>NC_133664.1:86153595-86469647 GCF_037893015.1 Macrotis lagotis | reverse complement strand
GAACTCTCCGATAATCTTGATATATTATTGAAAACCATATTTTAACCTTTTCAATTATGATTATGCTAGAAATGGTCATTGTCTAATTTTTTGAATTTCTATCTGGATTTTCTTCTTTCAGCTAAGCTAAAACTGCAGCAGCCACTCATAGGTGGCTACGTCTGATTGGCACAGGAGTTTTGACCTGTTTTATTTCTAACCTGGGATGGGTTTACTATTCCTTTGTCAGTTTGGTGACTTCCTTTCTTCTCCCTCTCACTATACTTGTGTTGGACTTAGTTCTGACATCCTGGGTTAGCCCTCTGCAATGCTGAACTCCTAAATCAATTCACCTGCTGCATCCTTTCTAGCAGTAAGGATTATAGTATGCCACAATGCCTACCCATGTCCTGATTTTTTCCACTAACAATCACTCATATGAAACATAGTGGGGTTTTTTTTGTTTGTTTTTTGCAAGGCAATGGGGTTAAGTGACTTGCCCAAGGCCACACAGCTAGGCAATTATTAAGTGTCTGAGGCTGGATTTGAACTCAGGTACTCCTAACTCCAGGGCTGGTGCTCTATCCACTGCACCACCTAGCCACCCCTGAAACATAGTGTTTTAAATTAGGTGAATGCATTATATGGAATTACTTTGAAGATGTAGCTGGTTCAGAAACTGCAGTGAATTTCAATAGTTAACAGAATAATGTATATGGTTCTGATTTTGCACTGATCCTTCAGGGTTTCCCTGTGCTCACCCTTTTCAAAATGAATATAGATAAACAGTTTCCATTTTTAAGGTTAACTCCACTTTTTTATATTTCTCTTTGAAATTTAAAGGAGAAGATTAGAATTCAAATATTGGTGGATAGAATGCTAGACTTGGAGTCAGAAAGATCTGAATACAAATCTTAAGATACTTAATAGTTAAGGAAAATAGTCAAAGAACATTTTTTAAGAACCCAGTTTGGGCCAGATAGGCTGTTTAGCACATCACATCACCTTTGTTTGCTTCTGTTTTCTCATCTGTAAAATGGTCATAATTAATAGCACCTCCCTCTAAGGGTCATTATAAGGATAGAATCAGATGATATTTGTAAAGCACTTTGCAAAATTTACAGTGCTAAATAAATGTAGCTGCTGTCACAGCTAATACCTATTTTTGTTTTGCTGACTGCACTATAAACATTTGAATGTTTATTATATTAGGCTAAACTTGTCTTATTCTTATACTTCATGATAATATTGCATATGTGAATGTCACCTCCCCTTTCTGCCTCCCTCTTCCCCCAGAGGAGAATAAAATTGTGCTGTCAAGATCATTGAATTGAATTTCAACATAGGTACTTCTGTTTGCTGAACTTAGAATTCAGTAGAGACTTTGGAACTCCCTTTGGTAAATTGAAGCTGCTCCTTCCTTTTCCCCAGAGTTCTACTGGAACTAGTCCTGGGAATTTGGCCTTGTGTAGTTGAAAGATGATGGCTCCAACCAGTAAATACAGTTTTCTCACTGTTCCCAAAGAAAGAGCCTCTTTTAAAATATTACTTTCAAGGGGTACCTATATTTGCCATGTGGTTGGCAAACTTATTTTATCTTCTGTCAATACATCACTTTCCATTGTTGGTGTTCACTACTCCTTATCACAATCATGGCAGCAGTGGTTGCTGCCATCAGTTTTCTCCTTCCCTTATTTCTTTATTTTTTATTTTTTGGTTTCACATCTTTTCTATTTCTAGGCACTTCCCTCACTTTTCAGCTTTTATTAAAAAATCCCCACATTGTTCATCAGAGTGATTCCTCTCTTTCTGTGTGACCAGTCACAGCATAGCTTTTTTCAGCTATCTCTTTTATCATGGGTTCAGGGACTGTTTTTTGTTCCCCTTTCTCTCCATCTCCCCATTTATTTATTTTTTGGGCACACTTTTAGAACCAGAGTCCTTCTGGGAACTAGATACCAGATAGTTAATACTTTATGATTAATTTTTTTCTGGGCATATGTTTCACTGGATTGTAAATTTCTACAGGGCATTATTGGCCTTAAATAAATCAGTTACTCTCTCTGTCCCTCAGTTTCCTCATCTCTAAAATGAGAAAATTGGACCAGATTTTAATTGGGAAAAATTTTTCTGGAGATCTCTTCATTATTTTTGAAGTAGATGAGAAATTGAGATAGGAATTAGTGAGCTTCTGCAATTTTTTTATTCTGGAGAAATTGGTTTGTCCGCTAAACATGGCTATGATAGATTAAGGAGCTATGATTCCATCAGAATGGGGTCATCTATCCAGCTTCATTTATAACAGTAGGTAAGTAGCTTGAACTTAAAGGCCATTAAGTGATTTTTCTCATGTCAGTGGTAGAATTTGAAAGTCTTCTGGACCCCAGACATGGTATTCTATACATGATGCTTCACTTCTAAAATACAATGGATTGATCCCCAGCTTCCATTAGTTTACTAAAGTCTGTCATGTTGATAGTTGGTAGTTGGGAAATTACAGCAAGACTTTACTTGCCAACAAATAACTCAAAGCTGGTTGAGAGTAATTTCAACAAACTCTTTTAAGATGTTTCACCTTTAAATATCATGTACTGTGAATAGTAAACATAACTGGTTAATGGTAACATACTTTTTTATATTGTAAAATTGAATTGACAGCTGTGCTTCGTGAAAGGTTGAAATTATGAGCAATAAAACTTGATTGTTCAGAATGAGAGTCTGTCGCTGAATATGTCTGTGCGTGCTTATCATATTGGTTTGCCTTTCATATCTGCTTCCCCATTCAGCTGCCCTATTTTGTTATTGTTGTTCAGTCATTTCAGTCGTGTCCAACTCTTTGTGACCTCATTTGGAGTTTTCTTGGGAAATAAACTGGTGTGGTCTGCCAATTCCTTTTCGACCTCATTTTACAGATGATGAAACTGAGGCAAAAAGGGTTAAATGAGTTCCCTGGGTCACACAGTTAGTAAGTCTGAGGGTCAAATTGAACTCAGGTCTTCCTGAATTCAGACCTGTCTCTCTATCCATTGTACCCTTCAGTTGCCCTATATAGGAGTTTATAACTCAACCGATTTCTTCCGTGCATAACAGGAAGGATAGTATATAGAAAGAATGTTGAACTTGGAGTTAGGAGACAAATTTAAATTCTAGCTCTGACACTAGTTGTATTTGTGAAGTCACTTCAATTAACCAATCAATCAAATATTTATTAAGTACCTACTATGTGCCAATGCTAAATACTAAATACTAAAGATCCAGAGAAGCAAAAAGATAGTTTCTGTCCTTAAGGAGTTTACAATTTAATGGGGAAGACAATATGCAAACAAATATATACAAAGCAAGTTCTATATAGGATAAATAGGAAATAAAATTGACAGGGGAAAGGCACTGGATTTAAGAGGGAATGGGGAAGACTTCCTTTAGAAGGCAGGATTTTAGTTGGGACATAAGAAAACCAAAGAGGTCAGTAGTTGGAGCAGAAGTGGGAAAATTTTCTAGGCATGGACCTCATGGACATATAAATTTCATTATAAAAGCACAAATTTAAATATATGATTATAAGTTTAAATATATAAATCATAAAACATTATACATTTAAATAAATAGAATTAAAGTTTATATGTATATTTTATGAGTATAAATGTATGTATATCAGACACACTCATCCCCCCCCCCACACACACATTGGGCATAGAAAGAAAGGCAAAAGACAGTCCCACTTTTTAAGGAGCTTTCTGTCTAATGGAAGAAACGATGTATAAGCTATGTACAAACAAGCTACGTATAGAATAAATTGCAGATAATTACACAAGTAAGAATCAGAGCCAGAATTTGTTTTATTGATGTTTTCCTTTTTTTTTTTCAGTATCCACCCTGCACCCTCCATTGAACCCTTACTTGTAACCAGAAAAAACTGTTAAGCCAATCTAACCTACACAGTGACCATCTCTGACAGCATATTCTGTATTTCATGCCTATAATAGACAGCTCTCTGATGAGAAGAAGGAATTATGCTTCATGATCTATTCTGGAATGAGACTGATTATAATTAATTAGAGTTCAGTTATCTTTTGTTTTCATTTACATTATTTCAGTCACCATGGATATTGTCCTCCTACTTTTGCATACTTCACTCTATATTCAACCAATATGGTAAGGTCATTGGATTTGGAGTCAGCTATTTGTTCAGTTGTTTAAGTCATATCTGATTCTTCATGACTCCATTTAGAGTTTTTCTGGGCAAAGAAATTGTAGTGATCTCTCATTTTCTTCTCGAGCTCATTTTTCAGATGAGGAAACTAAGGCAAACAGCATTAAGTGATTTTTCCAAGAATCATATAAACTACTAGGTATCTGAGGCTGGATTTCAACTGATGAAGATGAATCTTCCTGACTTCACACCTGGCATTCTACCCACTGTGCCACCTATCTGCCCCAGAGACAAGTGATCCGGGTTCAAATTTCAGTTCTGCCACTTCCTTCCTATGCAAACTTTGGCAAATCACTTCACCTCTGAGCTGCAATCTTCTATTGTAGAAGATATATGCTATGGATAGATAGATAGATAGATGATAGCTAGCTAGCCAGCTAGCTAAGTAGATGTAGGAGTTTGGATTAGATCAGGGATTTTTAATTTGGGATCCATATATAGATCTCAGGGTTTCAGTGAATTTGGATAAAGAAAAATTATATTGTCATTTCAATAGAACTGGTCTGCTTTATTATACTATATATTTTTACTTTATGCATTTAAAAGCAGTCAGAGAAAGGGAAAATAGACTTCATCAGATGGACAGAGAAGTTCATGACATAAAGAGATTAAGAACTGTTGAATTAAATGTTCTCTAAGGTTCCTTCCAGCTTTAAATTTATGCTATATTATCATGGATCTAAAATGTTCTGGCATTTTCTACCTCTCAGATACTGTGAGAAAAATGCTTTGTGTTATATAAATGGGAGTCATTATTATTAAAATAGATACTAAATCTGCTGGAGCCCTCAAACATTTCTTTGACTACCATCATAATGGAATTATTTTAAAGGTCTCATTGAAGTTTGCTCCTCATGAGACACATTTGTAGGTTTTAGTATGTAGCAGTTTTATGCATTATAAACTATATTTCCAGTATTAGATAACAGTGTCCTGCATTCAGTAGATGCTTAATTAATGACAGCTGAATGCTCCTTGAATGAATGTGTTCTAATTGGATAGCAATGGTACAAATGGAGTTATTTTTAATATCTTTGGATTGAGATAGATCTGAAAAATGACTGGGGGAAGACCTGGAAGGAAGAAGAGTTTGTGTATGTGTGTGTGTGTGTGTGTGTGTGTGTGTGTGTGGTTGTACTGCTTTGAGTTTAGAGCAGGAGTATGCTATTAATAAACGTTTAATAACCCCGTTCTCTGGAAAAAATAATTTGCATTATTAACACATTCTTGAGACTAGACAATCTACAAAACAATAAATCAAATACTGATTTATAAGGTTTGTCAAGTTCCAAGGTGTGCAAGTGCTCACAATGAAAATTTAACAATGGACTCGAAGGCACACCTGTTCCATTTGGGCAAATCATAACCAGAGCTGAAACGGACATTGGCAACCATATAGTTCTACTCCCTCATTTTACAAATCAAAAATATGAGACCCAAAGTTGTTAAATGACTCATCTGGGTTTACACACATGAATGAGAGATGGATTTTGAATTAAAGTTCTGTATGGAGATGTATTCTTACTTCACCCTTGCTCTTGGAGGCAAATTTCAACATCAGCATAAACAGCAACCTAATTCTCCCCTTTGATCATAAGGATGTTTCCTTGAGCCCTTCCACAGCAAAAATGGCAGGACTCATGAGGATTGGTTTCCAACCCTCCCTTGACACCACTTCCCTAAGGATGGCCAGGGGAAGCAACAAAGATTTCAGATTTCAGATTTCTTCTTCAAAGTTCAAGGAGAAAGTCTGTAAGGACATACCCTGAGTTTCCTGGAACCCCCCAGAAGCTTCTCTGCTTCCCTGGCTCAGATACCTGTCCGTGTCATTCCATGCTAACCAACTCCTTTGAACTCCCTACTTCTACCCCATTTACCCTTCCCCAACTTTTTGACACCAGTGTCTTCTAACCTGAAGAATTGAAGTTACATGAAAAATAAATCACGCTGGTCATTGGTCCAAGGCCCCCAAGTCTTTCCTTGTAGGAGAGTTGGGTGCTGGGATGCAGTAGAGGATGATGAATCAATCTGTTGCTCACCACATCTTTCTTGAGCTCAGTGATAGTGCTAGTCCCATACTATACTGTGCTGTTGTGGGATCAGAAGAGAAGACTTGGGCCTCAATTGTATCACAAAGAGAGAGAGAGAGAGAGAGAGAGAGAGGGAAAGCAATTGAATTTTGAGAAGAAAAAGGCCCAATTGATACCATAGCCCTAACAAAATACATTAACCTTGTCCTACTCTGAGCTTAGTGGTACCAGCCTAGGGAAGAAAAACCTAGACTTCTGTGTTCTTGCTCCTAAACTGGCTCTTCTGTTATATATTGTATACTGAGGAGGTTAAAAAGGGGAAACATGAGATCCAGGTGAGGCTTTTTTTCCCCTTGTTCAGGAAAGCCCAGCTGATGTCAACAGCCTCAACAGCTGTGGTCTCTGTATTAGTCTGATGGCTGGAACCATATAAACTAGGAAGCAAAGCTCAGGACTCTGACTTTCTTCTCCCAAAGGGGGTTCTCATTTTGTTCAGTAGCACTGAGCATGTTAGGGGAAAGAGCACAAGATCCAGGTGAGACTTTACTTGTGTGTCAGAATTGTTCAGCCTTGTGTAGTCTGGTTAACCTGGGTGACTTTCTCCTCTGTGTATTCCTAGTTTTCCAAGTCTTTTCTATGTATTGCTATTCTAGAAAAATCCGAGTTCACTGGGCTTAATTATAAACACCATGAGAATGGGGTTTTAGTGGGTTGAGGATGATGAAATTGCATCACAAGGTGAATAGCAGCTGTATCTTTGGGCCTTTTTCTGTTCTCTTGGGAGTGCCCATATCATACATCATATACCTTTAACTTTTTCACCTTTATTTATCTATCCCCTTTAGTTTGCACTTGCAGTCAGTTTGTAGGACTTTGAGATAATAATAATAATCATTATCTTTATCATTATCATATTACCAGTATGAACTTGGTAATATTTATCATATTATTGTCATTATTATTATACCAGCCTTAGGACAGGGTACAATGAAACTGTCAGCTATTATTACTACTCTGGTCAATTCTTTAATATAATGAATGACAGAGAGACATAGTTTGAGGCTACCTATTTTTCCTTCTGGGGTTTTCTGGATCATATACCATACCTATACCATCTTGATAGGTGGGAGGCAGTGATCAGATGTTGTATATACCTTTCCACATTGGGTACATATTAGTTGATTCCTGAAATTTATGGGGAAAATATGAACCCAAAGAAAAATTTTATATTAAAAAGAAGAGAGACAATGACAGTTTGGCAGGAGAAAGGCATATATCATGGGGAGCAAGTAGCCCTGGCTGAAATCCCTCTTCAACCTCAGTTGAATGCTTCTTTCAAATATTGTATATATTGGTGTCAAGTCTGGGACAGAAAATAAAATCAGAAACTTGGAAATGACTCTACAATCCTCTCACAAAACCATAGTTACAAGAGAAAGGCAAAAGTCAAAAATGCTTCTGATTGGCTGTTGGTTAGAGTCTATAATAGATAAGGGTCAGTCTAAGTATCAGGACTTCGATCTCGATTGGGTCTTCCTCCCAGGTGTCTTCATACACTCGATATTGTCCATAACCATCTCTCTGGTGCCAGATATTGAAAGTTATGGATTTTCTTCACGTCAAGTATTCTGTGTGATAGAGGTTTTGGCTAATAGAAAGTGTCTTTGTTTGTCTTTCCCATCAAAGTTCTACTATTTGGGGGTGGCTAGGTGGTGTAGTGGATAAAGCACCAGCCTTGGAGTCAGGAGTACCTGGGTTCAAATCTGGTCTCAGACACTTAATAATTACCTAGCTGTGTGGCTTGGGCAAGCCACTTAACCCCACTTGCCTTGCAAAAACCAAAAAAAAAAAGTTCTACTACTTGGAGAATTTCATTCATCAGTTTTAAAAGAAATGTAGGTGAATTATTTGGAGCCAGAACTTTTCTCTTTTGTGTGGTCATTTCATCATCAGAAAAGCCAGTTTTCAGGAGATTGGTTCCAAAGAAACAGGAGTAAAAGAATAATAGTAGCAGGCAGTATAAATTTTATATAGGTTGATTTAATGTGTACATTATTTCATTTGTTCTTCACTAGGATCCTGTGAGTTATAGTTTATATGATTATTAATATTATTTCAATTTTATAGGTGATAAAAATGAAACAGAGAGGTTAAGGGATTTATTCATGGTCATAGCTAAGAAGAACCTGAGGAAAGATTGACACTTAGACTTTGTGAGTTTTCTTTCTTTTTTTAAATTTTTATTTATTTAAGGCTATAGGGTTAAGTGAATTGCCCAAGGTCACACAGCTAAGCAATTATTAAGTGTTTCAGGTTAGATTTGAACTCCAGTCCTCCTGATTCCAGGGCTGGTGGTCTATCTACTTTGTCCCCTAACTGTCCCCAACTTTGCTGGTTTCAAGTGCAATATTCTGACTACTGGACCACCTAAATTCCATGAAATATAGGGAGGTTCACAGGAAAGCTATTTTTTCTAATTGCATAAAATAACTATTTTATTCTCTAGTCCTTTCAGCAGGTGTTTATATGAAGACCTTAATAAATGTAATCAGCTGATCCTTTCCTCTGCAAAATGGAAACTGGTACTCAACTTTCCTTTCCCACCTAGTCTCCAAGAACAACCAGATAAGTTTCAAATTTCATCTTCAAAGTTTGGTGAGCAAATTCAAATGGAGTATTCCTTTTCCCCTCAAGTTTAAATTCTTTGTTTTCAGATAAAAAGGGGTTACAAATAGACAAAAGTACAAGAAACAAAGAGACATGGAGGGCATAGATTTACCACTGCCTCATTCCCATTCAGTGACTAGGTCTGGAATTGGGGAGAGCAGAGTTCAAAATCTGACTTCAGATATTTATTGTCAAGTTGTTTAACCTCTGCTTCAGTTTTGTCAACTGTATAATGGTTTTATTCACAGCACCCACCTGCTAGGTTGTTATAAGGATCGAATGGAATAATATTTAGAAAGTACTATGCCAACCTATATAAAAAGATAATAGTAGCAGGTATTTATATAGGTTCATATAGCTACATTATTTCATCTATTCTCCCTAGGACCCTGTGAGGTAAGTTTTACATGATGATTATTATTATTATCTCTATTTTATAGATGATAAAATGAAGCAGAGTCCTTCCTCTTTACTATCCTATCATAAACTTTAGTCCCTTCTATGACAATATTGGGTGCTCAGTTTGAGTGAGTACTTGAAAACTATCCCAAGATAAAAAAATAGATAGAATAATTGATAGAGGAAAAAATAAAACTCTCCTACCACCAGCATCCTTCCAAAATAAACCAATGAGGAGCTACAACAAGTAACTCTGTGGTATATATGGATATTAGCAAAGATGAGATCCTAACCATTTAAATTAGAGTAGCCAATAATTTCCATGGCATTCTTGAGTACTTACCTATTGTATTCTGTTGAAGCTAAGTGGCAGATTGAATCACAGAGGCAGCTAGAAATCGCTTTGGATAGAACCCCAAGTCTAGAGTCAGCAAGATTTGGGGTCAAATTCCACCTCAGACACTTACTAGCTGTGACCTTGTATAAGTCACTTATCTTCATTTTACCTCAGTTTCCTTCTCTGTAAATTGGGGAAAAGAATCTCTTACCTCTTAGGGTTGTTTGAAGGGCCACATGAGATAATAATCATAAAGCACTTAGCTCAATGTCTGCCCCACAGTTTAGTGCTACATAAATATCTATTATTATTATTATCATTATTCTTATTCTTATTGCCATTAACTTCCAGTTGAACTTGGGTGTCTATCTATCTTGGCCTCAGATGGCCTTTGTTCTCTTTAAAACTTCCATCAAGAGGTAGCTCATGACTTCCAGGGGCATTCCATTCTTCATGACCAACTTTAATGGTGATAAAGTATTTATATATAGTCTAAGACTAACCCTCTGCTACCTATTTCTACCCATTGCTCCCATTATGGTTCTGTTTTTCAGGGAGACAAAGCAAAATAAAGGTAATCTCTCTTCCACATGACCTCTTTTCGAATTCTTATAGATAGCTATCATGGTCCCCTTCCTCCTTCCCAAATTACAAAGTAATATAACCCTCTCTAAACTAATCAACAGACACCAACACTTATTTCCCTAATCCAGATGTATGGTTAGATTTAGATTGTATAGCTAGAATTAGATTGACTCAAGTCTCTGTCTTGACTTTGCCAGAGTGGGCCAATGGGATGAAAGGAAACACCTTTTCACACTTCAGCATGATTTTCTTTCTCTTATTTCATTTCCCACTTCAGCATGATTTTCTTTCTCTTATTTCATTTCCCAATGTCTAATTCTGAGGTGAGAAAATGATACTCTCCTGTCTTAAATGAATAAACTATTCAGGACAAAGGGTTATTTAATGGTACAAGGCAAATAGTAGTTTGGAAATGGGGTCCTAAAACAAAGCTTTTCTCCTCACACAGCTTTCTCTTGGCATTCTTTCTATTGAATCAGAGCATTCAAAGTCCTAAATTATATTCTCCTTATCCTGAGTAGTCCCTCTTCTTTGTTTGTACTTTGATTTTTTTAAATACTTTGAGTTAAGTGAGTAAGACCAAGTTAGATATCTATTTAGTCTATTTATAATGAAACTTTCTCTGGGATTTTGTATGTGAGATGAATGGGGATCCCTTTAGTTATTAGGGGTTGCCATTTAATGGAATAATCATTGCATTTGGAGTCAGGACTTTGTTGCTATAAATTATGTTTTATTCACAAGTCATGGAAACTGGGCAAATCATTGAACTCTGGAGTCTCATTTTCTCATTTGCGAAAATGGGGATGTTTATTCTACCTGATTTATAGAGGGTTACTGTGGAAAAAAAACCACTTTGTGGATGATCAAGAGTTGCATAAGTGTACTGAGAGGGGGATGGAATTGAGTTCTTCTCTGCTCTACCTTGTAGTCTTAAAGGAAGTAAGGGACAAAAACCAGAATTGGTATTAACATCCTGAAAATGTACAAAGCTGTATTAAAAGTTACCTCTTCATGAAATATGAAAGCCTTTCAAAAATTTAATGGAATGGGGAGCTTGGGAGTGACTGGCTGAAGACTGGCTATGCCCCTGTAAGATGTTAAAAACCTAAAACCTTTTAGGATTCAGTTCAAGAATTTAAGGTATTCCAGGAAGAGTTAGTAATATTGCTGAATGATTCCTGACTCTACCAAAAGGCTACATACACTAAAGGATTTTCTTTACTTTTTCCTGAAACCCCTGCCATAGCTTTTAGCAGTAGAAATTGTATACAGTAGGGAACAAGGAACACATGCGCATATCTCCACACATGTATTCACACTTTATAAATGGAAAACTACATGGAGAGACAATGTCTTCATGAAGAAAATGGCTTTTAGAAAAATGACTTTAGACAGCAGAGAAGTGAGTTTACCATAGAATTAGCCCTGGTATAAGGAGACATTATACAAAAATTTATGGGATGCAGCCAAGGCAGTTTTGAAGGGAAACTTTATATATCTAAATGCTTACATGAATAAAATAGAGAAAGAGACCAATGAATTGGGTTTTACAACTAAAAAAACCTAGAAAAACAACAAATTAAAGCTCCCTAATTAAATACCAAAATAGAAATTCTGAAAGTCAAGGGAGAGATTAATAAAATTGAAAGCATTGATCTAATAAATAAAACTAAGGATTAGTTTTTAAGAAAAAGCCAATAAAATAGATGTTCTTTTTTAAAATCAGATTAACCAAAGGTTTAATAACCAAATTACCAGTGTCAAAAATGAAAAGGGTGAACTAACCAATAATCAGGAGGAAATTAAAGGGATAATTTGGAGTTACTTTGCCAAACTGTATGCCAATAAACTTGATAACCTGGATGAATATTTACAAAAATACAAACTGCCCAGATTAACAGAAGAGGAAATAACATAATTAAATAATCATTTTTCAGGAAAAGAAATTGAAGAAACCATCAACTAAACTCCCTAGGTAAAAGTCTCCAGGTCCAGATGGATTTACAAATGAATTCTACCCAACATTTAAGGAAAAATGAATTCCTATTCTCCATAAACTATTTAAAAAAATAGGAGGAGTTCTGCTAAATTCCTTTTATAACAGCAACATGGAGCTGATACCTAAACCAGGAAGAATAAAACCAAAATTATAGATCAATCTCCCAATGAACATTGATGCAAAGATCTCAAATAAAATTTTAGCAATGAGACTCCAGCAAGTTATTACCAGGATAAAACACCATGATCAGGTAGGATTTATACCAGGTAGGCAGGGATGGTTCAATATCAGAGAAATATTCAACATAATTGAACGAATCAATAGCAAAACAAACAGAAATCATATGATTATCTCAATAGATGTTGGGAAAAAAAAGGCTTTGATAAAATACAACAGTCATTCCTATTAAAAACACTAGAAAGTTTAGGAATAAATGGAGTTTTCCTTAAAATGATAAATTCTATCTAAACCATCAATAAATATTATGTGATAGGAATAAACTAGGAGCATTTCCATTAAGATCAGGGGTGAAACAAGAATGCCCATTATCACCATTACTATTCAATATAGTCTTAACTGTTAACTTTAGCAATAAGAGAAGAAAGAGAAATTGAAGGAATCAGAATTAGCAATGAGAAAGCAGAGCTTTCCCCCTCTTTTCAGATGATATGATGGTAAACTTAAAGAACCTGAGAAAATGATCTAAAAAATTCCTTGAAACAATTAACAAATTCAGGAAAGTAGCTGGTATAATATAAACCCACATAAATCATCAGCATGTCTATATATGAACAACAAAGTTCAAGAGCAAGAGTTAGAAAGAGAAATTCCATTTAAAGTAACTATAGACAATTAAACTCTTGGGATTCTACCTCCCAAGACAAACGCAGAAACTGCATGAACAAATTATAAAGCACTTCTTAACAAATAAAGTCATATCTAAATAATTGGAAAAATGTCAATAGCTCGTCAAGCTAACGTAAAAATGACAATTCTACCCAAATTAAATTACTTATTCAGTACCATGCCAATCAAACTACCAAATAATTATTTTACTGAGGTTGAAAAAAAATAGTAACAAACTTCATCTGGAGCACCAAAAGGTCAAGAGCAACAAGGGGACTGATGAAAAGAAATGTAAAGGAAGGTGGCCTAGCTCTACCAGATCTAAAACTAATACTATAAAGCATCAGCCATCAAAACTGCCTGGTATTGGTTAAGAAACAGAGTAATGGATCAGTGGATTAGGATAGATTCAAAAGAAATAGTAGTAAATGACTACAGTAATCTATTGTTTGACAAACCCAAGGTCATCAGGTTCTGGGATAAGAACTCACTATTTGACAAAAAAGTGGAAAATAGTATGACAAAAACTAGATACAACTCACACAAAACAACTCACCAAAATAAGGTCAAAATTGGTAGAAGATTTAGACAAAAAGAGATAAATAAGTAGACCAAGAAATATTCCATTAGATCTATGGAAAGGGGACAAATTTATGACCAAACAAGAAATAGAGTACATTATAAATTGCAAAATGGTTGATTTTGGCTTTATTAAATTAAAGGTTTTGCACCAATTAAATCAATGCTGCCAAAATTAGAAGGAAAGCAGAAAGCTGGGAAACAATCTTCATAACTAGGAGTTCTGATAAAGGTCTCATTTCTAAAATATATAGAAAACTATCTCAAATTTATAAAGTTGAAAGTTATTCTTCAATTGATAAATGGTCAAAAGATATGAATAGACAGTTTTCAAATGATGAAATTGAAGTTATATATAATCATATGAAAAGATACTCCAAATCATTATTGATTTGAGAAATGCAAATTAAAATAACTCTGAGGTATCACCTCACACCTATCAGATTGGCTAAGATGATAAAAAAAGGAAAATGATCAATGTTGGAGAAGTTGTGGGAGATTGGGACAGTGATGCATTGCTGGTGGATCCAACCTTTCTGGGGAGCAATATGGAACTATGCCCAAAGAGCAATAAAACCGTTCATACTTTTTGACCCAGCAATTCCAATTTTAGCTCTAGATCCAGTAGAAATTATAAAAATGGCAAAAAGTCCCACATATTCCAAAATATTCATAGCAGTTCTTTTTATGGTGGTAAAAAATTGGAAATTGAGTAGATGCCCATCAAATGGGGAATGGCTAAACAAGTTATGGTACATGAATACTATGGTTCTACAAGAAGCCAAACTCTAGAGAAGCATGCAATGAATTACACAATCTGATGTTGAACAAAGGCAGCAGAACCAAGAGAACAATGTACGCATTAACAACCACATCATGAGATGATCAACCCTGATGGAAGCAGCTCCTCTCAGCAGTTCAGAGAGCTAGGACAACCATATTAGACCATCCCTATGCAGAGGAAGAAAAACAAAACATACAAAAACCCTTCTGAGTCTGAACATATTACATTCACTTTTTTTAGTGTTTTTTTTTTTTTTTTTGCAAGGCAATGAGACTAAGTGGCTTGCCCAAGGCCACACAGCTAGGTAATTATTAAGCATCTAAGGTCTTATTTGAACTCAGGTACTCCGGAATCCAGGGCTGGTGCTCGATCCACTGTGCCACCTAGCTGCCCCACCTACATTCACTTAAAAAAAACTCATGTATTTCTTTTCCTTAATCCTTATTCCTTATACCAAAAATGAATAATCCATAAAGATGTTTAACACAAATGTATATGTGTTATATTAACCTGATTGTTCACCACTGAGGGGAAGGTGGAAGGAAGTTTGTAACTTAAAAATATACATGGGCATATGGATGAATGTTGAAAGACTTTCATTATATGTATATGGAAAAGTAAAATATTAATAAAAAAAGAATAGCCCTGCCTAAGTCCCTAATTCTGACTCTAAAAGAGGAATAGATCCAAGAGGGGTTGCTAAGTGACCCTCCCATTATGGATTCTGTACCTGGAGGACTTCATCAGGAAAGGAAAGCCACTGGGCTTATAAAATAGCTTCAGGACTTCTGTTTGATAGTTTTCCTTTAAGCCCTAGGTATAGACTTAATGCAGGAGAAGAATTCCAGAGCTGACTTTGGAGATGGCAGAATAGATAGCTTCTTACACAGTTTGATTTCTGATGTCCTTGGAAGACTTCAGTCCCTTGGAACAAACACTTTGAGTCATTTCTCTAGTGTTCTAATGGGTGTTGAAGGACCTCTGGTATGAAAGTTTGCTGAGCACTTATCAGAGGGGTCCTTTAACCTTTGGTGTCTACCTGGTCCTCAACTAATGGCAACATTGGTAAACCTTCAGATTGAGAGTCACCCACCTCAAACCCTTTAATGAGTTAGGGAGTTGTTTACCCCAAGCCCATGAAGACTTCTCCCAGGGAAATGGGCAGATGAGAACACAAAAGTTGCTGAAGCAGATTCTGTGCAGCACTTTGAACTTGGTCAGACAATGAAGATGCCAAGGTCTTCCACTGCATCCTGGGTCATAACTAAGGACTTCAATGCCTCTGGAAGAGAGGTTAAAGCTGATGACTTTGTGCAACTCTGCCTCTCTTAAATAAAATTCACAGAAGTGTAGGCATCACTATGATATCATTGGTCTTCTTTGAAAAGAATGACAAGCAACAAATGCCTTCACTAGGAAATAAAACTTTTCCTTAAAGATGTCTTAAAACACACTCTTTAGTTGGAGTCAGGAAACTTGGTTTTGAATATTGCTTTAGATAGGTAGTAGCTGTGTGACTCGATAATAAAATCTATGTTTGATTTCTTGGAGTTTCATTGTATCTATATAATGAATAAAATGAATACCATTTGTAAAATGGTAATGGCAATATCTGTTCAACCTACTTCATAGGGCTGATATAAGGAAATCGAACCTTAAATTAGCTGGTACAGTAGATAGAGCACTAGCCCTGGAGTTAGGAGGACCTGAGTTCAAATATGACCTTCGGGAAAGTCATTTTATCCTGATTGCCTTGTATCCAGGGTCATTTCCAGTCAGACTGATTCATATTTGGCCATTAGATCATGATAACTCCAGAGGAAAAAGTGAGCCTGGTGACTTTGCACAACCCCTCCCCCCTCACTCAAATCTAATTCATTTGCATGTCATAGTATCACCTCCCTGATGTAATGGACTTCTTCAAAAATGGACAATTAACAGCAGTAGCAACAAACCTTGACTTCTATATGAGTATTACTGTGATCTACTACCACTACCATATTCATATTAAGGAATAAATGAGAGATCTTGGGTTCCTTTCCTATAAAAAGTTCTATTTTTGTTCATTAAAAAATTACCATAACTTCCTTTTCTTGTTTTCACACAAAATCATCCCTATAATAAGAAAACAAGTAAACACATAAATTATATCTAAAAACATATGTCACCTACTATACTTACTGTTTCCCTTTTTGCTGATAGGTGGAAAGTGTGCTTTATCATATGCACCATAGTTGTGCATGATACCTCCCTTTATTATCTTCCAATTTTTTATGATGTGATATTTATATTTTTAATGTATCAAATTGTATACATCAATTGTGGCTTATAGTATTAGATGTTGGTTTGAACCAACCAATTTCTGCCAACCTACTTGCAGTTTTTTAGCAGGCTTTGTGGAATAAGGATTTTATTTCAGTAATTGATGCCCTTGGTTTAATGAACTCTAAATTTCTGTTTGATTACTTCAGTTTCTTGCTTATTTTTATCTATTCCACTGATCAACTTTTCTAGTTTACCAGACAGAGTTGATTACTACTTAATAATATTATTTGAGACCTATATTTGTCGCCCCTTCATTCCTAATTTTTAAAATATTTCCCTTGGGGTTCTTTACCTTGTGTTTTTTCAAATGAATTTTATTATACTGTATTTACCTATGTATAAGACACACCTTTTTTTGAAAAATTGGGAGTATCTTATACAGTGGTTGTAGATTTTTTTACTTGCATTTCCCACTTTTTTCATGTTTGCTGTCTTTGCAATCATTGTTTTGCATTTGTTACTAGTATATTAGGTTATATTTTGCCACATTCTGACCATAAATGGCTCAGAAAAGATTTTTGTCCAGTGCTGAATTCAAGTTCAAAGTGATCCAGTTTGCAAAAGCGAATGGAAATTGTACTGCTGAACGTCAGTCTGATCCTCCTTCCACTGAGAAAGCAGTCCAAGACTGGTTACGATGAGAAGAAGAAACCCAACTGAAAATGCCCTGGCAGAAGAAGGCCATGAGAGGCAAGGCAGCCAAATGACCTCAGTTAGAGAGGGAATGGAAGAGATGGATTGAAGAGCAAAGGGCCATTGGAATTCCTGTGTCCACACGGATGGTTCAGCAGGAGGCAAGAAGAACTGCTGATGAAAAAGAAGTGACTGATTTCAAAGGAGGACACAATGAGTGCTTCAGGTTTGTGAAATGGAATGGACCAAGCGTTCCACACACCAGATTTGCCCAAAGATGCCTGAAAGCTATGAGCAGAAGATCCTTGAATTTCATGATAAATAAAATCTGTGTTCAAGAACTTTATGTAATACATTTTTTTTCAAATTTCAGGCCCCAAAATACATGGGGAAATATATTTCTGTAGTTCTATAAAGTAGCTCCTTGGTGGTTTAGTATAATACTAAATATATAAATTAATTTAGGTAGTACCATTTTAATTTTATTGGCACAGCTAATCTCTGAGTATTTGATTTCTTTCCCATTTTTTGTTTTCCTTAATTTCTGTAAGGGATGTTTAATATTTTTTATGAGTCCTGAATGTACTTTGTTTGACTCTACCAACCTGAAAAGTTGTAGAATATACTGCATGTTGTTATGCTAGTGGAAATTTTTTTCTATCTCTTTCTGAAATATATTATACTATAACTCATTGTTTTTTTCTGCCTCCTTCCCCTTTCTAATTTTTCTTTTTACTATCAAGGGCACAATCATCCTAGTCACCCACATTCTCTTCCTGAAACATCTTCATACTAGAACTCAATTGTTTTTTCTGCTTTCTTCTCCTTTCTAACCTTTCCTATTATTATCAAGGGCACAATATCCTAGTCACCTAGGTTCACAACCTACACATCATCGCTGACCTCGCAAACACTCCGGAAACCAATCTGTTATCAAATCTGTCTTTCTTACCTTTTTCTCTTTACTCACCATGGCTTGTTCTACCACTTTGTCAGGTTATGTTGTTCTGTAGCCTTCTTCATTATAACTTGCTGGATTTTCTCCCCCTCCCTCATCTTTATCTTCTTGTTATATTTTACTCTTTTTTTAAAAAAAATAATTTAAGACAATGGGATTAAGTGACTTGCCCAAGGTCACACAGCCAGGCAATTATTAAGTGTCTGAGGTCACATTTGAATTCAGGTCCTCCTGACTCCAGGGCCGGTGCTCCATCCACTGTGTCACCTAGCTGCCCCATTATATTTTATTCTTAGAAAATTTTTCAAGAGACTCATCCACTCCAGAATGCTTCCATCTTTCTTCTTGTATCCAGTCTTGGACTGCTTTCTCAGTGGGAGGAGGACCAAACTGACGTTCAGCAACATGATTCCCATTCACTTTTGCAAACTGGATCACTTTGAACTTGAATTCAATACTGGATGAAAATCTTTTCTGAGCCATTTCTGGTCGGAATGTGGCAAAACATAACCTAATATACCGATAAGAAATGCAAAACAGTGAGTGCAAAGACAGCATGAAAAAGCAGGAAAAAGGGGTGGCTAGGTGGCGCAGTGGATGGAGCACCGGCCCTGGAGTCAGGAGTACCTGAGTTCAAATCGGGCCTCAGACACTTAATAATTACCTAGCTGCTTGGCCTTGGGCAAGCCACTTAACCCCATTGCCTTGCAAAAACTAAAAAAAAAAAAAAAAAAAAAAAAAAAAAAGCAGGAAATGCAAGTAAAAAAATCTACAACCACTGTATTAAGATACTCTCAATTTTTAGACTCCAAATTTTTCAAAAAAGGGTGTGTCTTATACATAGGGAAATGCAGTATAATAAAATTCATTTAAAAAAAACACAAGATAAAGAACCCCAAGGGAAATATTAAAAAAATTAGGAATGAAAAAGTGACAAATATAGGTCTCAAATAATATTATTAATATTAAATACTTTTGTTTGGTATTCTAAGAATTAACATAAGAAACATCATTTGATAGCCTAGGCTACATCTTAAAGTTGAAAGGATGGTGAGAAGATCTGTTTAAAAAAAAAACCCAGAAAGCTATTCACTGTATCTATGGAAAAAAAAAAACCAAACTGCTGCTTATGATTAAGACAACACAAAGAAAATTGGGAAAAAAGGAAACATTTACTGAGGGAATTCATTCTGTGAAGGAAGTAGGAAATAATCAAGTAGAACTTTGTAAGTCTTATAGGAAACCAAATCTCAGGAGCTATCTAGTTCAATACCCTCATATTTAAGGATGAGGAAACTGGTGAACATGAGCATTTTTCAAGGATCAGTACCAATATCAGCAGAGCCAGAAATAGAAGTTATTGTTCATTGGGTTAAATTCAGTTGGTGAGAGGCAGTGGGTAGAAGACTGCCCGATTGTGGATGTGGGGATGTTAAAAGAAGGAGGCATGCTGCCCCAAAGAGAATCTTTATGGGGCAGGGGGTACGTATTGGTAATGAGACCTCAGGGGTGATTATGTCATGTGATTTCCACAGCTGAGGAAAAAGACTACAAGGCTTAGGAGGGATGAGAATGACAATTCCCTTAGGGAATAAGCACACTTGCATCAATATTCTTCCCATGCTAATTGTGGCTCTGGACTGTGACCCTAGTAGAATGGGTTGTTTCTGTTAGGGAGTCATAGTAGATAATTTATGGTTTATCTAGATTATAGGAGGCCTTGAATGGTTACCTTATTGATTTATATTTTGACTCGGAAGCAGGAAGCTTTTGAAGTATTAGAAGGTAATTGATTAGTGTAGACCGTATTTTATTGTTTTTTTATATAAAATTTTCTTTTCCCCCAATTATATGTAATATCAATCAATATTGAATATTTATTTTAAAAAATTTTTGATTTCCAAATTCTCTCCTACCCTTCCTTCTCTGCTTCCTCACTGAGATGGTAAATAATTTGATTTACATTTTACATGAAGAATCATGTTAAGCATAATTCCTTATTAGTGATTTTGTGGAAGGAAAAGAAGGTGAAAAATAGTATTCTTTGATCTGCATTCACATTTCATCAGTTCTTTTTCCGGAAGTGGATAGCACTTTTCATCATGTGTCCTTTGGGAATGCCTTGGGTCATTGTATTGCTGAGAATAGCTAAGTCTTTCACAGTTGATCACTGAGCACCATAGCTGTGACTTGTACAATGTTGTCCTGGTTTTGCTCTCTTCACTCTGTGTCAGTTTATATAAATGTTTTCAGGTTTTTCTGAAATCATCCTATTCATCATTTCTTATAGCGCAATAGCATTCCACAAATCACATACCACAACTTGTTTAGCCATTCCTCAACTGATGTACACACATTGCTTCAGTTTCCAATTCTTTGCTGCCAAAAAAAGATAGTAATATAAATATTTTCGTACAAATGATTCTAACCTCCCCTCCCTCGTTTTTGATTTCTTTGTTATACAGACCTAATAGTGGTGTTTGTACAGTACTTTAAGAAATAATCCCGAATAATGGGAATATTTCATGTGGAAGAAAAAAAGAGTATTCCCACAGTTTCTAATCTACAAGACCAGTAGTTGTATATAAAATAATGATCTCTATCTTTGACTGTCTAACTTTTTCATACTGGACCATTTTTGGTAACATATCACACATAGGGTGATTCAGAACTAGAATAGACCTTAGAGGCCAATTAGATTTACTTCATCTTGGTACAGATGAGTTGGTGAGCTGCTTGAGGACGGGAACTATTTTTGCCTTTCTTTGTATCCCTAACAATTAACCCAGTGCCTGGGGCTGTTGGAGGTTAAACTGATCTCACAACAAAAACACAATCCTTTAGGAAAAGTAGGAAAGATGAGGTTCTGGGTATAGATCTCAGATAGCTCTGTTTAACCTTTCAATTTCTGTTGAGGATTTTACTCTTTTTTTTCAATCAATTGGCTTTGCATACTTAGAATTATCTTCAACTCTTCTCTCTCCCTCTCTCCCTTACCTCTCCATAGCTAATCAGCTGTGAAGTCCTGTCCTGCCTATGCTAGTTCAACAGCATATTTGATATCTATCACTTTTCTTCACACACAGAGCTTTCCCTCCAGTTCAGTTTTTGATTTCCTATTGCTAAGATTACTGTAAGCGCTTCCTAACTGGTCTCTCTCGGCCTTTATTCTTTCCCCTCTCCGATCCATTATTTGTAAAGCAGCCAAATTAGTCTTAAAGCACAAGTCTGACCATATGATCCTCCTGCTCAAGAAAGTTAAGTAGTTTCTTATAATTACTCAGATAAAATATGTGTCCCTTGGTTTGGCATTGAAGCCCTTCATAATTTGGTTCTAACCTACCTTTTGAGACAAATTTCACATATCGATATAAGTTCTAGAAAAACTGGCCCCATATATGTTCCCTACTCTCAGTATGTTTCAGGATCACAAAAGAAGATTATCGAATAGTTTTGTCTATCTGATTTTGTAAAAATTGTGAAAATTTTAGTTTTACTTTACATCTCCCACATCCCTTTCTTCAACATCTATTTCTTTCTATTACACTTTTCCTAAACTTCTAGCTCCTTCATATAGTCTAGATGAGGAAAATTCCCTCTCCAATTAAATGACTTGTCCAAGGCCACATGGACAGTAGTAAAACAGATCCTAGAAACCAGATCTCTTGTTTATAAGTCTGGTGCTTTTATTGCTAAACCACATTATTGGAAGGGAATCTGGAAGCCAAAAGTAAAAACTGTTCTTAGACAACTTCTACTTACAAAATTCAAAGGAATCAGAAATTTCATCAGTTCACGAATCCCTAAGGTAGTTAATGATCATGATGATGATGACGATGATGACAATGATCATTCTTGAAGAGGGGTATAACATCAGGGAAGTGATCCATGATGTATTTGAGTGAGGGGGTGCTAAGCTAAGTCACCAGTCTCATTTTCCCCTCCAGAGTCATCTGGGTCTAGTGGTCAGATATGAATCAGGAAAATTAGATGCAAGGTAATCATGGTTAAATGACTTACCCAAGGTCACAAAGCTAGAAGTGTGAAATATCTGAGATTGAACTCCTGTCCTGCTGACTCCAAGGCCAGTGCTCTATCCACTGTGTCACCTAACTACCCCCAGTTAATGAGAGGATAAGATTGACAGGGTAAGGAAAGGAGTAGAGAGAAGAATGCCATCCCTCAATCTTTTCATTTTTCTCTAATAATTTTTAAAAATTATTTTATCTCAAACTGAAAAAATACCAAATTAAATGGACATTTTCACATATGAAATAGAAAAAAGGATTACATATGAAATTCAGATCTGCTTTATAGATAATATGCTTTTCCTTTTAAGTATATAACTTTATTTTCTAGTTTCAAATCTATCCTGCTTGTCTGTGCTTCTTTCTGGTCTTCCTTCTTTTTCTTTGACTTTAAAGAAAAGATACTTTGACCTTCTCTTTTCTCCTCCTGCTTACTTTTTTTCCTACCTCATTTTCTAGCCTTCCAACTTTTTCATAAAAAATAAAGCCTTTTAAAAATATGAAAAACAGAAGTCAAATTGCTACATTTCCTGTGTCTGAGAACATATGATTGATTGATTTTCCATCTTAAGTCCATCACTTCTCTGTCAGGTAATTGGTACTGTGCTGTATCAGTCCTCTAAAATTATATATCACATTTGGCCATGAATAGATCTAAGTTTATAAGTCTTTCAAAATTGTTTTTTCTTTATAATGCACTGTTACTGTATACATTGGTCTTCTGGTTCTGCTCAATTGCCCCCTCTACATCAGTTCATATAGCTCTTTCCAGTTTCCTCTGAAACTGATCATTTCATCATTTAGTACAGAAGAGTAATATTCCATTATAGCAAATATATATACTATAATACTATACTATATTATACTATATATCTATATGTAGTAATACATATATACATATACTATAATCATTCAGTTATTCTCCAAAAGATGAATTCTTTTGTAATTTTCACTTTTTTGTGCTATTACAGAAATAGCTATTATAAATAATTCTGCATAGATCCTTTTTCTATTTCTTTGATTTCCTTGTAGTGGGAGTGGGAGTAAAGAAGGCTCTGTCCTCATTTTTATTCCCCATAATCCTTGAGAAAGAATTGCTCTTTTTAAAGGAAATAATAAAGTGGCTTCTCAGAGGATGATCACAGAAAGAAGGAAAGGAACGCCTCAGAAGTCAATGAGTTACCTATTATTGTTGGAGGTGTTGAAAGAGAGGCTACGGTAACTACTTGTCTGAGGGCAACATGCAAAGGGATTCATGCCTCGAAACGGGGTTTTGTACAGCTGACATCTCTGGCCCCTTCTACCTCTATAATTTGACGTTTATGATATGAATAAGCATCCTTATTATGGACCATTCTCCTGACCTATCACACGTTCCCCTCTATATCCATGCTTTGAATTACTTGGAAGAAAGGGGCTAGAGAAATTGGAAAGTCTTCAAATCATTACAGTGATTTTCATGGCAACTGACTGAAGCAGCAGAATTCAATCCAGAAATTTATATATGTGTAACTGGAGCATTTGAAGATATTTTATTTAGCTATATCTGCCTTTTTCTTTTCCTGGTAGTAGGTGCTTCAGTGATGATTTACATGGTCATCAAGTCAAAATGTTTGACTCCTTATTGATTCAATAAACATTGAATATTCATTATGTCTAAAACCCTGGGCTAGGTAGGCTGCTAGAGTGCTAAGGACAAGTTTGGTGTCTTATATGAACTGCAAAATCCTTGCTCTAAGACACAAGCATACTAGGGAAGTGCAGACTGAATAATAATAGCTTACCTTTATACAGGGAATCCCCAAAACCTTAGTGCAGTTTTGATGTTGAATTGCTTAAAACTTTAATAAAATGGAACATTGTTTATGAAACTACAGATCAGAATAATATACAGCTTGCTCAAAGCTTTACTTGCTTGTAATCACACTAAGACTTTTGGGACACACTGTGAAGCCCATCAAGGCTCACAAAATGATTTTAAGTACAGTCTCTTGTTTGATTCTCAAAACCCATGAGTCAGGGAGATGCTTTTGGCATACTCATTTTAAAGATGAGGAAGCTCAGGGTCAGAGAGGTTGGATTTGCCCAGTGACCCACAGTAAGTAGGATTCCATTGCATTATCCACTAGAAATGCATCTTATCTTAAACCAAACAGATGTTACCTGGAGATAAGCACAAATTTGATGTGACCATCTATGGCTTTTGGGTGCTTACTCTGTTTTTTTTTTTAATTTTAATTTTTTAGGTTTTTGCAAGGCAAACGGGGTTAAGTGGCTTGTCAAGGCCACACAGCTAGGTAATTATTAAGTGTCTGAGACCAGAATTGAACCCAGGTACTCCTGACTCCAGGGCTGGTGCTTTATCCACTGTGCCACCTAGCTGCCCCTTCTCTGTTTTGTTTCTTAGAATGCTCTTACTTCTGTGGCTCAGTCCACAGTTTTCTTCCGCCTGTATTAACTAGGTACTACTTAAAAACTTACTAGCTTTATGACTGAACAGTGCTGATTAGTAGTACAGTGTGATAGAATAGTGAAGTTGGAATAGAAAAGACTCATTTTATAAGTCCAGATTTGACTCTGGGCAAGTACTGAGAAAACCTCAAATGGAATCATAAAGAGTTGGATACAATGGGGACAACAAAAAGTCTCTGGACAGATTACTTAACCTCTCTAAGTCTCAGTTTTTCTCATCTGTAGAATGGGGTTAGAAGCAACTCGTTCTCAGAGTTGTTTTGAAAAAATGAGAAAATAATTGTCAAATATTTAGCTTATGAGTGAGGTGAGCAGAGCTGTAAGAACATTGTTTACACTGACAGCAGCACTGGGGGATGATCAGCTATGATGGACTTGCTCATTTTAGCAGAACAATTATCAAAGACAATTTTAAAAGACTTGTGATGGAAAATACAATCCATATCCAGAGAAAGAACTCTGGAGTTTAAATGCAGATCAAAGCTTATTATCTTCAATTTTAAAAAGTTTTCTTATATTTTTTCCCCTTTTCGATTTGATTCGTCTTTCACAACATGATTTATATGGATTTATGTTTAGCATGGTTGTACATGGATAACCTATATTAGAATGCTTTATCTCAGGGGGAGAGGGGGATGGGGAGAGAGATGTGAAACTCAAAATCTTGCAGGGGAATGATTGTTGAAGGCTATCATTGCATGCAGTTGGGAAAAATAAATACAATGTTAAAATAAAAAGCTTCTAGTACAATGCTTGACGCGTAATAAGGATTATGTAAATATTATTATTTTATTGTTGTTATTGTTATCTGGTGACCCTGGGTAGATCACTTAACCCATGTGTCCTAGTTTCCTCATCTGTAAAATGGGGATAGTAACTATGAGTTCTCAGGGTTGTTGTGAGGATTAAATGAGATAAAATGTATATGGAACTTTTTAGGCCTTAAAGTATTTTATAAATACCTACTACTACTACTACTACTACTACTACTACTACTACTACTACTACTACTACTACTACTAGCATAGTGTAGAAAATATGATTAGCTTTGGAGTCAGAGGACCTAAATTTGAGTCCTTTCTTGCATGCTAATTATATATATTTTCTCAGGCAAGTCAGTCTTTCTGAATTTCAGCTTTCCATTGGCATATATTTAATTGGCTTTGGAATCTCCTCTATGTGGGTATTCTTTCCAGGGCTGGGTTTGAACTTAGAAATGGGGGTCATTCATCCATACATAAATATTCCTGTGAGTTGCAGATTGGCTTAGTTTTAAAGGGTAATATTATACTTTTATTTATTTTGTTAAATATTCAAATTTTATGTTATCAAATCCGGTCTCAGACACTTAATAATTACCTAGCTGTGTGGCCTTGACAAGCCACTTAACCCTGTTTGCCTTGCAAAAAACCTAAAAAATAAAATAAAAAAAAAAACAGAGTAAGCACCCAAAAGCCATAGATGGTCACATCAAATTTGTGCTTATCTCCAGGTAACAAAATTTTAATCTCGTTGCATCCATGCTTACCTTAAGGAGTATGTTTGACACCTCTGGTGTAGACCATCCACCCCTTCTCATCCTGGGTGAATCTTGTCTTTGCCTTCCTGGAAATCCTTTATATCATTGAAGAGTTAGTTACCCAATGAACTAGGTCTCTTAACATTCATGGATGAACTGTCCATGGCACCATAGATGCCAGAAGGCACCTTATGGGTTAGGGAATCCAAGCCTCTAATTCTCCAGATAAGGAACTATGGCCTAAAGAATCCAAGGAACTTGACCTACCTCAATTTATAGGCAGTAAGTAGCAGAGCCAGGAATTGGACCCAGGTCCTCTGATTCAGAACTCTTTTGTGTCTCATTCTTATTAGATGACTGACCCATTTTCTTTTCCAGGTCTATATTTCTTAGATGATTTTTTTTGTGCAAGTCATCATGAGTAGTATGTAAAAACCTACTTATACTCTCTCTACCCCTAGTGATAACACTAGACATACTACTTATATCCCCAAGTTATTGTGAGAAAATCAAATGACAAATTTTGAAATGCTATTGAAATAGAATTATTATTATTACTTCCAAACCATCTTTTTAAAAGAAATCAGGTAACATTAAAAGCTATATTGATAGACATGTTCCTGCATACATGGTGGTAAATATGGTGGCATGGAGGTCTAGAGAAATTGGCTGAATTCAACATTAGGGAGACCTGTGCTCAAATCCTGCTTGGGTTACTCACTAGCTATGTGAACCTGTGCAAATCACATAACTATTCTTTGCTTCAGTTTCCTTATCTGAAGAACAAGAGGTTTGGACTCGAGGGTTTCTCTTACCTCTTCCAGCTCTAAAGCTTCAATCTTATGAAATATAGATTCATATTCTGTAATTATAGCCACTCAAAATTAACAGCATGGCACTTTACATTTCAAAGTTACATTATAATTATGCATATAATTTTAGGATTGAGGGTCCATTGTCTATCTCTCTGTCTCTATCTCTCACATATAGTGCACACATATACACACACAAATATGTTAAAGTTGATGGGAAGTTAATTTTAAAGACTAATGTTTACATTGCCTTCCCTCCTGAAAAGAATCATTGTACATCCGTTCAGAGCATCTTCATCTCCTAATTAGGACATTTGGAATTTTTATCTATTTTCTTCCTTTTCTACTATGCTTTAGTTTGACTTCTCTCCCTGCAAGCTGGTGATTTACATCTGAGACTTCTCAGATGTATATGAAATAGGCAGGGGCACGAGTGTGTTTGCATATTATTTACATATACTTGGCAGAATTTTTTGAGTTTGCCATCAGCACTGAGCCTTCTACCAGTGACTAGATAAGGGTCGCTGGACTACTGAATTTCCAAGATTGCTTTCTCAGCCCGGAACATTTCCATCTCTACCACCTCTCCCTCCTCTTATTTGACAGAAGGAGGAAGAGAGTCTGGTTCAAGGTTGCCCAATCAGTCAAGTGGTGAACCTGGGGATAGAGCTAGGCTTTCTTGACATCCTGCCCAGTGAACCTCTACCTTTATATTCTTGGTTGTATCACTTTTTCCCCCACTATTTTTTGATCATCTTCCATATTTCTCTGAAAGCATTCATTTTTAGGCCTCTCCCTCTTGCTCCCATTGTTTATGTCTTGGGGGTTAGATAGCTAAATAAATAATCTATTATGGAAGTGCTTGTTTTATTTCTTAAGTTCAATTAAAAAAAGAATTCTGTGTGGGTATGATTTGTTCAAAGGTGAGGTTTTCCTTTCACATTTTCAGCAATGATTGTTACAAAAAGGTATTTATAGCAGGATATTATCAAAGTCCTGCCATTAATCCCTAGGTCTCATTTCAAAGTCATGTTGGTGACCATCTGTGTTGAGGCCTATTCTTAAAGTAAGTGAGTGAGTGACTGGTGTTCAGGATTGGGAATTATTGCATAATTTGTGTTTTGATGTCAACAGGTCAACAAATATTTACTGAGCTTTAATACATTTGGCATGTTGCTGTTAATAGAATAGCAATTCATATTTCTATAACATATATATACATATATATATATATATATGTACATACATACATACATATATGTTGTCTCTATGGGTAACCAGGTAGTACAATGGATAGAGTGTTGGACATGGAGTCAAGAAAACTTATCTTTGTGAATTCAAATTTTGCCTCAGACACTTATTAGCAGTATGACACTGAGCAAGTCACTTAACTTTATTTGCCTCAATTTTCTCATCTGGAAATGATAAACCACTCCAGTAACTTTGTCAAGAAAACCTCATATGAGGCCATTTAGAATAGGACACAATTGAAAAATGACTGAACATCTATACATGTGTATACATATAAATACACACACACACACACACACACATATATATATATATATATGAATATATATCTATATATTACATATACAAATCAACTAGGCAGCACAGTGGAGAGAATGCTGGGTTTGAAATCAGAAAGTCCTAAGTTTAAAGCCAGTCACAGACCCTTATTAACTGTGTGACCCTGAACCAGTCACTTTACCTATTTGACTCAGTTTCACAGAATATAAAATCGATATAGTAATCATGTCTACTTTGTAGAGTTGTTCAGAGGATATTATGTGATAATATTCATAAACACACACAGTTCTTGCTACATTGTAAGTTCTATTCAAATTTTTATCCTTCCCTCCCAACCTCCTACAACATTAAGTTTTATAAAGCACATTTTTCATGACAACTTAGTGATAATCGTGATAAAAGGATCATTGCCCTAATCTTACAAATTGGAAAATTCAGCAAGATTGAATGATTTTTCCGAGGTCACACAATAACAGCATCAGGATGTGAGCAGAGTTGTAATGATAAGACCATTGTGTTTAACCACCATACTTTGTCAGTAATAGTTCTTGCCCATGAAGAAGTTAACAGTCTAAAACACAACTCAATTTAGTCAAGGCCTCTTAGGAATGCGTAAATTCTAAGGTAGCATTTACTTGAGTGCCAGTGTTATCTAGGGCATCTCTATAGATCTTGGGGAATCTTATCCAGCTGTGGAAGGAGGTGACATCCCAAGGTAGAATGACTGAGCAAGTTGTAGTATATGATTGGGATGGAATACTACTGTCCTCTAAGAAATGAACAACTCAAAAATCTTAGAAAAACATGGATAGACTTGCATTAAATAACAAAGAGTGAAATGAGTAGAACCTAGAATCAAGAAAACGTTGTATACCATAATAGCAATATTGTTTTAAGAACAACTTTGAGTGACAAAGTTCTTGACTTTTATAAATGTCCAAATTAACTACAAAGGACATATTAAAAAAGATGCTATCTGCATCCAGAGGGGAAAAAAACCCTGATATATATAGAAGTACATATAGAATGGTTTTAATTACATGTACATATTTGTATTTAATGGTAGCCATTTCTAAAGTGGGATGGGGGGGAAAGGAAGAAAAGAAGGAAAAAGAAATAAATTTACATGATAATTTTATTATATATTTTAAAGGACTAGAAAGTTGCACATTATCAATGTGCAATTTCATGTACCATCATCTTTTTTCCCCTTTATTATGGAAGTGCTTTATTTCTTAAGTTCAAGTAAAAAAAAAAGAATTCTGTGTGGGTATGATTTGTTCAAAGGTTGAGTTTATCTTTTCACATTTCCAGCAATGATTGTCACAAAAAGCTATGTCTAATAGGATATTATTAAAGTCCTTCCATTAATCCCTAGGTCTCATTCCAAAAGTCATGTTGGTGACTACCTTCTCTTTTTAGAGAAGATGAGTAAGTAAGGGAGAGAGTGACTGATATACAGGATTGGGAACTGCAGGTCTATTTGGAAGATGAGGAGTGTTGTATTTAGATATTTAATGAAGAGGTAGAGATGTGGTGAGAAGTGGGTAAATTAATAGAGTGAGCTGGCTCATCAGGGGTAAACCTAGAGCCCCGAGGAGACTAGGTCCTAGAGTCCCCTCTGGGGACTCAGCAAATCAATGTTAGTGGGGATGGGGAGAGTAACTCATGAGTTGGTTTCACAAATACATAAACTATCAACTCATGGAACTTAAAGAGGGCTTTTTTTTCATTTCAATGATGCTTTTAACTTTTTCAGCTACAAGATGAGGGTAATCCTACAAAAATATTGTGTTAATTAGCTTTTCCTATTTATGTACTGACTCAGTGGTTAAAAATACTATTCACAGTGACAAAAGTTACATTCTCTGGAAGATGTGTGAAAACAAGAGAATCATCCAACCCTTGCATAGTAGTGGTCATTTAGAGTAAGGGGTTTTCCCATGAAAACTTTTGACTTTTTCTTGCTTTATCCCTTCACGTCGGCATGTATAATCTTGAAGACTCAGCAGTCTTTTTAGTCCCCCTTGTGTGACAATATTCATACTATTTCCCAAACCTTCAATAAATGACATTTCACTTTCATTGTTAATCCTTCTCCACCAAAAGGTCTTTGACTTTATAATCTCTGTTTAGAAAATATAGACACAGAGAATGTTACTCTTGGAAGAAACTGTGGAGGTCATTCTAGTCTAACTTTCATAATATCCATAAGAAGTAGGAAGCTGGCTTCTATAAAAAGGGATTTTGCAGGGATTGGGAGTAAGGAGATCTTTTAAAAATGCAGTGACAAATGCATCTTTACACATGGTAAGACTTCAGACATTTCATAGGAATTATGGGATGGTTTACACTTGTTTAGTCATTTTTAAGTCATATTTGACTCCTTTCAGGATTTTCTTTTTCAAGATACTGGAGTAGTTTGCCATCTCCTTCTCCTGCTCATTTTAGAGATGAGGAGACTGAGGTAAACAGGATTAATTGACTTGCCCAGGGTCAGCCAATATATGTCTGAGGCCAGATTTGAACTCCGGAAGAGGAGTCTTCCTTACTCTCAGCAGCAACACTGTATCCACTGCTGCTTAGAGGCCAAGTTTACATTCATTTGCTTTAAAAACAACTCACAGCAATAGAAGGTAATGTGATTGAATGAAAACTGTACTAGATTTTAAGCCAGAGTCTTGGTTCAAATCCTGGGTCAAGATTTATTCAACTCCTGGGCATTATTTTTCACTACTATCAAACAAGGGATTTGCATTGGATCTCTAAGGTCACTTCTAGCCCTAAATCTAAAATCATATAAACTTTTCTTAAAAATAATATAGACTATATAGACTACACTTTTATGTACTAGACACAATATTAAGCATTTTCCAAATATTATCTCATTTAATCCTCAGAACAATTCTGGGAGATGGGTGGTACTATTTTACTGTGGTTGAAACTGAGACAGAGAGGTTAAGTGACCTGTTGAAGTCATACAGTAGTAACTGTCTGGTCACATTTGAACTCAGGTCTCTCCAGCTCCAAGACAGCTAGGTGGTACAGTGGGTAGAGTTCCAGGCCTGAAGTCAGTAATTATCTTCTTAGTGATTCCAAATCCAGTTTCAGACATTTATTAGTTATGTGATCCTGGACAACTCTCTACCCCCACTCCTCCTGCCCCACCCCCTTTTTTAAAAAGAATTCATATCTACATGATAGATTACAATTTTATAATGCTTTGGGTTAGTTTTTTGTTTTTGATGTTTATTTTATTTCTTATCTCTTTCTTTTAAAAATTGTTTTATTTTCAATTCATGGAACAAAGCAAGCATTTCCATAATAAAGCATTTAGCCTTGTTTACTTCAGTTTCTTCACCTGTAATATGAATTGGAGAAGGAAATGGCAAACCATTCCTGAAACTTTTTGTTGAAGTAGTTGTAGGGGAGAGCTAGAGTGTACTCCTTCCTCCTCTGCCATCTTTTCTGGTGTTTTCCAGGGTTTGGTTTACTGACCAAGGACACTAGTAGATGGGTTGTGAGCCAGGGCTTCTTAGACATTAAACTTTTTCACTGATGCAATAGCTGCCATGTAACATCAAAAGCTGCTTTAACTTTTAAGGAGACGTTGCCAATATTCAGTAGGCATGACCTCTAATCATTCAGTGCTTGGGCACTGGCATTAAACATAATGTGAGGATAATTAGGAGATCTTTGATGACCACAAGTGCTTTTTAATGGCCAGATAACTAGATAATCTATCTTGCCAGGAAAAGACACATAGAACTTAATTTTAATAAAGCTTGTTTAATATGTAATTATATAACATTAAATTTGCAAAGACCCTAGAATGATTTTTACTCTCATTAGTCATAATACTTCTCAATAATAGGTCTGTATTCTTTATCAGTCTATTTTACACATGAGACTAGGGACCCAGAGCAGCAAAATAGTTGCCCAGAAAGGGGTCTGAGTCAGAGTATGGATTTATAATATTCCAAAGGCTTCAACAATCATCAAAATAATCAGGAATCATTTATTAAGTACCTACTCTTTGCTGGATCCTGAAGAGAGAGACAAAAATGTAACAATTCTTGTTCTCCAGGAGGAACAGAGACAAAAATATGAAGAAAAGAAATCCGAGGTCTTTCTTTTTAGAAATGAGATTGGTGAAAGGGAGAAGGTAGTCCAGTCTTTGTGCTTCTCAAATGTTGTCTTTGCTTTTTACCCAAAATTACACTTTTTTTTAAAAAAAAGTTTAAATTAGAATTATAGTCAGAGGAACATATAAAAACCTTAAAAGGACATAAAAGAATTTCAGAGACACTGGTGCAAGGAGAAAGGCGGGCAAGCAATTCTCCCTAGCACGTTATCTTCTTTTTAAAATTAAGCATTCTTTGTTTTTTAATTTAATTTAATTTAAAATTTAATTTAATATTTTATTTTTCCCCAGTTACATATGAAAGCAATTTTTAAGATTCATCTTTGAAAACTTTGAGCTTCAATCTCTTGTACTTTGTTTTTCTTCCTTAAAGATATGATTTCTCTGTCATCACATTCAACTTGGATCAATGTACAGCATGGAAACAATGTAAAGACTAACAGAATGCCTTCTGTGGGGGTGGGGGGATGGAAGCAAGATTAGGGGAAAGATTGTAAAACTCAAAATAAATAAATAAATTAAAAATAAAACAACTTTGAGCTTCAAATCCTCTCCTTTCCTCCCTCCCCACCCACCTTCATTGAGAAGGCAAGCATTTCAATATAGGTTATAATATGCAGTCATACAAAATATTTCCATATTAGTCATACTGTGAAAGAAAACATAGCCAAAAACCTCAAGAAAAAAAAAGCTTAAAAAGTATTCTTCAGACACTATCAGTTCTGGTGATGGATAGCTTCTTTCATCATAAGTTCTTCAGAGTCATCTTGGCTCATTGTACTACTGAGAATATAGTTAAGTCATTCCCAGCTGATCAGCCTACAGTATTGCTGTTGCTTCGTACATAGTACATTTCATTTTGCATCAGCTCATGAAAGTCTTTCCAAGTTTTTCTGACAGCATCCTGCTCATCATTTTTCTTTTTTTTTTAAGATTTTATTTATTTTGAGTTTTACAATCTTTCCCCTAATCTTACTTCCCTCCACCCCCCCCCCCCCGCAGAAGGCAATTTGCCAGTCTTTACATTGTTTCCGTGGTATACATTGATCCAAATTGAATGTGATGACAGAGAAATCATATCCTTAAGGAAGAAACATGAAGTATAAGAGATAGCAAGATCAGACAATAAGATATCAGTTTCCCCCCCCTAAATTAAAGGTAATAGTACTTGGTCTTTGTTCAAGCTCCGCAGTTCTTTCTCTGGATACAGATGGTATTCTCCATCTCAGACAGGCTTGAATTATCCGATTATTGCACTGATGGAATGAGCGAGTCCATCAAGGTTGAACATCGCCCCCATGTTGCTGTTAGGGTATACAGTGTTTTTCTGGTTCTGCTCATCTCACTCAGCATCAGTTCATGCAAATCCCTCCAGGCTTCCCTGAATTCCCATCCCTTCTGGTTTCTAATAGAACAACAATGTTCCATGACATACATATACCACAGTTTGCTAAGCCATTCCCCAATTGAAGGACATTTCCTTGATTTCCAATTCTTTGCCACCACAAACAGGGCTGCTATGAATATTTTTGAACAAGTGATATTTTTATCCTTTTTCATCATCTCTTCAGGGTGTAGACCCAGTAGTGGTATTGCTGGATCAAAGGGTATGTACATTTTGTTGCCCTTTGGGTATAATTCCAAATTGCTCTCCAGAAGGGTTGAATGAGTTCACAGCTCCACCAACAATGTATTAGTGTCCCAGATTTCCCATAACCCTTCCAACAGTGATCATTATTTTTTCTGGTCATATTGACCAGTCTGAGAGGTATAAGGTGGTATCTCAGAGAGGCTTTAATTTGCATTTCTCTAATAAGTAATGATTTAGCTGCTCATCATTTCTTATACCAAAATAATATTCCATCATAATCATATACCACAATTTATTTAGTTTTTCTCCAGTTGTTGGGCACTCTTCTCATTTTCCAATTCTTTGCCACCAGAAAAGAGCTGCTATAATTTTTTTGTACATTTAGACCCTTTTTCTTTTCTTTTTTTTAAAATCAATTTGGGATATAATGGTTTTTCTAAGTCAGAGGGTATGCATGGTTTTACAGAATAGTTTCAAATTGCTCTATAGAGCAGGTGGATCAGTTCACAATTCCACCAATAGTGCAATAATGTCATTATTTTCCCCACATCTTCTCCAACATTTATCATTTTTCTTTTTGGCCCTATTAGCTAATCTAATAGGTGTGAGATAGTTTTGTTTTAATTTACATTTCTCCAATCATTGGTGCTTAAAGCATTTTTTTTTCATAAGACTAGCTAGCTTTGATTACTTCATCTGAATACTTCTCATATCTTGATCATTTAACAATAGGGGGATGATTTTAATTTTTATAGTTTATTTAATTCTCTCCCTGTTTGAGAAATGATGTCTTTATCAGAGATACTTGCTTCATTTTTTTCACAGTTACTATTGCTAACTATATGTCTCTCCTTTCTAATCCCCCACCCTTATTTATTCTATTCTCTCTCTCTCCTTTCACTTATCTGCCCTCCCTTCTATCATCACCCCCATCCCCTTTTCTCTCTATCTTCCTTTCCCCTATTTTCCTATGGGTGAATATAGATTTCTATATTCAATTGAATGTGTATATTATCCCTCTCTGAACCAATTCTGAAGAGAATAAGGTTTACTTACTCTTCCTTCAGCTATAGTGAGATCTTTCTAAAACCTTGTGCAGATAGATAAATATTAAAACTGGGATATTCTCAAGCTCTAGAAGAGCTAACAAATGTTGCTATCCTAACTGTCAGGTTACATTTTTTACTCTTGCCAAACTAAGCGGGTTAAATTAAGTGATTAATTAAGCTGTGCATCTGCCCAATTAGGTGGGTATTTTCATTCCATTTAACTTGTATGCTGACTTCTGGCTACAGAAAGAAAATGCTGCAGAACCACCTCCTCTGGATCAATTTTTGCCTCTTGCATGGCTGAATGATGCCCAACATGAGCATTATTGGTACATTTTGGTCTCCATAGTCATTTTCATTATGTGCTCTTAACTGTGATTTACAAGAAGCCATGAAAATGCTAAAAGGCCTGGGCCAGAAATAACCTGATGATGGAGGTAGGATGAGTGATAATTTTTAATGCTGTTTTTAAATGACAGGAAGTCCTGAAATAGATTTTGTTTAAGTTGAATATTCCTTTCTCTTCCTTCTATAGCTTACAACAAGATGAGAATATTGCACAGTGAAACATCTGGAGCCATTCTATTATCAATCTCCTTAGCAGAGGTTCTCCATCCACTATATGTACATAAACAAATTAAATGGCGGAGAAACGTGATATTTATAGTAATGATTTGACTAACTTTTTGCTTTTTTTTTTTTAAAAGGATGCTGATGGGGGCGGCAGTGACTCAAGTCAATGTGTCAGTCCCAAATACCAAAGCATTTTAAAGGGCCAGTTGAATAAAGCCTCCCATTTTAGGATTGATAGGACAACTTGGAACCTGGTGGTATCCTAACAGAACTCATGTTTGAACAATGCTTGGTTAACTAGATGGCTCCATAAAAACTATTGGAGGGTTGGTCCCATATTATATTTTTAAAAAAAATATGGCTATAAAAATAAGAAAGGAAGGGGAAGCAATGAAAATCATGACAGCCTGCATTGAATAGTGTTGGAAATGGATCCAAACTGCTGAAACCTATCCTTGGCTTCATTTCCATGGAGGCTCACCAGCATTTGGTCCTATATACCTGAGAGCCATCTGTAGTGCTGTGATACTACAGGGGAAGGGAGCTGATGATGGCGATTTCACATGCATCTCCAGTTTCTGCCTTTTAGGGTTAAAAAACCAACTTTCCTTGGGAAAACAAAAGCCATTCAAGAAAGGCTGATATAGTAGAAAGAAAAGTTGATCTGAAATGAAGGACCCTCTACTGTTTATTACCTGTGTGACATGGGAAAATTCTTTAAACTTTCTGGGTCATCTTTATAAAAAGAGAGGTTTGGAGCACATGAACTTCAAGTTCTCTGGATACAATTTTGCCAAGGGCTGGTCCTGAGTCCTGTATTTAGATAGTCCTAATTTCTGTTGGACTTTGCATAGCATTTATATATTTCTGTTTTCATGGTATTTTTGGTCAATCATGGTATAGTAGAATGAGAATCAATCTTAGAGTTAGAAAAGAAGAAAACTGTGAAAAGCTTTACAAATATATTCTCAATTGATCCTTACAATAACTCTGGGAAGTGGGTAATATCACCCCCATTTAATATCTGAGGAAACTGAGGCATGAACATGTTAAGTGATTTGCTTAGGGTCACACAGCTAGTGAGTGTCTGAGACTGAATATGAACTCAAAATCTTCCTGAATTCAAACTCTACACTCTATCCATTGTGCCACCTGTCTCTAATCTGGGTTCAAAATTTACCTCTGACATAAACCATTTATGTGACCCTGGGCAAATTACCTTAACCTCTTCATGACTCAAGCAACTTTCTAAAACTATAAATCATAGGACATTTGCCAGTCTGCATTAGTGGAGGGAGTTTTCATGTTGGAAAGTCTCCATACTGATTAAATTGCACATCTAGGACTCCTACGTAAAATAAAAATTGGCTTGTTGTTCCAGGCACAAATCATTTAGGTACAGGTAGCTTAGCTTCAGTGAATTAAATCTTTTATTTTTCATGAAGGTATTTTGATCTTAATGATCTTAAAGATATTAGGTCCCTTACTTTTTTTTTTAACTATTGTTTGGTACCTTACTCATATATTATATATCATTTACTATTATAGAGAACTAAATTTAAGTATATTCAGTCAAGGAGATCCAATGATACAGGTTTTTAGATAGGAATTATGAGGAGGACTTTCTGGCTACCTCATGCTGTTTTGGTTCATTGAATCTAAAAGAATGATAGAGATATGGAATCAGTATTTATTAAACACCTACTGGGTTAAGTACTTCACAAATTGTTATTTGATTTGATCATCAAAACAGTCCTGAGATGCAGATGCTTCTTTATTATTCTCATTTTATTAAGGAGGAAACTGAGGCAGAGAGAGGTCAATTGACTTGACCAGGGTCACGCAATTAGTAAATACTTGAGGCTGAATTTTCTGATTCCAGTCTAGCTCCCTATTACTGCCAGCCAGATGGTAGTCAAACCAAGTGATTTGCTTGACAAGAATATATTTTAGGGGCACAATCTAGTTCAGTGTTTTCAAATTATTATTATTATTATTATTACTGTTTTTTAAACAGACTTGATCAAATCAATCCCCAAATTAATGGTCATACTTTGACAAAAAGAAACTGAATAATATGGTGAATAGGGTACTTGCCTTGTATTCAGAAATATCTTGATTCTCATCCTACCTAAATACTTATAAATTATTTAACCCTGAGAAAATGACTTAACCATTTTATACCTCAGTTTCCTCATCTGAAACATGAGGGAATTGGACTAGTTGACTTCTAAGGTCACTTTGAATTCTAAATCAATGCTCCTCTGACCTCATGAGTATGTGGTCAAAATATCAAAGAGGTTACAGCTTTTGATATTAGCCTTCCTTTCAACCCAGAGGTCAGTTAGTCACTCAAAGAATGTTTGAACACCTCTCATTTGAAGAATAATGTATCAGACACTTTGTAGGAATTAAAATCAATAGGTATCTGCCTGGATACAATATCTGGCTGAAGAGTGAAAATGGTACCTCCTGCAGCCAGGTGGTAAGCACACAGAATGTTTGACCAGGATTCAGCAAGATGAGATGAAATCCAGCCCCAGATACTTACTTGTGAGTCTGGCCAAATTACTTAACTTTTGTCTGCCTTAGTTCTATCAGTGGTAAAACTGGGGATCATGATAGCATCTACCTCCCAGGGTTGTTGGGAGAATCCATTATCTCCTTAGATTCTCCCAGGGTTGTTGGGTGCTATCATGATCCTCAATTTTACTATAGATAATATTTTATAGTTTCTGGCCTATAAGAGACTTTTCATATTATTTGTTCCCTTCCCTTTCATAGGGATATTTCCAAATTGTATAGCCAACCATTCAGAGTGGATAGCAGAATTTTCTCATTTAGATGACTTGGTATCCTGCCTAGAAGACATCCTACCTGCCCTTAAGGGCAGAAGTGAAAGGCTTTGTCTAAGATCACACAGATAATAAAGAGCAGGGACTGATTTTGCCCCTGGGTTTTCTTCCTCCAAATCTAGTTTCCTTTTTCCTGTTTCTGGTCACCTCCAATTCTCCCCTAGCAGAAATTTGTAATAGGGTGATCAGATGCTATTTAGTTCTCTGTTGGAAAACCATATTTTGATAGCAATCTTTAATATATTCAAATGATTGAAATCAGATGAGATAACAAATGCCTGAGGCGAGATGGGGTAGTCTAAGATGGTCAATGTAGAAATGAATAGCACTTACAATTTCACTTTGCAGACAATTGAATAATCTACAGAAAAGAGAGCTTGGCCTCATTTAGGGATGTGTGCATATATTATTTCAATTCAAAATGTAGAAACTGCACAAAATTAGTCTTTGACTAAATCTTCTGTGTATCCACTCTTTTTTCCTGTCTTTTTAGAGATAAAGCACAGTGGACTACATCATTGGGTTAGATAATTTTGAGTCCACAAACCACTGGGAAACTTTCCCCAAGAGCAACTGCTAGCCATTACCCCCCAGACCTGGTGTGCACACCTCTTCATCTTAAAGAAAGGCATCCCATGGTTGAGTAGCAGGGGGAGTAGCTGGAAGGGCCATCAGAGGATGCAATAACTAGATTAGAAAATGCAGTGACAGACCTAATTAATGAACTAAATTATAATTCAGTCCAAAAATAATTGTCATTAGAAGTAAAATCACATTTCTGTCTGAAGCAGCGCCTCATCATACCGGCAACTATGATTGGTTGTCCTTGGGAAAACCTAGAATGAGCCTCGTTCTCATTATTTCTTTAATACAATTATTAAACACCCAAAATCACCCAGGAAACCAAAGGGACTGGTTTCCTAAAATATTCCCCATGGAGGGGGAAACAAGCTATTTTGGGGAGGAACTGCCTCTGAGTGATGCTATCCTTTTGTGTGATGGCAGGCAGGGCTCTCCATCTGATTTGTTTGGAGTCGCCTGTTTGTGTGTGTGTGTGTGTGTGTGTGTGTGTGATTGTGTGATTTTTTTTAAGACAGGCTGTTTTTTCTTCTGCATTAATATAACGGACCAATTAATTTTAATATTTGCCTGAGTGTGTATCTAAGTCAGTTGGAGAATATGTCATAGGAGGAAAATACTAATAGGATATGTGCCAATTTGCAGTTTAAGTAAGTCTGCTGCTAATATGAGCTGGAGAGCTTTTGTATTAACCTCTAACAATGGAGAGAATCAGCCACTGAGGCTGATTATTTAAGCAACCTCCAGATACATTCACACAGAAGATTTAAATTCCAATCATTGCCACCTACTATTCCCACCTATATAATTGTCAACTGGCCCTTATCATTATTTATTATGCAAAATTGAATTTTTTTTGAAGCATGAAGAATGAAGTAATTTCATATGCAAACAGTTAAAACTCTCATGTGTATTCTGATTACGTACATGTTGATAAATTCACTTATGATGAGTGACAGTGTGAGATTTTGGGGTCGGATCGGTCAATCCATGGAAGACACTGATGAAAATGATAAAGTAAATGCCAGAAGTGTCCCTGGCGCATCATGGGATGAAATGTGTAAAATGTCAGTGTCTAGCCGATGTCTATTAATAACTAAATATGATTGTGTGTAATGAGCAGAGATTTTCATGGTGATTGAAGTATGATTTCTTTTGATCTTCCAGATGTTGCTGCTTAGAAATTCATATTGCTCTTTACTGCTAAATGCATAATGACCTTTTTAGAACCTTTTAACTGTTAAAACCCCTATTATTTTCAACACCCAAGTCAAGCTGGCAAGCTTACATTTTCTTTCAATGTTTGCTTGAAGCGTTTGGTCTTTTTATTCCCACCTCCCCTCCCCTCCCAATTCTCTTTTCTTATTTTCATTCTCACATGGTGTATCCTTCAACATGGTTGTCTGGCAGAGAGCCAGAAACCCAAATGCAAGCCTGGTTTCAAAGGGTGTGACCTATGTAGAAAGGCTGAAGATTTTACAGGCCCTAAAAATTCCAAGGGGGAATTCAGCTCCAGAGGGATGGGAAGCTCTCCGAAATGAAATTCTGGCAACACAAACTCATGCTAACAGGGAGGAGGGAAGAGGGGGGGAGCTGTCGAAAGAGACTGGAGGAAATATGCAGAAGATAGGAACAAGGGCAGGTAACTAAGCATGGAAACAAAGGGGATAATGGTGCTGTATGAATAATGTCAGGAACCTGAAAGCCAGAACAAGATAAGACTTACAGATGAATATTAAGGACAAGAGGAAAGGTTCAGCTGGAGACAAAAAGAACATCAAAGAAGGTCTAGGACCACTCCTTGGGGTGGCTGGAATAATGATCATGGTAATGGTGACTCCAGTCTTCTTTCATCTCTTTTTTCTTTGTTATAGTATAAAAATACAATGGAGTCGTGACATGTCATCAGTGTGGTTACTCTTTCCAACAAGCCACAGACCATCTATGCCATCTCATATTGTAGGGTTCTTATTTATTTTCTCCCATAAGTACTCCATAGAGAGAGAATTTATTATGTACTAGACCCTGGGCTAAGTGCTGGAGATACAAATACAAGCCAGATAGTCCCTGCCCTCAGAAAGCTTTCATTGTAACATAACACAGAAAAAAAGAACTGGAAAGGGGATGGTGAGGAAGTGACCAAAATTGTAGTTGAGTTTGATTTTTAGGTGATTTTAGGACTTCATGATTTAATACCACATAAAGCATCACTGGAAGAATAGTAGTATTAACAATGTTGAGTGTGTGTGTCTCCATGTGCATACATGCTTGTATGCATTTATGAAAAAAGGCTTGGTATTTGAAGTATTACATAATTTCTCTAGTACAATCCAATTTACTATTGAGCCCTGGATTTAACTTGCTCCTCCTCTAGTGTCTATTCATGATTGATATAGTGATGGACTAATTTGATGGTATGACAACGTGGCTAATTCTACTAGTTGAGGGGGTAGATAATCTACGTGCTTCTTTATCTCTTTTCTCTACCAAGGAAAAAACTGTTCTGCTTGAAAAGCATTGAACAAATGTTTTTGGAAGAGAATGGAAACCTGCAATAAACTATGATATGATTAAAAAATAAAGCACCTTTAACCACATGGATGGCATTCTAGCATTCTGAAAGAACCAGCTGAAGTAATTCCTGAGCTATTCTAGGTGAACTTTGAAAAATTCTGGGAAATGAGCAGTTAGAGGATTGGAAGTGAGGAAATATCCCCCCCCCCAACTTATTTTCAAAGTGAGGGAATTAAGGTAGGATTTTCAAACCATAGGCTAGTGAGCTTGATTTCAAATTTCTAGCAAAATTTTAAAATTCTTTTTTAGCATTTTAATTTTAATTTTTAATTTAGCAACAACAAAGAAAATAATCTTCTGTATAAAAGGGAGGCCAAAAGGAGAATTTAGGTGAAACTATTACTCTCTACAGTATACCTTGGATATATTGCAGGTTCAGTTCCTGACCACCACAATAAAGCAAATTTTGTAATAAAGTAAGCCAAATGAATTTTTTGGTTTCCCAGTACATATGAAAATTATATTTATATTATGCTATAGTTTATTAAGTATACAATAATATTATGTCTAAAAATGGACTCATCTTAATTAAAATACTTTATTGCTAAGAGACTCTATCATTTAAGACTTCAAGTCTTAATCTTTTTGCTGGTAGAGGGTCTTGCCTCAGTGTTGATGGCTACTGACTGATCAGGGTGATAGTTGCTGAAAGTTGGAATGGCTCTGGCAATTTCTTAAAACGAGATGGCAAAGAAGTTTGCCTCATAGATTGATTCTTCCATTTGCTTGAACACTTAGAGGCCCTTGTAAAGTTATCAGCTGGCCTAATTTCAATACTGTTGTGTCATATGGAAAAGGGAGGAACAAGGAAAGGGAGAGTTAGGAACTGCCATTTGATTTATTGATTAAGTTTGCTGTGTTATATGAGTGGGATTCATGGTACTCCCAAACAAGTACAATGGTAATATCATAATACCATTTGTCCTTCATTTTCAAAGAAGACCATAACATCAGGGAAGAAATGCCATGACAAACAGAGGAATTGGATTTGAGTGAGGGGAGGCTGTGTGAAGTCACCAGTCTTACTTTCTCCTCCAGAACCTCCTAGTTCCAGTGCCAGATATGAATCAGGATGACTGAAAATTACTGTGGATGTGAGGTAATCAGGGTTAAGTGACTTGCCCAAGGTCACACAGCTTATCAGAGTCAAGCCCCCAGCAGTGGTACAATGGATGGAGCACTGGACCTGGAGTCAGGAGGACCTGAGTTCAAATTTGACCTCAGGCACTTAATAATTACTAGCTCTGTGACTTTGGCCAAGTCACTTAATCCCATTGCCTTGCCAAAAACTTGCAAAAAAAGTATTATCAATGATAGTGATAGAGCATTGTTAACAAGTATAATAATAATGAAAAAGTTTGAAATATTGTGAGAATTTTTAAAATGTAAGACAGGCACAACATGAGCACATGCTGTTGGAAATATGGCATTGATAGACTTGCTCAGCACAGGGTTGTCACAAACCTTCAATTTATGAAAACAAAACAAACCAAACCAAAAACTCACACTGTCTGCAAATTGCAGTAAAGTACAATATAACAAGATGCCTGTTTTGTATGTAACTTAGTTAAGAAATGTATAAAAGAAGTTCAACATTATTTTCAAGGTTTTCCTAATTATCTGTGCTAATTATTCTGAACTTCCTTTTGTGCATTTTAAAAGAAGCTTCAGTGACCCTCTTTTATTCTTTTTTTTGCTTCAATACCATTGACTCCCCCTTCTTTCAACTTTTCTTTCCCTCTGAATAAAAACTGTAGTCTTTAATGAATAAATATGGTTGAGCAACACAAACACTCACATTTGCAATGTCCAAAAATACAATGCATTTATCTATCTTACATTCGTCACGTCTTTTTTTTTTGGAGGTGTGCAGTAAATTTTATCATTTGTCCTCTGGAGTGGGTTATTATACTGAGCAGAGTTCATACATTTTTTTCAAGTTGTTTTCCTTTACAATGCTATTATTACTACCTCATTTATTCTCCCATTTACTGGAATGTTTTTAAAGAGGGATGTTTCATGAACACTTGAAGAGGTGATCACGGAGAATCATCATGGGTTTATCCAACAAATAGTCAAATCAGTCTAGTTTCCTACCCTACAAAAGAAGGTGAATGCCACAGACACCATATACCAATTTTTTTTCAAGATGTTTTACTTTATTGTTCTGGACAAAAGAGAGATATGGTCTGAAATATGAATTAAAAGTGAGAATCTTTCCACCTTGTTCTCTAAAGGTATCATGAACGACCTAAGTAAATATTTTACTAAAATTGAGGTAAATTATCTCTCTGTTTTCCACGATCTCTCAGGGGACTCAAATGCTGTTGATGAATGTCAGCCTTAGGTAGTCTCTCAAAATGCCATAAGAACTTAACCTTGATCCTGTTTTGTTCAATACTTCTAGTGATAATTTGAATGAAAATCTAGAAGGCATTTTATCAAATTTATAGATGAAAAAGTTTGGGACTTTAGTTATAAAGCTGAGAAACATAGATGGGATCCAAAAAAAGAGGTCTTACAGGACAGAGCACATCAAATCTAAACAAGAAAGATATTAACAGGGATAAATTCAGTTGTATTAAAAAAAATCATTTCTGTAAACATGAGATTGGAGAGGTTGTCTGGGAGGCATTTTAGATATATGGAAGGGGAAGTAGGGTTTTCTTGCAGGGATGGAAAGTACAGTGAGCTAAATGAATGACACAACAACCAAAAAAACCGTCTAAGGTGATCCTAGGCTACTTTGGAGAAGACAGACAAAATGTTTTCAAGGAGCCAAGGGTACCTAGAAATAAGAAAGGACAGTGGAAATGACAGATTCTCTTGGGTACAACTTACATTTGTTTTTGTTTTTGTTTTTTTTTTTTTGCAAGGCAAATGGGGTTAAGTGGCTTGCCCAAGACCACACAGCTAGCTAATTATTATGTGGCTGAGGCCAGATTTGAACTCAGGGACTCCTGACTCCAGGGCCAGTGCTCTATCCACTGTGCCACCTAGCCGCCCTACAACTTACATTCTTAAGATTTGTGTGGAGAGGACATATCTTATGACAAAGGAGGTGGACATGTTTATTAATAAATAAATATACATAAACACACACATATGTATGAGAAAGTAAGGCAGGTGGTACGCTTGTCATGGCATTACTTCCCTGATGTCAAGAACAAAGGACAAACATTATCATCCTATACATACATACATATATATCTGCTGTTTTGTGGTCCATGGATTAGAAATTGATGATAGCTGTGGAGATAGGAGCATTCAAGAGTCGGAGAAGTTGATTTCCAACTTGGAGAGAATCACCTAATGGAAGATTCTTTGTTCTCACTAGCTCAAGAGGTTATGTTGTAATAGGGAAGGCTATGAGTCAGAAGTAATAATAATAATATGTCATTTGTATGTATAAAGCATATCCTGTATTACTATAGTGCTTTTCTTTCATAGAACTCAAAGTACCTTCATATTTTAACATCCTTGTGAAGTGAGAGCTATTTTCCTTTTCTATTCTTTGAACTTCAACCAGTAATGCCCCTCACAACTTGTTCAATCAGTCTATAGCCGATCAAATCCAACAAAAGTTAATTAAACATCTATTGGGTTTATTAAGAATTCATTTAGTGGGGGTGGCTAGGTGACACAGTGGATAGAGCACTGGCCCTGGAGTCAGCAGTACCTGAGTTCAAATCCGGCCTCAGACACTTAATAATAACCTAGCTGTGTGACCTTGGACAAGTCACTTAAACCCATTGCCTTGCAAAAAAACTTGCCAAAAAAAGAATTCATTTAGTGAAACATGATGCTAAGCACTAGGAATACAGAAAGAAGCCAAAATCAGTCTCTACCCTCAAGAAGATTATATTTAAGTTAACTAGATAGATGTACATACAATATTGTGGGGAGATAGGAGGGAGGAGTGATGGTTAAAATGGTATATGAACTGAGCACTGATGGCAGCTAGGGATTCTAAGAGGTAGAGATAAGAATGTAAGTAGATTCCAGGTTTGGGGAGGGGAGCAGTTTGTACAAAGGCCCAGAGGTGGGGGAATAGATTACTGATTTCTGATTATAGGAAGTAGGTTAATTTTGTTAGAAGACAGTGTATGAGGAGGTATGATGGTCAATCAACCTGGAAAGGAAGACAAGAAAATGAAATGATTGAGCAACATTATTTGATTTTTCATAGCATTTAAAAATCACTTTTCATAATACCTTTTGGAATAATACATAGAGCTGAGTGAGGTTGGGGGAGAGGGTTGGGAATTCTGGGTTCCAGTTCTGACCATATTACTGGTTAGTTGGGAGACCTTAGGCAATGAAAGAAGCATCAGCAACAATAATTTCTATTTGTACTATGCAATACAGGGTGCAAAGAGCTTGCACATGTAATACAGCAATCCTTCAGGAAAGCAGAGCAGAGAGTTCACACATTTTACAGTTTTTGTCTGAAGTCACATCTAATATTTGGCAGAAGTCTAGTCCTTAAGTCAAGTTACTTAAGACCAGCATCCTTTCACATCCACATCACACTGATGCTTTTTCAGGTTAGGTGCCATCTTTGCTTCAGTGCCCTCACTTGTCATATAGGGGATAATAGTACTTGATGCAGCTAGGTGGTATAGTAGGAAAAAGTGGGCTTGTACTTTTCCACTTAACTTTTCTCAGTCTTAGTTTTCTTATCTGCAGAATAGGAATACTCTCCGAGTTGTTGTGGGGAGCAAATGAAATAATATGTACAAAATGATTTACAAACCTTAAAACACTTCAGAAATGCTAGAAATTATTATTTTCTTCTTATAAGACGATATTGAGGGTCAATATAGTTAACTGGTTAAGTCAACAAGCTTTTATTAAACTCCTACAATGTTCTGGGAACTGTGCTAAGTACCAGTCTCACAAAGAAAGGCAAAAGTTTCTGCTCTCTAGGAGATCAGGATCTGAATCTGGTCATCTTCCTTACAACTTAGGTGACTTTGGGCAATACAATTTCCCTGAGCCTCAGTATCCTCATTTGGTCAAATGGAAGAATTGGACTAGATGGTTCCAAGACCCCTTCTAATTTTAACATTTACTTGTTTCTCCTGGATTTTTATGATATTCGCTTTGTGACTTTGTTGTCATCATAAGTATGATGCCCCAGGCAGGTGTGTATATGGATTGAGGACGAGGGACTGTTGATCACAGTTCTACATCACGCTGAAACAATTAACCCCTGCCTTTTGGAGCCAGAGAAGTTGCACAAGGCAGGATAGACTCTGCCTGAGAAAGACACGACTGGCAGCCAGGATGATTCATAAATGCCGATTTGAAATTCTGCATAAAGGAGAACACAAAGGGAACTTGAAAGGGTCTTATTAAAGACCTGTCTAAAAGGCAGAAGAAAATGGAGCCAGGGAAGGGTGGGCCACGAGAAGTGGGGAAGAGGCTCTGCCATGTGAGGGTGCAGCCCAGTGACAGGCAGACAGACAATGGGCCTCCTGTGGAGACATGCTGGGTCCCCGAGACAGCCTGTGGGATTCAACACCTTTTGTGTGTTTCTGATCACATCTGGTAGACAAAAGAAGAAGATTGGCACTGATGGGCATCCTTTGGAATGACTTGAGAAGAAAATCATCATCTTTGTCTTTTCCCCTCTAGATAACTTTGGGTTCTTTAGATAAAAAAGCTGGAAGAGAAATAGATGGAGCAGAGAATCCAGATAATATTTGGGGAATTGTTGATACAGAACAGATCTGGGATTTCTAATCTGAATAGCAAATTCATAGGTTTGCCCATGCTGCCTCCCTCAGTGTCCAGTGTTATTTATTTTCTTGGTAGGGAGGGGAGATGGGATGAGGGCAAGATGATTTTCATTTTTGGCCTATTGATTCAGGCATATCAGCTTTCCAAAATGTTGTGATACTATTGCAAGGAAGAGTCAATGTCGGGCACCAAAGTTTTGAGGGTTGGGGCACAATACCATAATTAAGAATACTAGGAAATGGAACAATTGATAATGATTTATGGGTGCAGTTGCAGTAAGATCAGGGGTGGTATATTACCCAGAAAGTCTGGGGTCTCACCCAGGGGGACAAATGTAGACCCTAGAACTTGGGTTCCTCATTTGGTAGTATCATTTAGTGAATGTTAGTTGGTTGGGATAATTGTGATCATTGCAAGGAAGAATCATGCCTTGCTGGGAAATTGGCACCCTGGGAGAAGATCTCATTTGACCTTTGCTGCTTATAGCCCTGCCAAGCTCTATCCCAGTGGAAGACTGAAGACAAGGAAGGTGAGGTTTGTGTTCCTGGATCAAGGAAGGAGGAGGAAATGACCAACTGTATTTGATTTCCCCCTTCTTGCATTAATATTGCAGAAATGAGGTTAAATTAAGAATTACAGAGAGACTACGAGATAATCCTGGAGTCATGAAGACCTTATTTCAAATGCAATTGTAGCTGCATGACCTTGGACCAGTCATCTAACCTCAGTGTGCCTCATTTTCCTCAACTATAAAAGCACCTACCTTTCATAGTTATGAGGATTTAATGAGTTACTATTGGTGATGCACTTAGCATAGTACCTAACACATACTATTCTTTATTAAGACTAGCTATTATTAATCAGAGAATCTAAATGTTGTAAAGGACTTAGTCTATCTCTCCATCCATCTACTCCAGCATACCTAACAACCAATCATTCAGCCTCTGTTTATAGACCTTAGGTAGACCTTTTCAATTTAAGATATCCCTGATTAGTAGAAAGTTTTCCTTTATCTCTACTCCCTTTCCCCCTACTGATCTCCATAAGACTTTGCCTTTTGTTCCATAGAAACCTCTTCACCCCTAGACCACTTCTCCCATTGGAAGTATTCTCAGCCCTTGCAGCCTCTCCCTCTGATTGTCTGGCTTCTCCCAGATTCTCCCTCTAAGGAAGAGGCCAAGGCCACCCATGTCTTCATTCTTTTCCAAGTGGTACTGCTGACCTGTCTATGTAAGATTCTGTCTACCATGCCCTCAGTACCCTCCTGCCCCTTCAGTTGCCTTCTCCTATTAGAATGTAAGCTTTCTGAAGGCTTTCTTTTCCTTTGTATTTTAATTCTCAAGGCTTAGCTTGAATTCTAAAACCTGACCCAATGTAATTGCTAAATAAATGCTTGTAAAACATTTTTTTAAGGTTTTTGCTAGGCAATGGGGTTAAGTGGCTTGCCCAAGGCCACACAGCTAGGTAATTATTAAATGTCTGAGACCGGATTTGAACCCAGGTACTCCTGACTCCAGGGCTGGTGCTTTATCCACTGTGCCACCTAGCCACCCCAATCTAACTTAATATATATATAATATATATATATAAAATTTAATTTAATCTTTTCCTGACTCCCATCCATTCTTCTTCACTCTATTTTCTGAGTTGAAGACTTAAATCTAACCTCTTTGACCTTCAATCTACTCCCTCTACATTTTGTACACACATAGTTGATACAAATTGACTTTTTCCCCCATTAAGATGTGTGTGTCTTAAGGATAGAGAACCATAATTTTACTTTTTTTTAAATCCCTGCTGCTCAGCCATGTATACAATAAGCACTTAATAAATGCTTGTTGACCGACTGTCACCTGATTATTGCTCTCCTGTTTATGCCTGTCTTCTTTGTCTAATTATCTCCAAATTCTTCAGCCAGTCCTAATAAGACATACTTTTCAACTCTTTCACCATCTAGGTTATTCTTGAGTTAATCCAATCCTATCAGAATTACAAATCAGGATAGGGTTAGCACTAGTAAGAACTAGAGAGGTTTGATTCACCTTTCTGGCAACCTCTGTTTTCTCATGTTATCTTGACCACATATTCAGATACCTGTTATGAGTCAGTTAACCAGAACTTATTAAGGCTTCCTTTGGTGTAAGTAATATACTAAATGCTGGAGATTTGAAGAAAGTCTTCCCTTTCACCCCCCCCCCCCATTCCCAAACCAAAACCAACAGAGAAAAAAACTTTGTAATATCTGCTCTCAAGGATCCCTATCCATGGGTATGAAGAGATTAAGGCAAAAAACTTACATTTTAAAGACTTAGATGAGGTTTTTGCCTCAAGAATCAGTAAGGTCCTGACAACATCACTTTGTCCATTCTATAGTTTGAAGATTCTGCACATTAAATATATCCTTGTTCTGAGTCAAATATGATAAGGGACCTAAAATATAAATTTCATGTACCTTTTGGAGAGGATGGTAGGGAACTGACACAAAATACCTTCAGTTACTGATACCCTGGCTAAAATGAATTTCTTCTATTAGCTCTGACAGAGATGAACAGGACATTGGATCAAAGTAAGCTTTTATTGGATGGAGGGGGAGAATAAAATCATTTTTCTCTTATAATAAGCAGTGTAGGTATTATTATTTCCATTTTACACATTTATGGAACTGAACTTCAGAGAACTTCTTTTACTTCCTTTTGTATCCTAAATGCTTAGCAGCACAGGCAAAAGTCCAGAGATATGGCAGTTTCAGTTTCAGACCACCACAATAAAACAAGTCACATGGATTTTTTTATTTCCTAGTGTATATAAAAATTATGTTTACATTATACTGTAGTCTATTAAGTGTTATGTCTAAAAAGACAATGTACATACATTAGCTAAAAATACTGTATTATTGAAAAATTGTCATTCATTATCTGAGTCACCAGCGAGTCATAATTTTTTTTTCTGGTGGAGGATCTTAGTCAATGTTGATGGTTGCTGACTAATCAGGATGATGATTGCTGAAGGCTGGGGTGACTGACTGCAGAGGCAATTTCTTAAAATAAGACAACAATGAGGTAGATTCTTCATTTCACTTGAACACTTAAGAGGCTATTGTAGAGTTATTAATTGGCCAAATTGCAATATTGTTGTGTTTCATGGAAAAGGAAGATCCAAAGGGAAGGAAAGAGATGGGGGGGGGCCACCAATTGGTAGACCAGTCAGAACACACACAACAGGTATGGATCAAAACATTTCCGAACAATTGCAAATAGATCAATGATCACTTAGAAACATCAATGATTACTGATCAAAGATCACTGTAACAGGTATAATAATAAAGAAAAAGTTTGAAATATTGAGAGAATGACAAGAGGTATGATGTGAGCACACATTGTTGAAAAGTAGTGCTCACCTTCAATTTGTAAAAGAAAAAGTGAAGAGCAGACCTTGAGGTATTTTATAAGTGGTGATTGATTGATTAAAGTGACTCATGTTTAGTCACAGAAATAGTCTGTATTGGAGATAGAATTTAGTGGTTCTCCTGATTCTAAAAATGAAAATTCTTCTGAGAAAGTCTGAGGCAATATACAGATAATGAATACCAAGAGAAGGATGTCTCAGAGAAGAGAGGTGGGGGGGGGGGAGGAGGCAGACGATGAACAAATATCACCTGCTTCATGATTTGTAAAAAATAGTGGAAATAGATGAAGACAATGAGAAAGTGGCATCAGTCTACGTAGGGAAATAGCTAAATGATGCCATAGTGCTAAACCTGAAGTCAGGAAGACCTGAGTTCAAATTGAGCTTCAGACACTTGACAGCTGTTTTGATCCCAGGCAAATCATTTAATCTCTATCCTACCTCAATTTCCTCTTAAAAGGGTTAATAATAACTCTGACCTGAGTTGTTGTGAGAATCAAATGTAAAATCCTTAACAAAGTGTCTGACACCTAGTAGGTTCTTAAAAAGTGCTTATTCCTTTACTTTTTCATCCTTCTCATTCCTCTTTAACTACAGAAGTCTAGTGCCAGTTTTTTAGATTTTCTCCAATTTGGAGGGACCTGGGTTCATTGGAAAATAATTAGTGATGGTTATTCAAGTTTTTATTTATTGTCCACTGTTGAATTCTGGTGCAGAGATTTAATTTGTTTAGTGATAAAAGAAAGAAAGAATGAATGAAAATCATTTAGTGAAGAAATGAATACAAAATTGAGGTAGGCTCTGCCTTTGAGTTTTAATGGATAATTGCACAAGGAGGGGTATGGAATAGGGATGTTTTGGTCTGGGATATCACAGGAATGGTAAATAGCTTTAGAAGGGTATACATAGACACTTCCTTTCTAGAATCAATGATAGAATTGATATGATTATGCTTTCCAGAATGAAGATGGGAAGGAGGGGGTGGTATATGGGGCAATCAGTTGGCTGGGTTGGACAACCAGATGGTCTGGGTCTGAAGCCAGCTGCATATAGAGGTCTAAGTGAATTTGGGCCTCCTCCATGAAGCAAACAGGAGGTCTTTACATTATTCTTCTTTAGAGCAAGTCAGGAACCAATGAACTGGCCCAGCCCCATAATAATATGAATGACTCAGAGATTCAATGGGCATATATTATATAATATACATATAATAAATATATTTATACATACATACATATTTATAATACTTAATAGTTCACAAGGCACTTTCCATAATGTATCATATTTGATCCTCATTACAATCCCAAGATGCTCAGGACAACTACTGTTTCTCTTATTTAATGGATGAGGAAACTGAGATTCAAAGAAATTAAAATGAGTGTCTCAAAGGCATATAACTGTTATGTGCTGAAACCAATATTTGAACCCAGGTCCATATTTAGTACTTAATAAATGCTTGTTGACTGATTAATTGATTCTAGCTATGTGTTCTTCCTATAATGCTGATCATTGGGGGCCTCACCTTAAACTGAGATTCAATTCTCAGACATGAAGCACTGTTTTCATACAGCATAAAATTCTAGAGTTGAAAGAGAGATCAACTCTTCTATTTTATTGGTAAGGAAACATTCTGCAAGTTAGCCTCCTCACCGTCCATTTCCTAATTTCCCACTTTTGCATTGTCCATTCTGTATACTCTTCCTCTTCTTCACTTCTAGGCATCTCTTACTTCGAACTGTAGCACATGTATGAACAAGCACCTACTCCCTTCAATTACCTGGTACTTTATATATCTTTTTGTATTTTTCTTATGGGTATATTTGTTATCTCCTCAGAAAAGATTCTCCTTGAGGCCAGGGCTTATTTAGTTTTTGTCATTGCAACCTGAGCACCAGCATACCTAATAAATGTTTGTGGATGGATTGGTTGATTTAGAGAGCTTATTTGATTTGCCCAAGGTCACACAATTAATAATACTGAATCTAAGACACTTTCTAGTCTACGTGAAATTTTTTTAGCCATTCAAATTTTCAGAAAAATCATAGGATATTAGATCTTTCAGATAATCTTCCTTTTCTTCCAGAAGATGAAACTGAATCCCAGAGTAGGGCTCACAATGAATTAATGGTAGAGCCAATACTGGATTACAGATCTTCTGAATTCTCAACCAATTCATCAACCAGCCTTAATAATTGTCCACTATGTGTCAACATGGCCATCTTACCTATTCATACATTTCAGTCATGGGGGTTTCTCTTCTTTGAAAATATTGGGGGATGGAGTCTGAATAGGGAGAAAGAGGACAATGTGAAGATTTAGCTGCAGTTATTTGCAGAGGATGAGTATGGGATTTCTACTCTCCTTGATTTTACAGTTGGAGGTTTAATATTGGTTAAATAGAATGGTTTCATCAACTAGGCCTTGCCTTGCTCCAAGAGCAATCATACTTATGAGGGGTTGTGAAAGAGCACTGAATCTGAATGGATGACCTTGTAATCACTAGATCTGAAATCAACCCCAAAGTTGACCACTTACTTTCTATGAGCTTGGAGAAATCTTTCAACCTCTCTGAAGCAATTAGGTGTCTCAATGGATAGATCACTATGCTTAGACGCAGAAAAACCTGAGGCTAAATCTAGCTTCAGGTACTTAATAACTACATGATCCTAGACAAGTCATTCAGCATCTGCCTGCCTCAGTTTTCTCAACTGTAAAATGGAGACAATAACAGATCCCACTTTGGAGCATTTTCTATGATGATCAAACGAGATAGTATTTATAAGATGCACAATGATGCTTAATAAATGTTATTACCAATTCTCATTCCCACAACTTTATTCCCCTATCTGTAAAATAGTGGTAGGGTTAGAATACACAATCTCTATGGTCCATTTTGGCTTTGAATCTATGGTCCTACAATCTGTGCTTTCAAAGAAGGGACTTAATAAATATTTCTTAAACAAGTTAATGAAACTGTGACCCACTGACTCTCAAGGGAGTTGAATTAATAACTTCTAGTCATTCATTTAAAAAGGGATTACCAAGAGGTCATATTGTTTCTGAACTTGCTCTGGCCAAGGTGCTGATGTGGGAGAAGGCATGCTGGCTCTCCATATCAATTGTTCCTTAAAGAGGTCCAGATTCAAATAGTAATTTTTCGTTCTATGTACTAAATATGTAGGATTTTGAACGCAATATAGAATTGACAGAATCATAAATTAACGTGCTTCAGAACCAAAACTTTAAGGCATTTCCTAACTGAATGACATGAGAAGTCTTAATTGCAGCATGTGATACTGAAGTCAGTGATTTTCTAATGGCACATTTTCAACACCTTGAGCTAAGTGGATAATTACAAAATTCTGGAAGTTGTGAGTGTGGAGTCGAAGCATATACCAAATTCTTTTCTTGTGTTTTCATCCAACTCAATACCATGTCTTAGACTTAGTCGCTGTTTTCTGCAAGGTTTTGCACTAGCTTCTGAGTGAATTCAAAGGTGATTAAGACTAGTTCTCTGCCCTCTAGGAGTTTCAAATCTAGTTGGAGGAGATAAGGCAAATGAGCAGTTAACTGTAACACAATTAAATGGGCCAGGCACAAAGAAAGTGCTAGGAAAGAAATCCCAAGAAAAAAGAATGTAGCCCTTTTTCTGAATTAAGCAGCTGCTATAGGCTTGTATTCAGCACCATATGCAATGTTATGCATATACTAGGAAGCTAGTAAATTTTAATTGAATGAAAGAATGAAACCAGCCTATTGGAAAAATTTCCCCCATGATACCACATCTCTTGTTTTATTATGGAAATCAATGGCATAATAAGATTTATTTTACAGCCAGTTTTGTTTTAAAAGCTTAGGATCAGTACTTTTTTTTTTTTTTGGCAAGAAGAAATGATGGGGCAGGGACTGGATAGAAAAATAGCACTAATGTTTGTTTTTGATTGCTTTCATGGGTGTGGGAAACTCCCTCTTTCTATATAGAGGAGCTACTGCCCTACTGATAGCCTTAGAGAGTTTTCTAGGACACTAAGAGATTATGCGACTTGGCCAAGGTCACACAATCTGTGTGTGTCAGAGGTGAAACAAAACAGGTCCTGTATCTAATTTATTGTGATACAAGCACAACATATTTTTTATATTAAGGTTTATAAAACATTTCCCATACTTGGCAATTTCAATTTGGCTACAAAAATCAAAATTTTAGATGTTTAGTGTAATAAATTTAATTTGTCCCTGTATCAGCAATCAGTTGTACCATTCACAAGATTATCTTTTGAAGTATGTATGTATGTAGGTGTATATGTATATATGTGTCCATGTATAATAAACGTATTTATTATATAGGTTTCATTTGTTCATTCAACAAGCATTTATTAGACACATACTATATACATTGGATATATACTATACTATATACACTGCTTTCAAAGAGTTTGCACTCTTTTGGAGGGAACCAACGTGTACACAAATCAGGAAATACAAAACCATTCAGTAATTTCCCCCAGATGGAGGGCATTAATCCTTGGGGGAGGGGAGAGAATCAGAATGGACTTGTAAGACCTGGTTCTTGAGCTGATCTATGAAGGAAGCTAAGAATTCTATGAAGTTTACCCTATTAACACAGCCCTTAGGAAGGCAATTTGGTATTTGACTGTTAGAATGTTTTATGTTGACTGCAGCAGTGTGTGAGCATGTGTGAAATGGTACAATATGCCTAGAAAAGGAGGCTAGAGTTACATTATAAAAGGGTTTTTTGGTTTGCTTTTGCTTGAAAATCCTCTATTTTGTGAAATATCTATAAAAAGAGCTTCTAAAGCAAACAAATAAACAAAAGGATCTTGTACTTTCTCTTAGAAGCAAGAGGGAGCTTTGAACAGAGGACTCTGAGGAATGAACTGTTGGAAATGATTGGTATTTGGGATAGAAGCAATATAGGAGAGACAGGATATACAGTCTTCCTGTGAATACTTGGGCCTCTTACATAAGAGGTTGAGGGAGGAGAAATAACTGTGCCAAGCATCATATTATATATTGATTCTTATTATTTTCTTGTTTTCTATATGATTTAAAGTGAGCATGAGATAGGATGAGTGAGGACTGAGTAATAGTATCCTAAGCTGGAAAGAGCATCAGAGGCCATCTAGTTTAACTTTCTTATTTTTTTTAGATGAGGAAATTGAGGCCAAAAGAGATAAAGGAATTTGGTCAAAATGACACAGCTGGTACCACATCCCTTTCTTTGAGCCATCTTGTCTGAAACAGCCTTTGCCTTGAGAAAGATCTTCCATCCCCTATATCTGTTTTCCCAGGTAAAAGATATTCTCTTTTCTTTTTCTATCATGTAATGCCTTTTTTTTTGTGAATGAAAGTAGATTGTCTGAGGACTCAATTGAGTGCAAATATGTATGTGCATGAGAGAGGAGGGGAGGGTGAGGTATATGAGATTGGGGGAGGCTGGGATAGTGGTGGTAGCAGGGAGGAGATGGGAAATCTCCTTGGTCCAGGGCTTATTAGCATCATCAATCATCTATGGTGTCATTTCCAAATTCCCTTTCCCTTACCTAATTTGCTAAACCTAATTCTTTATCACAGTACAAAAGCTGGAATGAGAGATGGGAGTGCTAATGAGTGTTGGCTTGCTGCTCATCCATGCCCTCCTGTACTGAGCTAGTCATAACCTGGCTACTCTTTGAATGAGATCACTTCTATTTTCTCTTTCTCCCTCCAGTTCTGCCTCCAGCTAATGGCATCTTCATCTCCATTTGGAATGCCTCGCCATTTCTTGATGGCTGGCGGTTTACTGCTTCCTCAGAAAAGTCAGGACCAGAGCATCCATTACTTACCACCTATTTGCAAGTCATGTTTGGGGCCCTGACCAAATATTTTCTGACTCTCCCATCCTGAACAACTCCTAACAGTTCTTCATTAATCTTGCCAAAAGTGTGTTTCTTTATGCAATAGGAAAAATCGAAGTAAATGGGATAGGAAGGGGGAAAAAGCACCAGTTCTCATCATCTGCATTTATGGTATTGACTTACATTTTATTGACTGTGTCAACAATCATGCTCTTGTATAAATCAGAGCCCATCCTATAAAATTAGGAAAAATAAGCAACCATTGGGAAACAATCACATCTGATTCACAGGCCACATAACTCCCTGATACATCGACAGTCCACAGCCTAGTCACTCTCCCCACCCTATAGCCCAGCCCTCAGCATAAGGGGCCAACAAAGACAGATACAAAACTGAGGCAATGAAACAAGAAATGAATAGAATTCATAATGGCTCAGGCACAGGATCCCAGTGGGAAGTGACCTTCAGAATCCAATGGGGGAGCCTTTTAGAGCAAGAGACAAAGCGAAATAGAATCATTGTGTGAGTGTTTAACACCAGCACAAAGAAATAAGAAGTGGCAACATTAATACTTATATTATTCTATTTGAAGGAAAACAGAGGGGGTAGAACAGAGAGACACCACCCAGTGAAAGCATTTACACTAGACACATGGAGTTTGTTTTTAGAAAGAAAGGGTAAGGAAGAAACCATGGTGTTAGTGTTGTTATTATTAAAAATGTTAATTAGAAAAGAAGAATAAGGAATTTAAATCAGAGTTTAAGATAGATAGATTTCCCCCATTTCTCAGAATAGTAGCAGGACTAGATTTCTCGAAATCATGAGCATTTCTTACAGAATCTACCAAATAGAATTATTCTGAAAGGAACATGGAAATTGACAGTCAATGGAAAATCCAAGGCTTCTGAGAATTTTGCTTTTAAGAAAAACTCTCAAAGACAAATTTTGCTCCTCAAGTTCATGTTTTTTAGGAGATTTGAAGGCATGCTAGGGATCATCTCCAAGGTCCTCGAAGAAGGACCTAAAAAAGATTTTTTTAACCAAGGGATACAAGGTATTGACTAAATCTTTTGGCCATAGCCATCTGGATCTAAGTCACTAGGCAGGTGACAGGACAAATGAACATGGGGAAGAAAGAAAACATTCTTGCTAAAGTTGACCTTTTCTCTTTTGTTTGTTTGATCTCAGGGGCAGTTATAAAATCTTTATTTCTTTTAAGCATAATGAAAAAAAGGCTGGTTATAGTCTAGTTCCTCTATTTTATCACATATAAATATAACCAGTCAATCAGTAAATAGTTGCGTGAAACCCCTGTCATGTTCATCTTGCACCAGTATTGGGGTAGGGTGAATTTGATAGATCCTCTCTAACTAAGCATGTGACAGTTGGGTACATAGGCAGGTTCCTAAGTTGTTGACATGTGACTAGTTTCAAATAATATGCCAAGAGAAAAATTCAATATCCAAATTTATATAACAACGAAGCTTTGTTTAATAGGACTTTGCTATATTTCTAATGTTCACATTCTCTTTGCCTCTTTGGTTCTATGCCTTTGTTGGCCACTAGTTAGCTGTATGACCTTGGATATGAGGTTATATTACCTCTTTCATCCTCAGTTTTTATTTATGTCAAATGCAGAAATTGCCTCAAAAATCTTTTTAAAAGTCTAGTAAAGCTTAACTTTTCAGTCAGATTTTTGGGATTTTTTTGTATATTGATTTAAGGTTGGCAAAATGATTAAAAAATAACAAATGTTAATCTGATCTTGGGGAGGTAAGTGCCATTATCCCCATTTTATTGATAAGGAAGCTAAGTCTCTAGTGAAATGACCTGTTCAGTGTTACACAGCTGAATGTCCAAAACATGATTCAAATCTAGGTCTTCCTGACTTTTAAAAGTCCTTCATACTGTCTGCCATCCAACTTATCTCTGCTTTAGCAGAAGATTTAAAGGAAGAAGACCAGGAATAACATCCTGGTTTTGCTATGTAGGACCTGTGAGACTTTGGAAAAGTAATTTCCCAATTAAGATTCAGTTTCCTTATCTGTATATTAAAGAGCTGAACTAGATGCTACCATAGATCTCTTCCAGTTATAATTCTCATGATCTTTTGAAAAGATGATCTCTAATATTTCTTTAGTTGTTTAATCTGTGGTAGTCTGTGATTTTATTTCTGTATCTCCCTTTTTTCAATCTCTTTCTTCTCCTTTTCTTTTTCTCTTTGACTGTTTCCCTTCTTTTTCCTGTCTCTCCTTATTCTGTTTTCTCTTCCTAGAGGGAGAGATGATGAATATTGAACCTTCCTTCTCCAAAGAGGTACCTAGTATGTCTTGACACATTTCTTTATATTGCCACCTGTATTGTCAAGAACTCCTGTTTCCCTTCAGTAGATCATCAGCTAAAAGTGACCTGGTAGTGAATTGTGGAAAAGAAAATTCCCCAGATGGAATCTATTCTTTCCACACACTCTTCCATAGGAGATGAGAGTGAAGGAAATGACTCTTTCTGGTAGGCCAGAAATCACTCTTTAATCTATGTAATCTCTTGCTTCTATTTTTTCTGTGTCATAAATATCCAGGAAAATTTTTCTGGAAGACAAAGAAAAACTAATTGCAAAAATAAAGTCATTGGATGAAATGATACCCTGGCAATTTCATGTCCCAACTTTTTATTCTTAAGAGGAACAAAGCCCTTTAGTGTGTTTTAGAAAAATCTGGGGAATTTTGTCCTTTTTATGGTACTCTGAGAACTTCATACAATTTTGGCCCTGAGATAGGACTTCAAAATGAGGCATGGCAACAAATAGTTAGAACTGGTAGTAGTATTATTTGAGGTAGATGGGGCACTGAAATCATAGTCATTAAGGTCAAACTAACATTTTAGACTCTCACTTGTACTTAAGTATACCTGAAATGGTAGGAATGAATTCCTTAACCCTTATCTAGCATGTAGACCCCATCTTTGGCACAATACGTAGATGTCTTTTTTTTCCCCCAGAATATAAAGGTAACAGGGTAGTCTTTACCTGAGTCTTCTATTTCCTCTATTTACTTCCACAATGAACCAATTGCATAATTTTAATGATTACTTCTAGTGTTAGATGACTTCCAAATCTACATCTACAGTCCTGACTTCTACCCACATGAGCCCCCTTATTTCCAATTGCATGTTCCACATGAATGGAACAGCCACCTGGATGTTCTAAATGCAAGATTTCTCAAACTGAATTCATTTGCTCATTAATTCACACATTCATTAATTCGATTATTTATTCATTCATTCATCCAGCAAATTCCTACTATATGCAAGGAATGTGTTAGCTGCCAAGGATCCAAAGACAAAATCAAATAAGTCTTTGCTATTAAGGCACTCATATTCTATTGGGGAAAACAAGATGAACACAGATAAGTAAATATAAAATAAGTCAGTTGTTTTGAAAATGAGAATTTTGTTCCAATGCAATTGAATATTAGGAAACAATTTGAGCCTAATTGAATTCCCTGTTTACTTATGCTCCATTTCTTTTAGAGAGAGAAAATAAAGAATCACACTCATTCAAGTCTGGTGTTTCAACTTTCTTCTTGATTTCAAATAATTCTCTTCCCACTACTTCACAACAATTCAGAAGCTGCAACCCTTCAGATGCCCTCTTCTACAAGAAAACTTGAGGTTCTTTTTCCAAAGAAAAGAGTCATATTGAGTGTATATATTTGGTGTAGTAGGAGATGTGGTTGGTGAAGGGATGGTGATAATCTGAACCCTGGAGTTGAAATTGGAAGATGCCCTCTTTTTAGCATTGAGGGTATCAAGGATGGTGCAAGACTCTTCCATTGGAGTATTTAGGCATTTCACAAACATTTAATGTGCATAAAACTATGCTACCATTTTTTAAAGGTTCCACCCTTTTTTCCTTTTAATGTGTAATGAAGGTTTTTAAGTGTTGTGCCCAATCCCAATTTTCCCCATAAACCCTATGATTTTTATTGTGTGATTTCACAAAGAATTGGGATTTTTAGAAACTCATATATTGTATTACAGTGGAATTGACTGTTCATACAAAGTAAGATTTTTCTTCTTTTTTTTTTTAACATGGAGGACACTAGCAGCTAGAGAGATGAGGGAAGGATACACATAGGAGATGGCACTTGAACTGAACCCTGAAGAGACATAGGGATCCTTGAAGGCAGAAATGAAGGGGGGGGTGCTTTCCAGGAATAGAGGACAGTCTTTGCAAAGATACAGAGGTAAGAAATAATATATTGTGCTTGGGTAACTGCAAACAGTCTATTCAGCTTTATTAGAATGTAGAGTGTGTGCAGGAAAGTCATCTGGAAAGATTGTCATTCTGGAAAGATAGGTTGGGGGCCAGACTTGAAAGGTTTTTCAGTGCTAGACAGAAAAGTTCATATTTTTCTTGAAAGCACAATATGGAATACCTGAAGCTTTCTGAGCAGAGAAATGATGTAGTTGGAGCTGTGCTCTAGGAATATCAATTTTGTACAGGGAACAAGAAAGATAGGTTGGAGAGGAGAGAGATCGGAAGAAGAGAGGCTATTTCAGTAGTCCACTAAGAATGTGATGAGAGTTTAAACTAGACTGGTGGTCATTTGAGTGTAGAAATGAGAATAAATTAAAGGAATTTCAAGGGATAGAGTTAGACTTGGCAGCACTTGTCATCTGATTGGTGATAGGGAGGTGGTGGTGGTGAGGAGGGATGAAGAACAGAAATGACTTGGAGTCATATGACCCTGAGTGATGGAAATGCTCTCAAACAGAAACAGGAAAGATAGAAATAATAGTAGATTTTCAGGATTTCAGAAGGAAAAGGCACCTCTGAAGTAACTGTTCATGTATGTAAGGCTTTACCTCCATGTCAAGGTTACTTCAAACCTTCTCTTTCCTAATGTCTATTCATTTACAAATCATTTTTTTACTTTTCATTTCTTTTCTCCAGTTCTTCCCTTTTTCTCCACATTGAATCACTTGCTAACATCTGTCAGCTCAACACTCAGAGCATCTCTCATATTTTCCCCTTCCCTATTGACACAGCCACCACCTTAATTTAGGCTTTCCTCAGCCTACCTGTACCTCCCTATCTCTAGTCTTTCCTCCTTTCCTTTCATACTGTCACCCACATAAGCTCCTTAATGTCTATGTCTGATCATGTCACTTCCCTGCTCAAAACTTCAGGAGCTTCCCATTCCAGTTCAGTAAAGGATAAGCATATCAACTTCTAGAATCTGACTCTCTCTCATAAAAAGGTCTCATTTCAAACTACTTTCTTTAAGCAAGGCAAGACAAGACAAGATAAGAAAGATTTATTAAGTACTGTGCTAAGGACTAGGGAAAAAAATTCAAGGAAAAGTCAATCCCTGTCCTCAAGGAACTTACTCTCTAAGGGAGAAGGCAGCATATGAAAGGAAACTGAAAGGTGAAGTGGACAGTAGGGGAAGGTGAAGGAACCTGCATAGGGACAGGGGAGCAAAATCTTGAATATTAGGAATTAAGTCAATAGGACCTTGAAGGATGGCTCACTTGAGACTTACCTCAAAATGGAGACCCTGAGACGACCTCACTAATGCATCTTTATATACTTTATGTTGATCTAAATTCAACTACCCACTCCCTCTCATTCTTACCCTTCTATATCCCACCACTATGGTTTTGCTTCTTGTACATCCATTCTGTATAAATGATGGTATTTAAGTACTTATTCTATACTCTGGGTGACATTTATCCGGTAGGCTTCATCTTCAGCACTGTTACACACTTCTCAAGGGTAGCACTAATATCTAATTCCCCTTTGCATTTTTTCCTAGGGCATATAGGAAAGGTAAAGGTACATTTATGAAATACTTACCATTTGCCATGTTGTTGTTCATCCTTTGTTCTTGAAGAAGTGAATGACATCAGATAGGTGATGCCATGATGTGCAAGTAAATCAAATTTAAGTGAGGGAGGCATATTACAATTGTTATTTGTAGTAGATACTCAATAAATGCAGATATATTATATCTATCTATCTATCTATCTATCTATCTATCTATCTATCTATCTATCTATATATTGGAGTGGATAGAGTGCTGGGCTTGGAATAAGGAAGACCTAATACCAATCTGGCCTTAAACACTTAATAGATGTGTTATCCTGGGAAGGTCCTTTAACCAAATTTGCCTCAGTTTCCTCCAAATTTGCCTCAGTTTCCTCATCTGTAAAAGTGATCTGGGGAAGGAAATGGCATATACTAGAGTAGAATATTTGTCAAAAAAAACAAAATGGAGTCATGAAGAGTTGGACATGATTGAAACAACTGGATAATAAATAATTGCTTACTGAGTGACATGTCCATGGAGAGGACCTGGAGGTGTTTCCATGTATGTATTGTATTTATGAGAGTACTTTGCCACCTTCAGTACATTGTGTTCCAATAAGGCACAAACAAAACTTTAATTTATTCTAAGTAAAAATATGGTGAGTGGTTTTTTACTAATCGAACAGATTACTTATCATATGGTAGGAGTTAAAAATTACTCTGTCTAAAAATGTCTAGTGAACAAGGGCTTAATTTTAGCCAATGATTCTAAATGCAAGTACTTATGAGAGCTACTGTTTGTTCTGAAGCCAGAAGGACTGTTTTTTTTTTTTCTGGGATAAAAAAGAAATAGCTTAATGAGTAATTCCTTCTAGAACTGACCACTTGCTGGCATGGAAAGTAATTAAAAACACCCACTCCTTGTTCTCAGAGTGTGGAGGCAAGAGCTGTCTGGGGCCTAGTGACTTCCTTTGATGTGGCCTAGAAAGGTAGGCCTGCTGCTGACCTTTCATCATTAGGGCTGTCTTGGTACCCATTAAATGGGAGGATGTGGGACAAATGTATCACTGAGTGCATGGGCAAGATCACCATTAAGGGGGAAGTGCAGAAGTTCCCCTAATAGGGAAATGTAGTTGTAATTTAGTCCAATAGTGTCCTTTTAAGAAAGCTTATTAAATTGATTACTCAGTTTGCCAGCCCTAGAAAAGCATCACAAAAAAGAGAACTGTTTGATTAGGTGAAAATGGAATGGACCAATATAGGTTTCAGAATGCTTTATATAAAAGGATAACTTTCTGGGAATAATAAGAAACTTCCCCCCAACAACTCAAAACTCTCCTGGAATGAGAACAAAAAAGGAAAAAAAGAGGGAAGTGGTGGGGAATTCCTGTATATTTTCAGTGTTCAGCACAGACTCTAGCTCATCGTAGGTGCTTAATAAATGCTTGTTGTTTAATTTGATGGACCGTTATCCATTGAAAGATGGACCATGGGGGAGCACTTAAAAGGAAACCCAAATGGGCAATTTAAAGGGTAACCTACTCCAGTGATCCCAGCATCCATTTAGCTTTTCTTGAGAAATCAGAGAAGGGATCTGGGAAGGCTGCTTCTACTGAAAATCCTGGGGAGGAACAAGAGAGACAGAAAACAGCTAATGACAGTTGCCTGGGCTGAGAGACTTGGAAAGAGAGCAAGGAACCCAGAGCGAATCAGCTGCGTCTTTTCTTCAGGGCTTCAGGCAGGAAGGGAGGAGGGCTAGGGATAATGAAAGAAGCTAGAAAGTTATTGTTTATATGTGAGATCCCAGGAATACTTTCCCTCACTAGGTTTAATTAAAATATATAATAACTATCAGCAGCCACTGTGAGAACAAAGAACATCTCAAGGGGCTTAGCATGGAGTTCAAAATAATTTATGAGATGGGGGGTGATCTCAAAATACAATTAATGAAGTTAAATAAGGGACCAAAGATGTGTTTGACATGGGCAGGGAGATATAGACTAAGGAAGTGAGAGTCATGGATAATACAGAGAGCTCTTCAATCTGCCCATTCTTCATTCTTATTTTGCTTGAGAGTTCTTACAGGGAGGCTATTTTGGTATACAAACAAGACCTGGAAAATGTTGGTTTCAAGGAGATTGGAAGTAGCTTTGGTTTTAGGTTTCCTTTACTTAGATGGATCTTCAATCACATTCGTTTGGAGATTCCACCTGGGCAGATCCTAGGTCATCTACTTCTATCCTGAGCAATTGTTATTTATATATTTCATAGAAGTTTTACTTAATGTACTGGAGGTGTTCACTGATCTTTCCAGTGCCTTGAAGGCATCAGTTTAAGTTTAGCCTCAGGGTGGAACTTTGATTTTCTCTCATTGCATGAGCAGCTCATCCAAACATCTTAGTGCATAACCAACCCCTCCATACATATTGTTTCTTGGAAAAAAGTCATTCTTGGTAATATTCTGCAACCTACTTACATCTGCCATGTATCTTTTCCCCAGGGTGTCTATCATGTATACTACATGTATGTGTACCTATGCACATATCTGTAAAATACAGATATATGCATAAGCATACATATTAATGAAAATGTATTTGTATATATCTATAAAATCTTGATAGTTTATCTATGTGTTTATACACATCTGTATGTATGTTCAGACACACATATAAATCATTGAATTATTTTTCCAGGTGCTATAGAATTGGACTCCAGTGATGTCAAACTCCAAAAAGAAATATATTGCTTTTAGAAAATCACAATTAACATTATCTGTGTTGTAGTCTATTTATTTTGTCAAACATTTTGCCATTACCTTTTAATCTGGTTTAGGCAATAGTTGAGAGCTGCAGCCCCAAGTGTGGTAACTTTGATAGGCTAGATTCATTTGCGTGCCCATTGCAGACTCTTATCTCTTTTCTCTTTGAACTCTATGCCGGACCTTCTCAATGCCAGGGGCAAACATCTTAGTGACTAAATGTCTCTCTCCTTTAAATGTCTTATCTGATTTTCTTTAGTAAAAAGGATTTATTGATGTAAAGCAGAAACTAAGGGAGAGAGAGAAGAGAGATTAGCAGCAACAACTGTCATGACAGAATAAGCAATAAGGAAAGGTATACAGGATAGAGATTTTAAGTTGGGGAGATCATGCTCTCCAAGAACAGGTTAAGAACTCTTTGTGAGTTCTTAACAGCAACTCAACTGTTAAGGATGAGCTTTTAAAGTAAAATAAAAAAAAATGCAAACTCACCTGATTTTTAATCCTTTTACCAGCTCAGAGGTCTGCTTGCTAAGAATTTAGGTCAGCTTGAATCATCACAGAGGGGTCAAATGACATATATAATGGTCTCAAGAATAATTTCAAGCTTTTACTTTTTTGAATACTTAGTTCTTTATCTTATGCTCTCTACTTTTTTTCTATCAAAAAAGCTTCCCAAACTAACAAGACCTGACTAGTTTAACATCTCAGTCTAAAACTCACAGAAGTGAGTTCAGTTTGTACTTTGGAGGTCATCTCATTCTATCTACTCAATGGATCTAGTGAGTCTCAACTATTACTGAGATTCCCCCCCCCCCCCCACCCCGTTCAACCCGTTTCATTCCAGATCTATTCTGACCTTTGCTAACTACCAACATCAACTCCCTCTGAGAAGATAGTTCTCTTGGTTAACTCCTAAAATTTTCAGAATAATGGGTACTTTGAGAAGGGTAAAGTGGAAAGCAACCTTGACCCTTGAGGAATATTCTAGATAATTTATTTATTTTTTTATTTTTATTTTTTGTTATTCTTTTTTGGTTTTTGCAAGGCAAATGGGGTTAAGTGGCTTGTCCAAGGCCACACAGCTAGGATTTGAACCCAGGTACTCCTGACTCCAGGGCCGGCGCTTTATCCACTGCGCCACCTAGCCGCCCTATTCTGGATAATTAAAAAAAAAGTTTATCCAGTGCTAACTAGGTTTGGAATACTGATCAATTTCTTCCCTGGTAGTGTAGGATAATAAAACAGATAAGAATCATTAATAATAGACCCTAAATGAAAAGGAACATTTTTGTACCTCAAATATGGGATTTTTAGTTCTGTTAGACTTCTGATTTACCATCCCTAAAAGTTCATTTGATCATAATTACAACCCTGCTACTTTGCAGCTGTCAATCCAATGAGCACTTGGAAGGCTGGGACAGACACATATATGTTGATCAATACTTGTTGATTATCCGTATTTTTGAAGAGTTCTTCTGATGGCAAAAGCAGAGAATTTGCCATTGAACAAAATTGTCCTAAATCATTGGGCTATATGAAGTCCCAAATCAATGCTCAGAAGAGCATTTGTCAGTGAGCCCACTCACCTGCCTCAAGTAATAATGGTGTGATGTTTTTCACGTACTAAGATAATTCTATTGATCGACCATCACAGACTCACAGAATTTGAGATTTGGAAGGGACTAGGGTGGACATTTTGTCCAGATGTGAAAGAAATTTGCATTCTTAACGTGCCTATCAAATTGTCGTCTAGCTTTTTCTAGAATAACTGTCAGGAGAGGGAATTTACCACCTCTATAGGAAGACCATTTTATTTTTGACAGATCTAATTTTGAGGAGGAACCTTTTTCTAACGGTAGGGTATGAACTTTCTCAAGTATGAATTTTGAGCTGTTTTTACCAGTTGGTATGCTGGGTTTGCAGTTATCTTGATAAATATTCTTCAAGTCATCTCCTCTTCTGGACAGTTGTTTGGGGTTTGAAGGCATTGACCAAAGTGAAAACTAACTGATCAATATGGCAAGCAAACAGATATCCTTAATCTCAGGACTCCTGTTCTCTAGCTGATTAAACCACAATTTTCTGCTAGCTGGACCTCTGCCAGCTTCTCCTGCCAAACTGGCCTGTTCTGAGTGCCTGCTAATTTTCTCTTTTTAAGCCTATTTCTAACCCTTTCCTTCCTTCTTAGATAGGATCTTTAATTGGGGGCTAATAGATTTGTGCTTCCTTTAGGTGATATCTAGTTTCAGGCTTGGGGAGAAGTGGAGATGAATCTAACAACTTTGCAAATTTTATCTATTTTTAAATAAAAGGACAATGAGGAGATTCCATATTTTGTCAAAAATGAATTATGTGGCTGGATCTTTAAAATTAACTTCCCTCACATCCTTGAAATTGTGTGTGCATGTGTGTTTCTACTGGGCTTTGTACTGAAATAAAAATTTATTAAATTGCACTGAAGGATGCAATCATTCTTTAAGTCATTGCCTAACACTTACTATGCTAATATGTCTTGTTATCATCAATCAAACTTTATTTTGCTTTACTTTGTTCTGAAGTCACTTGAATATAATGATAATCACTACTTTTTTTTCCCATTAGACCAGGGAGCTAAGGAAGCTAGAGGTTCAAGGCAAGGTCTATTTACTGCTTATTATATATGAAAGTAAACCATCTCCCAAACAATTCTGAACCATTTTTGGCAGAATGTAGAAAGTTTTCCTTCTATCCTTTGTTTAGGATTGGGAATGAATGCTATTTTTTTGGGTACCTTCTAAATTTCACTTCCAAAGGTTTGGTATCATGAACATTCAATCCTCAGGTTCTCAGTATGTACTGAACTATTGGTACATAAGAAATCATTTTTTAGTTTATTCATTAATTCATTCAACCTTTATTAAGTACCTACTATGCTAGGGGAGATATAAAACTTAGATAAGACAAGGCTACTGCTCTCATGGAGCTTATATTCTAGAGACAGCTAGTGCCACAGCGGATAGAGAACTGAGTCTGGAATTAGGAAAATCTAAGTTCAAATTTGACCTCAGACACTTAATCGCTGAACCCTGGGTGAATATAACTTCTTATTGTCTCGATTTTGCCTCAATTTATCTCAGTTTGTCTCAGTTTTCCCAAATATAAAATGAGATATACCCCAAAATCACAATATGAGAGCTCCTTTAGACATGCTTCCTTTTTTCTTTTGATCAACTATTATAAGAACTGTGTTCACATTAATTCAAATCAAAAGATCTAAATAAACTATATAGCAAATGAAGTTCTAACAAAAGACTTTCATATTCATATAAAGTATCTTTCTATAAGTTACCATATCATCAATGGGAGAGGGCACATAGGTAGAGAAACAGGTAGATTTGACAGTATACATAGAAGGTACATATAGGAACACATATGGCTAGGTCATATGCATGAAGGGATACATTCAAGGAGCCTATGCAGTTAAGGCTTTCTTATGGAGGGTGTATATTTTAAGACTTATTATTCTGAAACACTGTGAAAATAAAGACATAAATGGGTTGATTAGAAGTGTTGCCTAATAGAAAGTCCCAGTTTATAGAATGCAGGATGGTCAAATGTTTATAATCTTTGGCATAAAAATTAAATAAACTGAAAGAAATAGCCACAACTTTGATATTCTTTCAAGAAGTACCCTAGCTAGGGGCAGTGATGAAACTAAAAACATACTTGTGGTGAAGGGACAGGTTAGTAGCGCTTGAAGTTGATTTGGTTGTATTATATAAAAAGGGGCTACCTATATCAAGAACTAGTGAGTGCAAGGAAGAGTGGAATGTACTGTTTATAGCAATTGATTGTTCACTCATACTACTTTCTATTTCCGTTGGAGAACCAGAGAACCTCTGAAGTCATTGTTAAACCTTCTCTGATGTAGGCTATGTTGCTCTCAAGATTATGAGCCTTAGAAAGGTTGCTAGGGGTGCATGTGTGTGTGTGTGTGGGTGTGTGTGTGTGTGTGTGACTGTTTTCCTTCCCTTTGTGTGTTAAGGTTATGACTGATATCTCCCCATTAGCTAGAGGTCAGCTTCTTGTTATTCTATCTTGTGTTGATAAAGCCTTCCTGAGATAGCCTTTCTACTCTTTCAGTCTCCACAGTGATGCAGTGGTTCAAAAGCCCCAGATAGAACTTTTTTACTATTCAATAAGTCAAAAAGCATACATACATACATACTTCTTTGTGGGTATGCATTTATATATATATATATAATATATATATATATCTGTAATGTTTATGTCTTACTAAGACCTTGCTCCGTGCTATGCATTAAGAATGAAAATATGAGGAAAAAAGACAGTCTGTTCTTTCAACAAGCTTATATTCTAAATTGGGGAAGACAGCACATAAAAGGGAATTGAAAACAAAGGGATGGGAAGGTACTTTTGAAATCCTGAGAGTGAAGGTTGAATGGTTTGGGCCTTTCTTCAAAATAGAAGAGGGTACTTAGGTGGAGAGAGAAAGAAGTTTGTGTTTAGTACTTGAATATACCTAACATTTGACATTCCTGCCATCAACCAAGAGGTATCTGAATCACATCATTCCTTTACTTAAAAATTTACTTTGAGTCCCTCCTTCTTTGGGTATTGAGATTTAAGTCCCTTAGGCTCACATTCAATAATCATAAAAACTTAAGTTTTTATGTACATTATATTTTTAAAACTATAATTTGCTTTCCAGAAATCTCATTTGATCCTTATAAAAAACATCCTGAGATAGGTAGCATACATATCAATTCCAGCTTCTATTTGAAGGAAAAATGGAGGCTCGATTTCTTTTAATGAAATTAATTGACTTGGCCCAACTCACAGTCAGTTGGTAGAAAAGTTGAGTCTTGAAATTGGGTGCCTTGACACTAAAGTCAGTGATCTTTACACTCTATGATGCCATCTTCCAATATACTTTGCCCCCAACCTCCTATATTTCTTCTTTAATTTACTGGGCTAATGGGAGCTATTGGACAGAGCTAGTGGGCTAGTGGACAGAAATAATAGGAAAAAAGACTCAGATGAGCTGGGTTTTCTATGGTTCAAAGGAGAGAAGGAATGTGGCAGGAGCAGCAACTTGGATCAAGGCTGGAGGTATAGTTTGATGAAGAGAGAAGAAAGTGTTTTTTTTTTTTTGTGTGTGTGTGCATGTGGATTGATACAGACATCAAAAAAGAGTTAATGGATTGAGATCAGAGAATTGGAATAAGTTGTTCACCCAAAGAACATGATTTTGAATTTGAAAGGGTCTTAGAGACCATTTAGTCCAATATCCTTAATTAACTGATGAAGAAACTGAGGTTTAGTAATGTTGGACAATTTATTTAAGGTTATAAAAGTTGGAAGTGGCAGGCCAGGATTTGGACAAAGGTCTTTTTATAAAGGGCTCTTTTCACTACTAATATTATATTGTGTCCATCTTTATCAAAGACTAATCAAAGAGAAATGAACCAAGGAAAATTTCCAGTGGGCAAGAGGAAGATCTTATCCACTCAAAGCAGTGTAGATTGGTATAGGATAGAGAGGGAAGATTAAACATTTAAAGTTATTTTAAAGCAGGAGTTGAGGAAATCTAAGCAGAATAGACTCAGTCATAGACAGAACTTAGGATGATCAAATTCACTCTCTTCATTTCATTGGACACCTGAGTCAGATAGAAGTGATATAATAACTTGTCCAACCTTAGATAGGCAGTAGTAGTAGTAATGATAACTATCATTCATGTAGAACTTTAAAGTTTATATAGCATTTTCATACATTAGTTCATTTGATTTTCCTTATAACTTTCATTTGAGGGCAACAAAAGAGGTTGGAAGGTAAAGAGCTGAGTGGAAGAGTAAGGAGCGAGAGAAGATGGAGATAGCTTTAGCTATCTGCTCAAAATACATGAAATTTATGTATTATGGGGATAATTTTATAACAAAAATATCAGAACTTAGACATTCAAATGAACATTGAATTTTAAAGCCAATATCTTGGGTCTCTGTCTCTCTGTCTCTCTCTCTCTCTCTCTCTCTCTCTCTGTCTCTCTCTCTGTGTGTATATAAGAATATCTCTATCTCTATCTCTATCTCTATCTCTATCTCTATCTCTATCTATCTCTCTCTCTCTCTCTCTCTATCTCTATCTCTATCTCTATCTCTATCTCTATCTCTATCTCTATCTTTATATCATCTCCCCTTTCCATGTATCTATATATGTAGACATGATTAATCATTTATTCATAATAACAATCCTTCTATTATTCAGAACATTTCTGGTTCTCTTCTTTTGGATCTGGGTCATATTCTTTTGAAAATCCTTGATACTTTTTGGAGCTCTGATTTCTTCAGTGTGGATACACCTTCCACCAATGCAAATCACAATTCCCTAGACGTTTTTATTCCCTGTGTTTCTTATGCATGTCTTCCTGTGAATCTGTCACAGTCGTTATAGTGCAATGCAGTGGTCAGGTTGTCCATCTGCTATCTCTTGTTCTTATTGTATGATATGCCTACCTCCTTTCTTGTTGTACCTCCAGCAAGGATGCTTTATTTTTTGCCATTTCTTGCATTGTTGGTAATATTGTATGGCACACTGCATACACCCCTTCTTTGTGCAGCTTGCAATTATGATTCTATGAATATCTATGCATTATTATTAATAAGATATTAGTGTTAAAAAGATGGGTTACAAAGATTGTAGGTAGTAGTTGGGATAATGAAACAGCTGAACTTTTGCTAAATGTGATTTGTCCCATTTCTTAATGCTATCCTCAGCCCAGTTCTTTGTTCTGGAGGAGATTTTTCAGTGTTTTGGAGCACACAGTACAAGTAGTACATTGTCATTGGTGAATAGAAATATTTGAAGAACCTTGCCAACAACAGTGCTGAAGAAAAACACTCCATACCGGTGTTTTAGCTAAATCTGCTGGAGACACATTTTTATTAACATCCAAACATTCTGTTTGGAGAGAAATTTCTTACCAACAGAATTTGGCTTTTGAAATCAGAAAAGCAGTTCCCTTTCTCTAGCAGTTTCCAGCTCACATTAGGTAATCATTGAAAAATAAGAGATTGGAGAAGTTCTATAACAAAGATAAAACCAAGGTACAGTGTTTCAGATGGGGTCTTTAGAATGACTAAATAGAGACATTGTCAGTGTATACTTTGGGAAAAAAAAATCTGTCTTTCCAGAAAACTACTGCTCTCTCTTTCCTTAAACAAAAGAGAGATCTCATTTCTTCATTTAGTCCCTGAGAAAATAAGGGATACATTCTTTTGTAGTTTGGTTTAACAAAAATATTCCTTCTATGGATCTAGCAGGTGCAGAGCATATGGTAGGTGCTTAATAAATGTTTGTTGATTGATTATAACCTATGTAACCTTGGAAAGTCACTCAAGCTCTATCTAGTAAGCCAGGGTTTGGACCTTGATCTTCCTACTTGAGTCAAGTGTTTTCCCACTGAATCAGCCATAGTGCTTTTCCATTTCTTGTAGAGAGAAGTCACATTGGAATTGTGGCTTTATCTGAGAAACCTGAAAGTTAAAAAAGTTTTCTCCTTCCTATAAAAGCAAATCTATTGGAAAAAGTCATCCACATCCAGAGAAAGAACTATGGAGTTTGCATACAGATCAAAGCATCCTATTTTCACATTTAAAATTTTTTATATATTTTTTCTTTCTTATGGTTTCCCCCCTTTTATTCTGATTTTTCTTTCACAACATGACTAATATGGAAATATGTTTAACATGCTTGTACAAGCGTAACGTATATCAGATTCCTTCCTGTCACAGGAAGGGAAAGGGAAAGGAGGAAAGGAGAAAAATGTGGAACTCAAAATCTTACAAAAAAAATGAATGTTGAAAACTATCTTTACATGTAATTAGGGGAAAAAATAAATAAAAAAATTTTAAAAAGCAAATTCATAAAGCAACAAGGACCAGGACCCTTTTCTGCCTGAGCTGGTCATTAGCTTGTGTTAGCTTTAAAAAATTAGTCTTTTTTCAATAAATAAAAAAAAATTTCTCTCTTTTTCCTACCTCTTCCTCCCTTTCCACCATTGGGGGAGGGAGAAAACAAACCAGTTTGGGGGCATAATCAACTCATCTACTTACTTAAGCTAGTGAGCCCACATCAACAAAGGGAATTGGAGGCACGGATCATACAAAAACCATCATTTTATGCTTGACTGCGAGACCTAGTCAGAGAGCCACAGTCTGTCAGTAACATGTACTCATCTTGTCAATGTTTGCATCCAAGTCAAATTCTGAGTGTTTTTACCCTAATGGAAGGAGTAATACTGTAATGCAGCTGAATATGCTCAGATCATTAAGAATCAACTATAAAATTAGCTAAATTATGGCAGAAATGCATGTGCTCTATATACATAGGAATCCCAAGGAATTTTATGATTTAGAAATCTTGGGATTAGAGATGGATGAACCTTGAGAAAGCATTCTGTCCAAATCAGGACAAAATTTTTTTATAAATGATTAACCTCTCCCTCCTCATCTCTATTTCCAGGCATGTTTCAAGCCCTGCATTCTGCATTAAGTTTTTCCTAGTATCTTCCCTCTGTTCATTATTTCCAGTTTATCCTAGTCTGTGTCTTGTTTGTACAAATATCCTGTAGTTGTTTGCATGTTTTCTTCCTCATTAGATTGTGACATCTTTAAGGAAAAGTATTATATTTTGCCATTCTCTATATCCCCTTTGCTTAGCACCGTGCCATGTGTTGTTGTTGTGGTGGTGGTTGATACTGCTTTGTAAAGTCTTATTGCTTGAATGACTGACAATAAAATTGGTTCTGATTAAGCTATTCCCAGAGAGAGACTAGGTAATGTCTCAAGGATACCTAGTTAATAAGAAGCAGAGCTAAGATTTCATACCTTGTTCTGTGTTATAAATCATTATTATATAAAATATAATATAATATAAAATTATTATATAAAATCTAAGAATAATTAACATTTATATAACACTTTAAGGTCTTGCAAAATGTATTACATTCATTATCTCATTTGTTCCTAATAACAACCCTGTGAGTTAGGTTCTTTAATTATTTTAATTTTACAGATGAAGAAACTGAGACTGAGTGAATTGTCTAGGTTTACAATTAGTTAATGTCAGAGGCACTATTGAAACCTAGGTCTTTCTGATTCTGGGTAAGGGACTCTACTAGTTGTGCCACTTAGACATAATTCTATAATGCTCTTCCCATTACACCCCCAACCACTCTTTCCAGCTCCCTAAGTGCAAGTTTTACCCCAGATGGGGTGATAAATGGGGGTCAGTGACACCAGTAGACCTGGATTGAGATCACATATGATTTCAGACTTCATTTTCACTCCCAGATTTCACTCACAAAGAATTACTCAGCTTAGAACAATGCTTTCTATTACTTGGTTCTCATCTAGGGTCTGTGGAAGAACAGTAGGTAGAGAACATGATGATTTCAGCAATGGGGCTGTTGATAGTAAACATACATAATATGTCTTTGGCTTGAGAAACTTCCCATTTTACTAGGGCTTGAGTTTCAGATGGCTCATTACTGTCATGAAGAAAAAGCATGAGTATTTTTTTGTAGTTACAGAATTCTCTATCTATATGTATCTGCTAGAATTTGGCATCTGTGAAAATTTTTTTATTACTCCATTATAAGGGAGAGTCTAAATATAAAGCAGCTGATAATTGCTATTGTTCATATAAACACTATATAAATATAATTATAGTACAAATAAAAATATGGAGTCTATATCTTTGAAAGTATGTTCTCTGATGCACAACCCAAGTGATCCTTCTGATTTTTTAGCTTATCTCCTCAACTGCCTCTGGGTGATGCCATGGCGGGGGATATGTCCCTGAGGCCTTACCTTGCTTTCTTCTTTTTAAGTATGGTGCCAGAGATGTCTAAGTTTTGGGCTTTGGTCTATGGTCTGTGATTCAAATTTAGAGCAAGAGACTAGTGATGAAAATTGGAAGCAAGTTGCACACTCTAGGGATAACAAGTGGGTTTTCTCCTTTGAGATTTAGGGAGAGTTGCAAGCTGCTCATTGTGCTTCCCCATGTGACAGCAAGGTCACCTTGACATCCTGCATCAATCCATCTTTCCTCCTTTCCTACCCCCTCATTCTGGAGAAATTTCAGTCAGTCTCAATGGAAAGGAAAATCACTTTCTTTTCTTTTCCTTCCACTTCAAATATAATAGGGATAGAAAGAAAGGAACTCTGAGGCATCAGAACACCACTTGTGTCAATGGAGGAGGGCTCCATGACACCTGATATTCAATAAATATGTATTAAAATGCAGTATTTGCCTAAGAAAAAATGATAATAGTAATGACAGGCATTTTTAACATTGGATTATGGTGGCTTTGGGAATTGCTCCTCATTTCCCATTGACCTCACAGTTTTTCTTAGCAATGGGATCACACCAACTTGTTCCTTTCTTTTTTCACCCCTTCTTGCCTACAGCAGCTTGGAAAAGGAACAGGTTTCTTAAGGGTTAAAGATTAAACTCTCCAGGGAGCATTGCATTCTTGAAATATCACTAAACTTGAATGGGGTAGGGGAGAGAACCTGGGGAATCTGTCCCCTTCTAAGAGCAGCAGTTGAGAAACAAAAGTGATTATAGTTTTTTTTTTAATAAAGAAAAAACAAAGGGAGAGAGAACCTTGCAAGAAACCTTCCATTTAGGAGAAGTTACATAGCACTAAATCCCGATGAATACACAGAGTTAGGAAAAAATGAATAAGGCCTTGTTATTTTGTTTTTGAAAGGGTAGAGAAATAGGTAAGGGTTCCAGATTTGGCTGACAGCATCTACTCTAAGAGTATAAAATTTTTCTTTGCCATCTTCCCATTTCATGCCTTCTTCTTACTCCTGACCCATTTTTTTCTTTTTCCCCTCCATGCCTCACAACATCCTTCCAACCCTTACCTGCTACCCTTCCTATTTCAGACTAGTTTTTGGTTATGTGATCATTAACTTCTTAGATCTTCCATTGGTATTTGCATCATTAAGATAGTGCCACCTGGCTCCCTTTTTTACTTGAAGGATCTGGTTACTTTTTTTTAGGTTTTTGTAAGGCAATGGGGTTAAGTGGCTTGCCCAAGGCCACATGGCTAGTTAATTATTAAGTGTCTGAGGCTGAATTTGAACTCAAGTACTCCTGACTCCAGGGCCAGTGTTCTATCCACTGCACCACCTAGCTGCCCCATGGATTTGGTTATATTTTGAAGAGGTTTTTTTTCCCACTCTCATTTCCTTCATTCAGATCATATGGGAAATTTGGCATCGGATACCTTCCTTACAAGCATACTGTTAAAAGGCTGAAAGCATGGAGATTTTATTTGTGGGTCAAGGGAAACAAAAAAAATCCATGTAGACAATAGAAAAAACAGAATCTGCCAAAAGAGCAAATCTTTCTTGGAAACCTGTATAGTTTAAAATCATTTACACCACTTATCTGATGAGACTTCTAGCCAGTGGTACCTGGGGGTTGCTTTTCCATATGGATGCTCTCTTCTATGACTCTTCTTATTATGTGAACACAATCACTTTTCCTACAATGTATACCTCCAGACAGTAGCTCTTAGCAGATGTCACTGTCATGGTCATTTTTTGATTCTTTCATTCTCTTGTGTCACTGGGTCTAACATATCTTTAACCAATGTTGTTAGGTACTACTCTCCATTGTATCCTTCTGTCCTTTATACCATATCACTTTTCTAGGTCTATAGTTTACAAGATTTTCATCTACAGAATCCCTGACCATTCTCTCAAAAATGGAGTTCAAAATATCTTTATTTCTGAAGTCTCCTCTTATACCATGGTTTCCATGGACTGTTGTTTAGTATTGTTGTTTAGTCATTTCAGTTGTGTCTGACCCTTCATGACCCTACCTTATCATTTTTCTTCTTCAGCTCATGTTACTAAAGAGGAAAATGAGGTAAACAAGGTAAAATGACTTGTCCAGGGTTATACAGGTAGTAAGTGTCAGACCAAATTTTCATTCAGGAAGATGAGTCTACCAGGATAAGCACTCTATCCTAACTAAGAATTCAATTGGACCCCTACTCAGTTTTTATCAGTGTTAATCATATAAATCATGTAGAGATAATTAGATAAATTCTTATAGTGCATCATTAATATTCACCACTCATTTATCAAGTTATGATGCTCACTTATACAACCACAAGAATGCTGACAAAGATATTTCCATCTTGTTTTACTCAGATTCTGTGTCCAAATCCAGTATGGGTGGGGTGCCTTGATGCTTTGGGAAATCCCCAAATTATTTTTGTGCCCGAGGACCATTCTCTCTCTCTCTCTTGTCCCACATGAGCAGGTGACTATCTTGTAACCATTTTATGACCACTTAGTGAGTGGAGATGCCCCATGCTTTACCCAATCTGATACCCAGCCTGCTAATATATTATTTTTGGTTCTCAAGTGCAAAGCCTAGCAACCAATGAGATTCTGTATTTTACCAGGCCTCTTTTGCATATTTGGGGTTCAAATATCAAAAAAATAGGTCATGGAAGAAGAAGGGAAGATCTGAGGTTCACTTTGTTAGTAGGGACCGTGAACCCTTTAATAAAGTGCCATTGGCCTCGGTCTCTTTTTTATTGCAGGATGAATAATTTTAACTCTCTCCTAACTGCCAAATGGACATAGATTTCACATAAAAGAGGCCTCTTGAGTCCCCAGGACACTTTTATCCTTTTCTACCTTAGAGTCATGTCTCTCTCTCCAGTTCCATTTTAGTTTATAATGACTTTTCAACCTGATATTCTCTCTGTTCTAGTCCTTGGACAACTTAAGTTCTTACAACAGTTTTATAGAATCCACAGTGACTTCCTCATTGTCTTTCAGTCCATTGTGATTTTCCTTGGGGAAGTTGGCAGTTTTATTCTTATTACCCAAGGCTTATTTTTGAAACATAGAGAGAATTTTATAATTCTCAGGAGATCAACTTTATATCCATCAAAAAATCCAACGAATGAACAAAGTTAGAAAGAATAAATAAGCTCCTGATTGGAGGAGAATGAGGAGAGGCCATTGATTGCTAGGGAGAGAATTGCCAGCTATGATAATAACAATTCACATTTATATAGCATTTGAGATTAACAAGGTGTTTGCAGAAATGATGTGGTGAGAGCATTATTTAAGACCTTGCTCTAGGAAGATTAGTCTAGTTTAAACTTGTTGGTCTCAGGACTCTTTTCTAATCTTAAAAACTACTGAGGACCTCTTTCCATAAATCTTTCAATTATGTAGGCTTTATCTCTCAACACTTACCATATTAGAAATTAAAATGTCTTAGTATTATTATAAAAATAGGTTTATCTTTGAGGACCCTAGGTTCTCAAGGTATTCTAAGGTGTTCTAAGTCTACATTTTGAGAACCATTGGTGGTTTTTCCTTGTTTCTAAGATTTAATTGTCTCAAGCAAGATGATAACCTGAGTACAAAATTAGTCAGGACATGAGTGGGTGGAGTTATTCTCTCAGATGTAGATGCCATCTCTAGACTGGCAATATGACCCATACTGCTACAGGAAAGCTTAGCTCAACCCAATCACCTGTATCCTCAATGAATACTCCAATCATAGTTTTAAGGGTCTTCCCTTGCTATAGCTAAGTAAAACTCCCCTCATTATCATAGATGGACTATAAGTATCTCATGTCATTCTAGCTCCAGATTGGAAGCTTCCAATTTGTTATCAGACCTGACCTTTGACATAGGGGTATATGGGTACTTTTCTGTCCCTCTAACAATTAAATTAAAGGGAACCCTTGAGGGCAGCTAGGTGGTGCAGTGGATAGAAAATCTATCCTGAGTTCAAATTTGGTTTTAGATATTTATTTGCTGAAATGGCAAACTATTCCATTATCTTTGCCAAGAAAACCCCAAATGGAGTCACAGAGAATTGGGCATGACTGAAATGACTCAACAACAACTCTCATAGACCAAAAAAATTCTTCAAAATTCAAGGGAATGAAGGAAATAGAAATTGAAGCAACATAACAGGGAATGGGAGAAATATTAGGGGGTTGCATCAGGGAAGGGATGGAAGAGACTCCTTTTCAACCTAAATTAAAATCATATCATATAAAATAACCATTTAGTGAACTACCTATTAGGTCAGCCCCACTGGCAAGACTTACATGTCTTTTGCTGATCCATAGAAGATATCTTTCTATCCCACAGTGAAACTCTGGGAGGAAGTGGTGAGAGTTTATTGGGGGAAAGATTGGGCAGACAGAAGAAAAGGAAAAGAAGCTTGTCCATCAGATGGTGGGGTGTGATACAACAGGGAATCAGGGCAAATCAGAAATTGTGGCATAAGCAATGAATTTATTTCTTTTTTAAATATTTTATTTATTTGTTTTTCCAACTATATACAATGGTAGTTTTTATCAATCTCTTTTTTTGCAGCTTTTTTTACATTTGTCTTCTTCCCTTCCTTCTCACCTCCCTCCCCTGACAGAAAGCAATCTGATATAGTCTCTACATTTTTAATCATGCTAAATATAGATCCAGATAGAATCAGATCCCAATGGAAGAAAGAAAACATCAGAGAGAAAAATTGACACAATATTTAAGACAACTTTTAAAAATTGAAGACCATAAGCTTTGGTCTTCATTTAAATTCCACAGTTTCTTCTCTCTATATAGACAGTATTTTCCATCACAGGTCTTTTAAAATTTTCTTCGATTATTGTTATCCTGAAATGAACAAGTTTATCATGTTTGATCATCACCCCTTGTTATTGTTATTGTGTATAATATTCTTCTGGTCCTGCTCATTTCACTCAGTATCAATTCATGCAAGTATTTTTCTGAAAACCCAGCTCTCATGATTTCTTATAGAACAAGTGTTCTATCACATACATATACCACAATTTGTTCAGCCATCCCCCAATTGATGAGCATTCCCTTAATTTCTAATTCTTTGCCACTACAAAAAAGAACTTCTATGGATATTCTTGTATATGTGGGATTTTTACCCTATTTTATGACCTCTTCAGGATACAGCAATCTAGCAATACTAGATCAAAGGGCAGGTACAGTTTCATTAGCCTTTGGACATAGTTCCAAACTGTTCTACAGAAAGGTTGGATCATTTCACATCTTTAACAACAATGTATTAGTGTCCCAGTTTTCCTACATCCCCTCCAACATTGATGATTTTCCTTTCTAAATATTGGACATTATGAGAGGTGCAAAGTGGTAACTCAAAGATGTTTTAATTTGTATTTCTCTAATCAATAATGATTTAAAGCAATTTTTCATGCAACTATAGATAACTTTAACTTCTTCAACAGAGAATTGCCTTTCCATATCCTTTGACCATTTATCAATTGGAAATGACTTTTTTTTAAAAATTTGTCTCAGTTCTCTATATATTTTAGAAATGAGTCCTTTGTCAGAAACATTAGTTGTTAAAAATGTTTCCCAATTTACCACATAAGGGAATAAATTTAAAGAGAAATTTAAAGAAATCCTGGAAAGGGATTCCATAACATACATATACCACAATTTGTTCAGCCACTCCCCAATTGATGTAAACCAAATCCAAATAAATTTTGAAATATTAAAATTATGGTTTATCCAACTTAGAGTCAAGGAAAAGGGAAGAGTCAAAGATGTCTCTAAGGTCCTTTAGGATGGTAGTGATATGGGAACTTTGGAGGACAATAAGAGAACAATGATTCCAATTTTGGATGGAGTTAGAAGCACCAGAGGGATTTTAAGATGATGGTGGTAGGCTCTTGGAGGTTCAGGGTTATATAGATTTGAAACTCTTTTGCAATGAGGTGATAACTAAACATGTGGAAGTACTGTGTGAATTCTAGAATTTAAGTACTAGAAGAAATTTATCTAAGAAATTTAGTTTAACTCCATTCTTAATTAATCCTCTTTAAAACATCCCTCACAATTTCCATTTGTCCTCTAGTTTCAGGGTGCTTATGGCTTCATAAAACTCTTTTCTCATTGCTCTAAATCACTACTTATCAGAGAAATTCAAATTAAAGTATCTCTGAGGTACCACCTCACACCTCTCAGATTGGCCAATATGACCAGAAAGGACAATGATCAATATTTGAAGGGATGTGGGAAATCTGGGACACTAATACATTGTAGGTGGAGCTGTGAACTGATTCAACCTTTCTGGAGAGCAATTTGGAATTATGCCCAAAGGCCAGTAAAAATGTGCATATCCTTTGATCCAGCAATACCATTACTGAGTCTATTTCTTGAAGAGATCATGAAGAAGGGTAAAAAACACCATTTGTACATAAATATCCATAGCAGCTCTGTTTGTAGTGGCAAAGAATTGGAAATCGAGGAATGTCCATCAATTGGGTAATGGCTGAACAAATTGTGGTGTATGTATGGTATGGAACACTATTGTTCTATTAGAAACCAGGAGGGATGGGAATTCAGGGAAGCCTGGAAAGGCTTGCATGAGCTGATGCTGGGTGAGATGAGCAGAACCAGAAGAACATTGTACACCATAATGCTAGGGATTGTATGTGGGGGAATATTATAAACTATTTTCACCTGGCATCCTTGAGCACTAGAGTCTTATCTTACTAGGTGCTGTGGGAGTGGATTAGAGACTGGAAAGGTATTTAAGCACTGGTGTTTTGGTAAATAAACAGAGCACTTGGAGATCTTGATGGAGTACTTGTCTCCCATGTCATCCTTGTCCCCCCGCCCCTGCAACATTTGCCTGGGGAAAGATTGAGAGAGTCCAGAAGTGGGACTCAAAATAAGAGTCCAGACAGGGACTAAACATATGGTACCCATAAAGGTACAATAAAAGGTGGAGTTATCTGAATAAAGTCTGGTATAAGCACATAGCAGATACAAGCAAGAAAACCAGGTGACATTCCAGAAAAGAGGACTCTGGAGAAAATACCAGGTTGATTTGTTACTTAGGGGGCTGATTTTAAACAAAGAGGAACCAGTGAAAGTGAGAAAACAAATAAGTAAGTAACATTGAGGAGTCAGGGGAAGTAGAGTCTCCGAAATTTGTTTTTCCAGCCACAGTATGTTCCAGAGTGCCAGCACCATGAACTGGATGTGGAGGACCTGCTTGCTGTTCTTTTTGGCCTCAGTTGCCCTCCTGACCCAACTTTGCTCTGAGCGCAACCTGGGCTCCTGGACCTGCTACCGGCTGCAGAGACCCCTTGGAGCTGACCTGGATCTGGATGCAGATTTTGAAGCAGACCCTCACACGGATGGAATGCAGCTAGTTTCACTTTTCAGCCTAGAGCTGGGGGCATCAGTGCCTTTGCTCTGGGCTGTGAATTGAGCTTCCTGTGTTGAGAGCAAAAGTGTCACCTGCTGTTGGACAGTTTGTTATGGTGATGGCTACAGGTGCGGCAACTCCAGGCTGTACTGGTGTTAACCACTTAGGTGATTTCAAATGCTCTCTCTCATTCTCTGCCCTTCCCACCCTCTGCAGGGGGAGGGGGGAGGAAGAAAGGAAATTTTCCTTTTTTGGAACTTCAAAACTCAAATTTATGTCTCAGAATGTAGGCTTTGCTACAAGGACAAGACCCCTCCAAAAACTTATTTTAGAAATCAAGGGACCCCTATGCATTCTTTCTGGTTTGGGGAGGAAGGGGGGTTTGGACAATGACTATGTTTTTCAATAGGTTATTGATTGGGAAGCTTCGTGGTTCAATTAGTTAAGAAAAAAGGGGAAGAAGATTTTTTTTCTGGGATTGGGAAATTTGGATTTTGTCTTATGAAGTCTGTGCCTATGGTTTATATTTCTATTGGCTGGTCTTGATTGGTTATGTGTGTATGTGTTTTGCCTTATCTATAGGGCATTTTATTTATTTTATTTTTATTTTTTAATTAAAGATTTTATTTATTTTGAGTTTTACAATTTTTTCCCCCAATCTTACTTCCCTCCCCCCACCTCCCACAGAAAGCAATTTGTCAATGTTTACATTGTTTCCATGTTGTACATTGATCCAAATTGAGTGTGATGAGAGAGAAATCACATCCTTAAGGAAGAAACATAAAGTAGAGATAACAAGATCAGACAATAAGATATCAGTTTTTCCCCCCCTAAATTAAAGGGAATAATCCTTGAACTTTATTCGAACTCCATGGCTCTTTATCTGGATACAGATGGTATTCTCCATTGCAGACAGCCCCAAATTGTCTCTGGTTGTTGCACTGATGGAATGAGCAAGTCCACCATGGTTGATCATCACCCCCATGTTGCTGTTGGGGTGTATAGTGTTTTTGTGGTTCTGCTCATCTCACTCAGCATCAGTTCATGCAAATCCCTCCAAGGTTCTATAGGGCATTTTACATCTCTCTACTGGCCTGGAGAGGTGGGAAAATGTTTCTATATTCTGAGATCTGGTACTGGCCAGGGTATCAGTCTCAGCTTGGTAGATGTGATACAAGAGAATAGTTTCTGCGTTCGTGTCTAAACTTCTGTTTGTGTGTATGTGTGTGTGTGTGTGTGTGTGTGTGTGTGTGTGTGTGTGTGTGTAATTCAGATCTGAAATAGTTAAATGTTACCTGAGTTACTAAATTATTACTTATTAGAGAAATGCAAATTAAAACTTCTCTGAGGTACCACCTCACACCTCTCAGACTGGCTAATATGACCAGAAAGGATAATGATCATTGTTGGAAGGGTTGTGGGAAATCTGGGACACTATTACATTGTTGGTGGAGCTGTGAACTCATCCAACCTTTCCAGAGAGAAATTTGGAACTACACTCCAAGGGCAACAAAAATGCATACCCTTTGATCCAGCAATACCACTACTGGGTCTATACCCTGAAGAGATGATGAAAAAGGGTAAAATCATCACTTGTATAAAAATATTCATAGCAGCCCTGTTTGTGGTGGCAAAGAATTGGAAATCAAGTAAATGTCCTTCAATTGGGGAATGGCTTAGCAAACTGTGGTATATGTATGTCATGGAACACTATTGTTCTATTAGAAACCAGGAGGGATGGGATTTCAGGGAAACCTGGAGGGATTTGCATGAACTGATGCTGAGTGAGATGAGCAGAACCAGAAAAACACTGTACACCTTAACAGCAACATGGGGATGATGATCAACCTTGATGGACTTGCGCATTCCATCAGTGCAACAATCAGGGACAATTTTGGGCTGTCTGCAATGGAGAATACATTTGTATCCAGAGAAAGAGCCATGGAGTTTGAACAAAGTTCAAGTACTATTCCCTTTAATTTAGGGAAAAAAAAACTGATATCTTATTGTCTGATCTTGTTATCTCTTATACTTTGTTCCTGAAGGATATGATTTCTCTTTCATCACACTCAATTTGGATCAATGTACAACATGGAAACAATGTAAAGATGGCAAATTGCTTTCTGTGGGGGGGGGGTTGGGGGGAGGGAAATAAGATTGGGGGAAAAATTGTAAAACTCAAAATAAATAAAATCTTTAATTAAAAAAACAATAAAAAGTTACCTGAGTTAAAAGTTATTCTTTTTAGTTTGAATTTTGAATTTGATTGCTTTGAAAGATTTTTTTGTTGGCAAAAGAAAAAAAACTTTGTAATCTTTGTAAGTTAGGGATAAAATGTATTTCAAAGAATTTGGGAATATTGGTTTTACTATTGTTTAATTGACATTTGTTTGTACTATTTTTGAACTTTTGTTTACAACTTCCTTGGCATTCATTATGTAATAATTTTGTTTCAAAAACAAGAAGGATGATATGCTAGGGACTGTTGTGTGTGTGTGTATGGGAATACTATGAGCTATCTTCACCTGGTGTCCTTGAACACCAGAGTTTTATCTTACTAAGTGCCATGGGAGTGGGAGTGGATTAGAGACTGGAAAGGTATTTAAACACTGGTATTTTGGTAAATAAATGGAGCACTTGGAGATCTTGATGGAGTACTTGTCTCCCTTGTCATCCTTGTCTCCCACCCCTCCAAAGTTCCCCTGGGGAAGGATTGAGAGAGTCCAGAAGTGGGATTCAGCATAAGAGTTCAGACAGGGACTCTACACCATAACAGCAACATGGTGGGTGATGATCAACCTTAATGGACTTGCTCATTTCATCAGTGCAATAATCAGGGACGATTGGACAATGGAGAATACCATCTATCCAAAGAAAGAATTGTGCAGTTTAAACAAAGACCAATTTCCTTCAGTTTTTTTACCTTCCATTTTACTTGCAATTCAAAAAAGTTATGTATTATGTAATTTTGCTCTTATATTTTATTCTTTTCTTAAGGATATGAATTTTCTCTCAATACATTCAATTTTGATCAATGTGTAGCATGGAAACAATGTAAAGACTATCAGATTGTCTACTGTGGGGGGTGAGGGGAGGGAAGCAAGATTGGGGGAAAAATTGTAAAATTCAAAATATAAATATGTGTGTGTATATATATATGTATATATATATACATATATATATACACAGACATATACTTATACATATTCTTTTTTCTCCCTTCCCCATTCCATGTCTAATCAGTTGTTAAGTCCTATCAATTCTACTTTCATATCTCACATTTGTCCCTTCAGTTACCCAGTCATCTCAAACTTTATATTTATGAATATCCTTTCTTGTGCAAATTATTTTTGCTTCCTTTTTGTTCTTCCTGCCTCCATCTATCCTCTCTCTAATCCATCCTTTATACAATTGTCTTCTTAAGGAACAGATTTGAACACATTGTCTCCCTATAAGAAGACCACCAATGATCCCCCATTATTTGTATGATAAATTACCAACTTCTTGGTCAGGCATTTAAGATTTCTTGCAGTCTGGATCCAGTGTGCTCTTTTTTGCTTTATTTGACATTACTCTCTTTAAGGCACTCAGAGTTCCCAAAAAACAGAACAATTTTCTGAAATTTAAAATCTAACCTCTTGGTCTCGTGTCTCTGCACAATGACTACCTTCAGTAGGAACTTAATAACTTTGTAGAATTATATCATCATCCTACCAGTGGAGTTTGTAGAAGGACAAGATTGCCATCACTGACATCAAACACAAATGGAGGAGAATCTAACTTCCTCTTATTATCATTTCCTTTATTCTGAATCCCTCCTCCATAAATGAAGTTAAATTATAAACCTGCTTATATCTCCAGCACCATGACAACAAATAGACAAAAAATGCAAAAGATCTGTCAAGACGTCTGAAACAAACTATTCTCTCCAACAGTGCATTTGGGCTCTAACATTTATATTCTCTAATGTGCTTCATGATGAAGTGGAAGTAGCATTAAAGACAACGAACTCAGGAAGAAAAACCAGACCAAGCTCAGGATACTCGTGTATGATAGAGGTAACAGCATTTTTGAGGGCATTCAAAGACAGGTTCTTAAGCCATTTGAAGAAGAGGAAGATACCAAATAACAAGAGAGGAAAAAGCACTGTATGTAAGTACTACAAACTAACAAATAAACAAAAGTGATCAAGTATTTACTAATTTATATGCTTGCTTTTTCAATTTAAAGGATCTTAATAAGAATAAAATTCACATGTATCAAGATCATCCTTAATGAAAATGTGCGATAGGAACAAGCAGGAATTTGCAAACAAGATTTTGAAGCAGCTCATGGTTTTGAGTCACATATCTGATAAAAGGTACACTGTCCTAATTCATTGCAGACCAGAATGAATAAAATGTTAGACTTGGAGTCAGGAGGATCTGAATTCAAATATAGCCTCAGACATTAGCTGTGTGACCCATGGCAAGTCACTTAACTGTTTTTGTCTCAATTTTCTCATTTGTAAAATGAATTGGAAAAGGCAATGGCAGACAACTCCAGTATCTTTGCCAATAAAAACCCTCATGGGATCACAAAGAGTCAGAACTGAAAAAATTCAGCACCATACATATTGCAAACTTTAAAGCACTATATAAATATCAATTATTATTATTGTAATCTCATTCTATTTATCTTTTTTTTTTGGTGAGATTCTTCTAGAAGAGTCCTAGGACAGGTCACTATCCTGCTTTTTTTTTTATTCTTTTTTTTAGGTTTTTGCAAGGTAATGGGGTTAAGTGGCTTGCCCAAGGCCACACAAGTAATTATTAAGTGTCTGAAGCTTGATTTTGAACTCAGGTCCTCCTGACTCCAGGGCCAGTGCTCTATCCACTGCTCCACCTAGCCATCCCTTATTTTTTTGTTCTTAATATATTATATACTATTGCAGAGACAGATAAATAGCTGATTTTGGAAGTTGGATAAATGTATTAATTATAGTGGTAGGTTATTGTTCAAACCATGATAGGCAGTTAAATAACTCATAGAACTTGTGCCTTAGTGCTTTTATCTTAGACAGACACTTCAAATGGGATCATGGGGTCATTCAAGTATTTGGAAGCATTAAGGAATTAAGGTAATGATTATGCCTTCCATATCCCCAGCTACTTCTCTCAATTTTAAAGGGGAGGTACTTTCCATTTCTAATGTTAGAATAAGTATTTGTTCAGTCTTTCATGCTTCAATTTATGTAGCTCTTTCCTCTGCTCTCAGAACCCCTAGCTTACTTTAAGACTTGTTTCAAAATGCCACCTTCAACAGTTCTTTCCCTGTCATCTCAGTTGCCTATGCCTTCTTCTCTGAAATGATCTTCCATTTAATCTGTGAATCTTATAGGCACCTATTGAATTAATATTGTCTCCTTCCTTAGAGTGTTGGCTTCTTGAGGATGACTGTTTTTTAATTTCATTGAATCTCCCTACATAGGTCTGTAGCAACAGAATATATGTTGATTAATTGATTTATCTAATCTTTGTTTCTAGAACAAAAGGGACAAAGTATTTTAGTTTGTCCTCATGTTGTTGTTTCCATGACTTCTTTCTTATCTTAGTTGTCTTTCTCTGACAACTGTTATGACAAGCTGTTATATATTTTTGGAGATGCCCATGTCCAGAACTACCCCCAGAGTTCAAGCTGTGGACACAACGTAGTTTTGAACTAGGGCAAGATAATCTGTTTCCAGTATGTCAGCTGATGACAAAACTGTGTTAAAAATGTATACACCAAGGAAGAATGCCAGGAAACAGGAAACATTTAAGGATTAAAAATAAACCTTCTCTTGCTTGTGTTTTTGCTACCTGCAAAGTTGCTGGCTTAAGCCCATTCTTTTTTCTCTATTTGTAGAAAGAAACTGCAAGGAAACGATGCCTCTTGGGAAAGATGCTTCTTGGATGAATATGCCTGGATCATCTGCCTTCCTGTGTTCTACAGGTGGGAAAGGAGAAGAGGCAGCCAGACCAGAACAACAGATGTGATCTCCTTCAGTGAGGCTTCCACACTGACTTCTCTTCCTGATTAAAGGTAGGAGGATCCTTCACCTTGGTCTAGAGCCAGAAATGATGGGCTCCAGCTGTATTACTTCTAATAGAAACTGTCAGGAACTTGGCATGGAGCTTTCTAGATGTGGTTGCTGAGTTTCTTAGCCAAATCATGCAGGGTAATCAATACCCTCAAGAATTATTTAATGTAGAGATGGAAGGAGCCTAAGGTATCCAGGCTAGTCCTCTCATTTTACAAATGAAAAAAAAAAACTGAAATGATTATTAGTCCAGGTAGTAAGTGGCAAACCCTGGATAAAAAGCCAGATCCTTCAACTCCAAAAAGATGTGTTCTTTTAAATGTAAATGACATTTTATTTTTTCTAATTACATGTAAAGATAATTTTCAACATTCATTTTTTTTTCACAGATTTTGAGGTCGAGTTTTGTCCTTCTTCCCTTCACACTGAGGTGGAAAAGACATCTGATATATGTTATAAATGTGAAATCAGGTAAAACATATTTCCACATTAGTCATATTATGAAAGAAGAAACAGAATGAAAGGGGAAAAAACCTTCACAAAATCCCAAAGAAAAGTGAAAATAGTAGATTCTGGTGTGCATTTAGACTCCATCAGTTTTTCTCTGGAAGTGGATAGCATTTTTCATCATGTCTTTTGGAATCACCTTGGATCATTGTATTGTTGAGAAGAGCTAAGTCTTTTATAATAGATCATCACAATGTCGCTTTATTGTGTACAATATTCTTCTGGTTCTGTTTACTTCATGTAAGTCTTTCCAGGTTTTTTTGAAATCTACCTGTTCATCATTTCTTACAGAACAATAGTATTCCATTACATTCATATACTACATATTGTTCAGTCATTCTCCACTTGATGTGTATCCTCTAAATTTCTATTTTTTTGCTAACACAAAAAGCTGCTAAAATATTTTTGTACATGTGAGTTCTTTACCCCCTTCCATGAGGTTCCTTTCTCTTTGTATTAGCTGAGGTACTGACCCAAACATCTTTGGAAACAACTGTCAAATTCATTAATATTTGTTTCACCTTGTGCTTGTCAGCTAACATGTTTTGGCATTAGTTTCCTCATCGATAAAACAAGGATATCAGACTACATAATCTCTAAAGCCCCTTCCAAATGTAAATCAATGATCCAAGGAGAGAATAAAATTTAGAGCTGGAAGAAATTGTTGAGATCATCACTCTCTATTTCACAGACGAGAAAACTGAGACCTCACGAGGTTAAGAAAGATCACAGAGGGACCAAGTAGCAGAACCGATATTCTAAAGTGGATTTTGTGACATCAAGTTCAGACCTCTTGTTATTGAATTACCATTTTTCCTCAATTTATTGATGTATCTGGTGATTACAATGGATGGACCAGTGGGTGTTGATTGGCTCATTAATTTGAGAATCTTATTTTTCTTTTAATTAGTTCTCTTCTTTAATTAGCATGTCAACTGATTCATTTTTGCATGGCTAAAATGATCTCATGCATTTTTCCTGGTCACACAATTGTTCTAGATGTGGAAATGCCATAGTTTTAGATCATACTGTAATGTTTTCAAGCTGAAAGCTAAGCTGTGTGACAGGCACTTCAAAATAAGGACAGTTACAGAAGGGGGCAGTAAACTTTTTTTTTTGAAAATGACCACTTAAAGCTATTCAGGCTGAGGCAAAATTGATGTTACTATATTGGTATTGATATAACAAAAGAACAAAATTTTCCACAAATCTTTTATTGATGAAATACAAAATGTGATAATGATAATAAAATGTGCATTTTTGGTAATATGAATATACTAATGAAAAGAATGCTATTTCTTATTGGTATTAAAAATTAGTATTCCCTATTGTCAAAATCAATTGCAAATGTTTATTTTTTTGTTTTTTTATATAAACAAATGTTCATTCATTAATGCTAATCTACAACGAGATGTTATGCATTTCATCTTTGAAAACTTTTTTTTTTGCACAGCTATCTACTGTCAAATAATGTTACTAATCCACAAGCAGTGACTTAAATTTAGCATATTCATCCCTTGGAAGGCATTTACAGAATTCTGTTTCATTCTTTTCTTGATATTTGCCTTTTATCAAATCATCATTTTGCAATTTACTTCCAATAGAAATTAGGCAGAATCTCCTCAGTTTCACCCTTAAATTGCACTTTGAAATATGAAAATTTCTTTTATACTTGCATGGAAATCTGAAAAAAATGCTTTTGTAACTGTAGTTTGAGGTCAGAAAATATATCTGCTGCAAATTTGTGAGGGAAAGGAGATTTTACTTCTTGTTTTAACTTTTGACAGGTTTGGAAGTATTTTGGCTATTTGGTAATACTTATTTTTTGCTGATTTGATTTTGTTGCAGTATGAGTTCCAGATATAAGTGTTATTTACCCTTGTAATTTTAGGTTGAGTTCAATAAGAGACATTGCCAAGTCTACAGTAAATACTGTATTCCAAAACTATTCTGCTTTTGCTCATAGTAGTTGAAGGTAGTTTTTCTCCATAAAAATTTTGGTCTTGTTCCTGAGATCAAAAAATTATAAAGACCTTTTTTTTTGGGCAATAATCATGACACCTGAAATGCTGTTGAGTTATAACTGTATCATTGCAATGTGTAGTATGCCCAGCAGCAATGCTCAGAGTACCACACACCTTCTGTCACAATTTCACAACTCTGCTAAGAAGAAAGCGTAAAGGAGAGTAGTAGCTGTATTCCAACAAAAGTCTATTTAAACATGTAAAAGCCATTCTTTATTTGCAGACCACACAAAAATAGATAGTGGGCTGTAGTTTGCCACCCCTCATTTAAGGTTGTGTGTGTTTTTTAAGTGTGATGTATAAAAAGTTTAAAGACAGTTTTTGGATGGTTAATTATTTTATTAATTATGGGTAGCAGTTTTGGTCTTCTCTCAAAAATCAAAGATAATCATGGTGGTCTCTTGATACTTTTATTCCCTTGGAAGGTTGGGTGTTCCAGACAGAAGGCAATAGGGACATTTGGAAATTTATAACCTCATTTACTACAAAATTATCCATTTATATATTACTTTTTGGTATTGGCTAAGAAATAGAGTGGTGGACCAGTGGAATAGACTAGGTGTAAAAGCAGGAAATGATTATAGTAATCTGCTGTTTGATAAACCAAAAGAGTCCAGCTATTGGGATAAAAACTCTCTCTTTGATAAAAACTGCTGGGAAAATTGGAAGTTAGTATGGAAGAATCTTAGATTAGACCAACACCTCACACCTTTTACCAAGATAAGATCCAAATGGTTACAGGATTTAGACATAAAAAAACAATACTATAAGCAAATTAGAAGATCATGGACTAAGTTTACCTGTCAGGGGAGCAGTTTATGACTAAGGAAGAGATGGAGAACATCACCAAAAAACAAACTAGATGATTTTGATTACATTAAATTAAAAGCTTTTGCACAGATAAAACCACTGTAACCAAGATCAAAAGAAATGTAGTAAATTGGTAAACAATTTTTACAACTAATGATTCTGACAAAGTACTCATTTCTAAACTATACAGAGAACTGAGTCACATTTTTAAAAAAAAAGTCATTCCCCAATTGACAAATGGTCAAAGGATATGCAAAGGCAATTTACAGATGAGGAGATCAAAGCAATACATAGCCACATAAAAATTGCTCTAAATCATTAATGATTAGATAAATGCAAATTAAAGCTTCTCTGAGGTACCACCTCACACCTCTCAGACTGGCTAATATGACCAGAAAGGATAATGATCATTGTTGGAAGGGTTGTGGGAAATCTGGGACACTATTACACTGTTGGTAGAGCTATGAACTCATACAACCTTTCTGGAGAGAAATGTGGAGCTACGCCCAGAGGGCAATAAAAATGAACATACCCTTTGATCCAGCAATACCACTACTGGGTCTATACTCTGAAGAGATGATGAAAAAGGGTAAAAACATCATTTGTACAAAAATATTCATAGCAGCCCTGTTTGTGGTGGCAAAGAATTGGAAATCAAGGAAATGTCCTTCAACTGGGGAATGGCTTAGCAAACTGTGGTATATGTATGTCATGGAACACTATTGTTCTATTAGAAACCAGGAGGGATGGGAATTCAGGGAATCCTGGAGGGATTTGCATGAACTGATGCTGAATGAGGTGAACAGAACCAGAAAAACACTGTACACCCTAACAGCAACATGGGGGTGATAACTTTGATGGACACACTCATTCTATCAGTGCAACAATCAGGGACAATTTTGGGCTGTCTGCAATGGAGAATACCATCTGTATCCAGAGAAAGAACTGTGGAGTTTGAACAAAGTTCAAACTTTAATTTAGGGAAAAAACCTGATATCTTATTGTATGATTTGTTATCTCTTATACTTTGTTCCTGAAGTATATGATTTCTCTCTCATCTCACTCAATTTGGATCAATGTACAACATGGAAACAAAGTAAAGACTGACAGATTGCTTTCCATGGGGGTGGGGTGGGGGAAGGGAAGTAAGATGGGGGAAAAATTGTAAAACTCTAACAAAATCTTTAATAAAAGAAAAAAATATTTATTTATATATAGCCTGCTATATATGGTCAAATATTTAATTAATTCACCCCTAAAAGCTCCTAGACTTATTGAATTTCTAGTCCTACCTGTGGTTGCTGTGGCAGTATCAGATAAAATGATTTTGAGGGTCTTATATAGCCAGAAGAGCTAAAATAAACTTGGATTAATGATTAATGCTAAGAATGAATATTATACTGAGAGGTAGACCAATTGTAATGAGGGCCTGGAGGATGTGACTTTGATTTTATCATTTTTACCCCCAGTTTTGGGCAATCTAGACAAAAGATCTATCTATTCTTATCCAAGTTTGAGTAGCATACAATGGTATACCTTTTCACTTAGATTATATTTTTTTTATTCTTAAATCAGAACTAAGATTCCTCAGTTGAGTGGGGTCTGAACAAGATTGAGGAGAATGTTAAAATCCTATTTCATTATTAGTCCTATTCTTCTGAGGCTGATTTGACTTAATAGAGAATGAGGAAATAGGAAGGGAAAAAATCCTAGATCTCCCCTATATTAAAAATTGGTTATCTAATAATCATTTCTCTCATAAGATTTTGACTCTTGAGGAAGAAAATTTGCATCCTAAAGCAGGACAATCCCTCTGCACTCAGTAGGATGAATATAAATTCCTTGAAGACAAGTACTGTTTCTCATTTTGTTTTGGAATTTCAGACATTGTAACTGTAACAAGGGGGAGGTATTTTTGGCTAGGACAAATCTTTCTGGGTCTCTTAAAATGACAGTCTACTTTCCCTTTCACTCTCTTTTTCTTTTCTTTCTTTTTTTGTTTTTTTTTAAGGCAACGGGGTTAAGTGACTTGCCCAAGGTCACACAGCTAGGTAATTATTAAGTGTCTGAGGCCAGATTTGAACTGAGGTACTCCTGACTCCAAGATCAATGCTCTATCCACTGTGCCCTTTCCCTCTCAATGGAAGTGACTAAGTATGTCATCAGTAACCATTTAGGTACTTCTGGAGTAACTATTATATGTGCATGCTCATAAGGCCAGCTCCAAAGAAGAGAGAACCTGACAACTAATTTAGTTTTGCAAGTTTGACTTCCATTTAAAGTTTTTTTGAATATTATTTTACTTTTCAATTGCAAAGATAGTTTTCAACATTCATCTTTGTGTAAGCTTTTGAATTCCACATTTTCTACTACCCCCTTCCCTTCACTCCACCCTCCTATGGCAGCAGGTAATCTGATATAGGTTATATACAAACAATCATGTTGAACATATTTCCATATTAGTCATGGACAACCAACTTTTAAACAAATATTTACCCAGGGTTGGCTTTGAGCCTTGTATTGAATCAGGCTAGTGAAGTGTAAAGTTGAAGTTGACATTTTTGCTCTTGAGTAATAATAATAATAATAATTAGCATTTATATAGTATTTTAAGGTCTGTAAAAGTCCTTATCTCATATGTTGAACTCTGATGTGGAAAATGCCTATTTCCTTCTCACTACCCAGTGAAAGAGATATTATTGACTCATTTTACTGATGAAGGAATTGAGGTTGAAGGTTAGTGATTTTTCTAGGGTTCAAGTCAGGGATTTTGAACTTAACTCCTTCTGAGTCTCAGTTCTCAAGTAGAAATGGGACTAAACTATACATAAGGATCCCTATTGGCAGCATATTGGCTTTGAAACCTACACATTAATACTATCTTTGTTCTATTATTTTGTTAAGTATTTTCCATTACATTTTAATCTGGTTCAGGTCCCTATTATGAGGGCTAGGGCCTAGTGGGATATAGGTTTGACACTTCTGCTGCAGAGGACTCTCTGATGAATCCATTCTAAATCTGTCATTTTCAGGTTTTTACTTTGGGCAATTCGGTGGCACAATGTTTAGAATGTTAGATTTTGAATCAGGAAGATATGAATTCATAATGCTGACTTAGAGAAAGTGTGACTTTTGGCAGGTTACTAAACTTCTTAGGCTCAGCTTCCTCACCTGTAAAATGGGGATAATAATACCATCATTGGGGTGTTGTAAGGATCAGATGATATTACTTATGTGAAGTGTTTTGTAAAGCTTAATATGTAAATATTAGTTATCATTTTTTGCTCTGAAATCCCAGTTCTTTTTGGGGCTGTCAGCATTTCCTAACTAGAGAACTATGTTTTCTAATGTCTGGAGCTGGAAAACACAATTGGTGCTCTTGATGTCCTTTTCTCATTCGTTCCTCAGGGCAGATGCCATAACTGTCTTTAAAGCTACAATATATTGATGGTCATTTATAGCTTAATCAGTTCAAGAGACCATTTCCTTTGTAAGTTGTTTTGTTCTGAGCTATAAAACAACCTCAGGCACATTTTGTGAAGGACACAACACAAACTCTTGGATTGACGAGCAGGAAATGTGATACTGCTAAAGACATAGTGTAATGAATGGGGACAGGACCTGTCACAGTCATCTTATCCAGTCCCTTGGCTCTAGTCACCTTTTGCCCCAAACATCTCATAGAGATGAATGACTACTATTTTTGAAAGTTAACTATGGAAGAATAACCAAACATTTTTGTTATAGAATTCCACATTATCATTAAGTAGCACTGGAAGGTAGGTTTGTATATGACCATTCAAATTCATATGAAAAGGGAATCTGAAAAAAAATCACTGAATATCAACCTTGGTTTCTTTATCTGTGAAATGGGGATAATAATACATACAATACCTAGTATTCTGGGTTTTTATGATAGCCAAATGAGATAGTCAAGGCAAAGTAGCTTTCTGGGTCTCAGTTTCTTTCTCTGTAAATTGGAGAGTTGGACTAAATAATCTATCATAATTTCTCTACTTAATAACCCTAAAGTCCAGGAGAGATGGTGGACAGAGAGAGAGAGAGAGAGAGAGAGAGAGAGAGAGAGAGAGAGAGAGAGAGAGAGAGAATATGAGAATGAATTTGGGCTCAAACTCCAGCCTTACTTCTTCCTAACTGCAAGACTTTGGACTTAATATGTGTGGGGAGTAACCTGTTGGTCATTTGGCACCCTGGGAAAATGCTCTGGCTTTGCCATCTTCATCATGGCGGTAGCCAGTTAGATGAAGGCCCATGTCCGTTTCCCAGGGGACTTTGATGACATGCTCCCTTTTCTCACCTCTTCTTTACCTACAAAGTAAGGGTGTGATCACCTGGCATGAATCTATCCAAGTCCTGAAGAAATAATCCCCCATTCCTACCTAATCCATTTTCCTACCTCCACCAGAGGGTCTTAGATCTTTGCTCCCCCATGCCTGAGGCTAACCTTTGCTTAGAGATTATGGGGATCTATATGGGATCATTTTATTTCTGTATCTATAGGGACGGTGAAAGAAGGGAGAGAAAGGTGGTATCAGACCTTCCTCCAGAATCCTTGAGTATCTGTTTCTGATCTCCCTTCCTGCACCAGGCTTTCTCCTACCCTTTCCCAACTGAAGAAGCCTTTGATAACTCTGTGGGTAATTAGTATTGTTTCCATTCTGCAGATCAGCTTGAGGTCAAAGGAAGTGAAATAATTTATCCATCAATCCCTAGCTGGGATGTTGACTCCAAGGTCTACTGACTCTCAGTGTTCTTTTGTAATACATACTGTGTTGCTTGACTGACCCTGAACAAAATTACCTCTGACCTCCCTTTTGTGTACCCCCTTTCCTTCCCTCTTTTTTGAGATCTAATCTTTATATAATGGTAGCAATAGTAATTATGATAACTGACATTTTTATGACAGTTTCTCCTTGAACAATAGTGGCGTGATGAACTAATTCAAACTATGATACTAATGGCTAATAGCAATATAATGAGTTATCACTTCTAGGGATATTTGAATTTTAAAAGAGGACTAAGCAAAGTGAGCAAAAGCTAGCATAGCAATTTTAGAGAGCATGACAGACAGATACTGCAGATACTTTGAAGTAGTTGGATCTTTCCCCACATCTCTCAAGTAGCACCCTGCATATAATGTAATGATCCCTATTAGAAAGGGGGCCAATCTTTGCAGCTCAATCCCAGACTTAGTCTCTCTCTCTCCTGAGGTTTTCTTTCTTGAAAGCTCAAGCCACAGAGCTATAGAAGTGATGGTCCTCTTGTCTCTCTATAGCTACCACTAGTCTTTGCTTAGTCTCTAGGACACTCTAGGTTATTTCCCCCTTTCATTTTTCTTAACTCTTGAATTTTTCCAGGAGGATTTTCCTAGCAGTAAGGGGACTTAATTGCTACCAGATTTTGTCATTGTTTTGGTGTGGGTATTTGCTTCACTGACATGGAATACAATTTAACAAATTAGAGGATTTATTTCAAGAGTTGTTCTGTTTTATCATCCTGATTCAACCTGGTTACGGGGCCTCTCAAACTCAGCTAACCACTATCTAACTCATCTAGCAAATTTAGTGGAATGTACTGGAATATGCCACAGCTGTCATGGCCTTTGAGAATACAAGACCACTCCCTTGTCAAGGTGAGGTGGATTTGTGGAGAGGGTTGACAAAAAAAATCTCTTTGAGCAACTGAGTATCCTTATTCACTTGATGAAATTATTAGATGCAAGGGGAGCACATAACAGAAGCAATGAGATATAAAGATATAATACTTTTATATTTATGTTGGTTGAATAGGAAATTTATCTACCCCTCCCTTATTAAACCATTCATGAAGTAATTTCAAGAGCTGAATGGATATCAACTTTGGCATCTCAGTTTTAAAGTCATTCTCTTCCATTCATTGCGGTCAACAGATTGACAGAGAAAAAGATTCCTGAAAAATACATTGTCATGGCCAACTCTTAGCCATATTTCCTGACTCATTCTAGGTCTGACAGCTTTTACAAAGTACAAATGGGTCCCCCAAAGTCTGAAAGGAATATACCCTTCCAACCACAAATTATGCTCCTCAGGGTCTAAAAAAAGCTGTCCTAATGTCTGACTGTTTTTTTATATTCTATAAACCCATCAATTTGATTGGGGGGACTCATGAGAGTAGAATTAAAGTGAAGGAACACCTAAGAAACAGAAAGCAAAAATAGAACATTACCAGGAACAAAATTGAGGAGTAACAGAGGATTGTGAATCTTCCTAAATTTTCCCTGTGGTATCCAGAGATAGTCAACTTAACTTTACTAGGTTCACAGGATTATAGCATCTCCGATTTAGTGTTGGAAGAGATCTTAGAGATCATTTAATTGTACAACAACCTAATTTTATTGAAGAGAAAACTGAACTTCAGAGAGGGAAAGTGATTTTCCAAAGGTCACACAAGTTCTAGGTTGCTGAAAGGGGATTTGCACTTAAATCTTAACTCCAAATCTAGCACTATTTTCAGTTCAGCTATATTGCCTCCAGTCTCTCTTGTTATTTATAAACAGAATCTAGGATTGGCTTCCCACAAGGTCAGATGTGTCTTCCTCAACACAGAGCTAGTTCTGATTCATCCTCAGTAGCTTCCCTCTGCCCCACCTGGTTAGAAAACTCCTTTTTCAGAGCTGAGAAGTTGAAGTTTCAGGGTAGGTACGGAGGTTTCAGCACCATGGACAAGTCCAGTTGAAGTTCGGGGACTGGGGAAAGAGACCCAAGGCCTAACCTCTTCTGTGAAGGTCTGATCTATATTAGAGACATGAATATGGAAATACTGGTTGGTCATTGTGTTCAAAAGAGATAGAAATTGAAAGCAACTCACCCCAGAGACAGAGCCATTGGAATCTGAACACAGACTGAAGTACATTTCTCTCTCTCTCTCTCGATATTCTTGAGGTTTCTCATATTCTTGGGGAGGGGGTTATATCTACTCTTATAACAAAATTATTGTAATAATAAATTAAAATTCACTTGCAAAAAAAAAAGAGATAGAAGTTAATTCCTAGCCAGAGCCTGTTCCCTTTCAGCTCCAACCATGGGATAGCATCCTGGAGGCTAGGAGAAAGGGAGAGGTAATAACCTCCTCCTCTCCTCCTGCCCTTCCCCCCATGTCAGTACCTGAGGCAAAGACAGGGTTCATGTTGGATACAATGGAGCGTACACTGGAAAGGAATTTTAAATTAGAGTCAAATCCTGGCTCTGTTGAGATTTGTAGTATTTACTATTTCAAGTGATATTTCATAGTAATGGTAGACCTGGGCTTTAGTCCTGGTGCTACTACCCACTAGTCACCTAATCCTTCACTTCCTCTTTTTGGACTTTTGCGTTTTCTTACCTATAAAGTGAAAAGTGACTTAAGATTTAGCCCCAAATAAACTGATGACTAGATGAGTAAACTTTGGTATAATGTAGTTCAAAGAAGATTGGGAAGGAGGGGGAGAGGAAAGGTTAAACCACTAGGCCAGTAGTTCTCAAAGAGTATCCATTCAATAAGCATTAAGTCTGCTATGGAGTATATGAAATTTAGATATGTAATCATATACATGATTTTCTCCTCTGCTACAATTCTTCACAGCAAAAACTACTGTTCCATGCAAAAGATAGGAACAGGCAGTTTTAAGTATTTACTATCTCATTGACATTGGTCATAGCATATCTTTTAATCTCTGGGTGCCTCAATTTCCTCATCTGTAAAGTGAAGATATTAGACTGTGTATTTTGTTTTTCTTCCTCTGGTTGGGGATAATATAGTCCATAATCTGTCAAATGCAGTTGTCCTAGCCCACTGCATGTTCTGACTGTATGTGAGATCACGTCTGTCTTGAACTTCTTATCCATCTTTCTTCTCCTGGCCAAATGCACTTCAGATTTTCAATGAATATTCTCCTATTTTCAAACAGCCAATCTGAATATTCTGACATACGCAAAGTCATGGAAGAATTCAGAGCTTTCAGGAGAACCACATTACACTGGAGTTTATCTTCATCACTTTTCTCATTTTCAACTGAATTTATGTCATGTCTCCTAGGAAGTGCATTATGCCTGCAGAAAATGGTAATTCTGACTGAATTGGTCAAGTAAGTATTGGTACTAAACTTCTTTAAAAGCTTGTATTAAAAGCACTTTTCAGTGCATAAAATTCTCATTAATTTGTAAATATCCATTTAGTTTTGTTAGGTGTATTTTAATGAAGATTATCTATACAATTGAATATGTAGAAATTTTTTCTGAAATTATTTGGGTGGGGGGAAGTCTATATTTATTTTTTGTTTTTAAAGGATCTGCTATAGAAATGCAATCAATTCTAGGAAACTGATACAGAAAGGAGAGGTCTCATTTGGTAGATGAGAACACAGGTGTAAAAAAAAGAAATTCTTAGATTCCAAGGGACTCATGCAAAAAGGATTAGCTTTATATGTATAGATTGACTAGGTAGTGGCCTATATGTATGATTAGAAGCACCCTCCTGCTGAGCTATCCTTGAGTTACTTGATTAATACATTGTCTTCAAACGCTTGAACTTCAATATTACTTTAATGCTTCAATGAATTTTTGGTTTATTGATGAACAGACTCATGATATAGATGGCAATTTATCTACCTTTGCTGATTCTGGGTGATTCTCCTCAAAGCTTCCATGGAGGATCTACCCAACAACAAAGTCTTCTTCAAGGGTAAGGGTTCTTAACTTGAAATCCATGGATTCCTTGATTCATGGATAGATTTTTAGTTTATCTGTGGATTTAAATGGGGAAGAATTATATCTTTATTTCAGTGTTTTAAAATCCTTATGCATTTAAAATATTATTTGGAGGAGGTACATTCATCACACATATAAAAAGCTAATAATTTGCTCTAGGTCTTTAAATATTTTTGAGTACCAGTGCAAGCATTTGGATTGCTGGTCCCTTATTCCTCACTCTCGGTGCATGAGACAACATGCTGCTTAAAAGGCTTCTGTTTATATGAATATTTTATCTGGAAGAGGTAATGCCTTAACACATTATTATGTTAACATAGATAAACCAAGAACAATTCAGGGCTCTTAGCTCTCTGTACCAAATGATGCAAGAAAACTAAAGTTCTCTAAATAGAGAAAAGAAGGTAAGAAAAGGGAGAGCAGAGAGCCACCAATGATATAGTTTGCTAATGTCAGACTTTGGCTCAGGGCAGAGAGTGACAGAAGAGATCAGGGTGGCCAAGAGAGAGCTATCTTTAGATTCTAATTGGGCATTTTCCTGGTAGCTAGAAAGGTAACAACCTGCCTTCTTGATACTTTTCCAGGAGTAGAAGGGAAGTTTTTTGACACCTAGAAAATTTTTTCATTCTAGGAATTTTCCTTGCCAGCCTGGTGTGGGGGTCAATTGATTTTGTGGCGCAGGACTACCGGATATCTCCTTTAGGGGATCATTTCTGAGTCAATGGCAATGTTATCCCAAGGTGTGCCAAGACAACTAGACTTCTTTCTACACTTTTGGGCTAAAATGACATCAGTATTGAAGGGGGTGAGAAGTGGGCAGAAACTGAAAGCATGATTTCTCTTCACAGAGTTATCTGGGTAGAAACTTTGCAAGCACATGCCTCTTTTGGGACAGTTTGATAAGTATTCAATTCAATATCAAATATCAATCATACAGATATTTCTAAGTTTGAAATTGATATTGATAATAATAGTGGCTGATGTAATCTTTATGATTTACAAGTACTCTTTGCGCATCTCTGGGATGGAGGGACTATTCAATGTCTCAAGTCTCAGCGCAGTTTAAAACTTTAGTAAGGCAGTTAGATGGCAAAATGGAGAGGGTACAAGGTCTGGAGTCAGGAAGACTAGCCTCAGATACTTGTGTGACCCTAAACAAGACACTTAATCCTGTTTGCCTCAGTTCCCTATCTGTAAAATGAACCGGAGAAGAAAATGGCAAACTATTCTAGTATATTTGCCAAGAAAATCCCAAATGGGGTCACATAGAATTAGACACAATTGAAAAATGACTGAATGGAAGCCTTTTGGGACATCTTGTGTTAAGTATCACTTTACAGATGACCCCAAGTTCTCTGTCTCCAAATCCAGGACTCTCTCCCCTATCTCCTGCCTTTTCCAGTTTAACCCCACCTTCCTCATTATTCAACAACCAGCTGCCTAAGGACTTACCACACTCCTTCCAAAGCCCAACTTTTTGGCCAGCCCCAATGTCCATTTAACAAACCTTTCTGTTGATCCCCATTTCCAGGAGCCAGGATAAAAGGAGTGTGAGGTTACCCCCCAGAGGGGGTGTTGGAAGCTGTTAATCAGGAGAGCTGGTATTTTATTTACTGTGACATTACAGTTCATTCAGTTTACACAGGCTACGTAGGAAACTTTTCCCCCTACTTCTTCCTTATCCCCCCTCCAACTTTGTGAGTAACAGATGTGATTTCTTTTAAAGCTCTGGGAGGGAAAAAAGAGCCCAATAAAGGCTTCTCAGGTGGTTTCCAAAAGTAAAAACCATTTCATCTGTCAATCAGGGCCAGCTTTTCATTAATTCCATTTCAACAGGCAGGATGGGGCTGAGGCCCATTCCTTTGCAGCAGCAAGGAGCCCCAGCAGGGCAGAGCGCTACATCGATTGGTGATGCCCATAAACCAGAGAGGGTGTTAATTAGACTGAATGCTTTAAACCTGTGAGGCTCACTGACCTAATCACTGGCCCTGGAGGAATCAGCTCACTTCAGTGGAAAGGAAGTCAGTGTTAAAAAGAAAGAAAGAAAGAACAAAAAATAAATGACAAACTCTGCACGGGAAGAAGTGGGTGGTTGTTTTGGCAGAACCAGGCCTCTGCCTTGACTTCATGGGCTCAAGGAGCACTGGCTTGAAGCCAAATGGATTGGCTCAAATACAGCACCCTATAGCTGGCTTGAGATCCACCCACTTCTAAGCCCTCAGCATGAGTTAGAAGACATGTTGTGATGGAACAGAAAAAAAGACTGAAAGTTGTGGGGCAGGAGTATAGAAGAGACCAGGGAACTGGTAACAGGGAGAAGGGTTAAGGATGGGGTGGTCCTGGGCAAGTCAATCTCTATTTGCCTCAGATTCTTCTACTAAAAAATGAGGATAGTAATAATACTTAATTCCTAGGGTCCCATGAGGTCAAGTGAGATAATTGTAAAGTGCTTATCACGGTGCCTTGGCATAAATGCTAATTGTTGTTATTATTATGATTGGTATTGTTAAATTCAGAGCCTGTTTTAACCAGAGTAGGGTAACTAGAGTTTTGCCCAACAGTGCTGACATGGTTCAGGTGATAGCAGCAGTAGTGGTTATTCTCTACCTTTGTGCCATATTCTCTGCAGTCTTCTACCCAATATACTGTGGCACCAGTCCCCCTACCTGGTTGCTGGCTGAGACCCTTCAGGATCTTATAAGGTATAACTTCTCTTGTAACCTGACTGCCTCCTTATCCAACTTCCTAGAGAAGTAGTCAGGCCGAGATCTCTGGGACAAGTGTTGTTGCTGTGACTGGAACTATTCAACTGTGATCATGCTATCCTTTGTGGTACTGCCCACCTCACCTAGTCAACTCAACTATTTTTGCCACATATTAAATATGTGTGTAAATATGTATACACAAATACCCATTAACATATCCTCCCTCCCTGCCTCCCTTCCTTCCTTGTTGCCTGCTTGCCTGCCTGCCTTTCCTTCTTCCTGCTTTCTTCCCTTCATCTCTCTCTCTCTCTCTCTCTCTCTCTCTCTCTCTCTCTCTCTCTCTCTCTCTCTCAGATTTGGGAATAAGATCTCTGAGGTTAGAAAGATTAGACTTATACTGAAACATGATTTATGACTTTATAATGTACAATGACTTTACAAGCAATTTTATTCCCTCCTCCACACTGCTCACCCCCACATAATACAACCATCCCTTCCATTATTAGTCAAAGGCTACAGACTAAAAACGGGCAGTTAGGTGGTATAAGTAGATAGAATACAAGGCCTGGAGTCAGGAGGTCCTGAATTCAAATTTGAGCCTCAGACACTAGATGTGTGACCTGGGGCAAGTCACTTAACCCTGTTTGCCTCAGTTTCTTTATCTGTAGAATGGACTGGAGGGAAAAAAATGATGAACCAGTCCAGTGTCTTTTCCAAGAAAACCTCAAATGGATCATAAAGAGTTGAATATGACTGAAATGACTGAACAACAACAACACAGGTTAAAGGTAATATTCCTTGGTCTGGCATCCAAGGTCTCTCTCAATCTAACCTTTCTGCCTTTATATACACCCTCAATTTTCTTCAAGAAGTGCCTACTCTATTCTGGGCTTTGATTTTCTTTCCATCAATACTTTGTGGAATGTCCCTGTCTTCAGGATGTACCAGACACTGAAGTGAGATGTTCATGATCTCAATGAGAGCAATTGATAAATGCCCTGTTGTGGTAGACAGAACAATGGACTTGGAATCAGATGACCTAGATTTGAATCTGCTTACTACATATAACCTTTGGATGAGTCACAGACTCATGACATTTCTCAATAGTTCTTATTGAGATCATGAACATCTGACCCTACAACCTGGAGATGGTGGCATTCCACATAGAAATAGTGTAAAGGAAACCAGAGTCCAGCTTAGAGGATTTCTTTTTATTGTTTTTAGGTAGTTTTAAAAATATTTAATTTTTTTCCAATTTCATTTTAAAATATTTTTTTAACATTTTAAAAAAATGTTGACTTTCAAATTCTCTCCCTCTCTTATTTCCCCTGCTCCCTCATTGAGAAGGCAAGTAAATTGGTATAGGCTGTGCAGTCATGTAAAACATTTTTATATTATTCATGTTGTGAAAGCAGACACAGACCCAAAAAACCTGTAAAGAAAATAAGGTAAAAAATATATGCTTCCATCTTTATTCAGACTCCATCAATTCTTTCTCCGGAGATGGATAGCATTTTTCATCATAAATCCTTCTGAAATGTCTTGGATCTTTGTTTTGCTGAGAGCAACTAACTTATTCACAATTGATCATTGTACAACATTGCTTTCCTGGTTCTGATCACTTCACTTTGCATCAGTTTATATGTCTTCCCAGGTTTTTATGGAATTATCCTCCTCCTCATTTTTTTTTTAGGTTTTTGTAAGCAGTGAGGTTAAGTGGCTTGCCCAAGGCCACACAGCTAGGTAATTATTAAGTGTCTGAGGTCATATTTGAACTCAGGTACTCCTGACTCCAGGGCCAGTGCTCTATCTACTGCACCACCTAGCCAACCCCCTCATCATTTCTTAAAACATAATTTTTTCCAACAGTCATATCCTACAATCTGTTTAGTTATTTCTCATTTGTTAGATATCCCTTATATTTCCAATTTTTTTGCCCCCACAAAAAGAACTGCTGAAAATATTTTGGTATGTATAGATCATTTTCAATTTTCCCCCCCAAGGCAATTGGGGTTGAGTGATTTGCCCAGGGTCACACAACTGTCAACTGTTGAGAGTCTGAGACTAAATTTGAACTCAGATCCTCCCAACTCCAGGGCTGATGTTCTATCCAGTACACCACCAGCTGCCCCTCCTTTCCCTTTTTAGTTTCTTTGGGATACAGACCTAGAAATGATATTATTGGATCAAAGGGTAGACATAATTTTCTAGCCCTTTGGACACAACAAGAAGGCACTTTTTAAAGAAGAATGAGGGGTAGATAAGGGTGGAAAGGTTAAATGATGCTTAATTGAGAATGACCCTGGATGTCATTAAGGAAGTCTATTGTCAGTAACCATTGACTTATAAAGGAAGGGATCGATGTCTGTAAAATGGGAATTGCAATACTCATATACTCATAACCAACAAGAAAGTGTTTTGTAAAGGGATTATATAAATGTGAATTGTGTTTTTTGTATACCTGTCTTATCCTATTAGATTGACTTCGTGGAGATTACATTTTGAAGAAAATGAAGAATATGAAACTAACCAGTCAATGAAACTAACCAGTGACCAAGAAGCCTTTAAATGCTTAGTAATACCATCCTAGTGAGAAACACCAGAATGTAGATGAGAGTAGCCAGGTTAAGAATTCTAACTTTCAATCTTTATGACTTTAGGGAAGTCACTTCTTAGCTCTAGACCTTACATTCAGTTTTATAATCAATTAATTAGCATTATCAAGTCCTACTATTGGTCAGGCACTGTCTTAAATGCCAGTGATACAAATACAAAGAAAAAAGGAATCCCTTTTCTTAAGGAGCTTATACTCTAGAGAGTTGGGGGAGAAGGTAGTGGTGCTGGTGGTGTTTGTGTGTGTGTGTGTGTGTGTGTGTGTGTGTCCCCCTCCCCATGGAATAAGTATCGATAAATACAAGATAGTTGGAGGGGGAATGACTACATCCATTGTAGGTGGATGTTTTGACTAGATGGCCTGAGAGATCCCATGAGCTCTAAATCCTGTGCTCCTCTGATAATGGTGCTCACTTTTACTCATTTGAGGGATGTGGCACAATATGGTTAAACCTGATGAAACTTAGTTTCATTATTCATCAAATAGGGATAATAATACCTGACCATCCTACCTGACAGGGTTGTTGGGAAGAGATAATATACCTTAAAGCATTTGAAAAGAAGAGAGTATTATAGAGATGTCAGGTTCTATTATTGTTATCATCTCTGGCCCAATTGTTTTTCCTCTTCTGTCTCTTTTTATTTTTTAAGCAAGAGAGGATCAGAGTTATAAAACCACAAAATGTGCACCTCTATCATCTCTAATAGATGAATTCTTAGTTTGGAAATATGAACCAAATATAACATCAAAAGGTGTTTTGATGGATTACCATTGAAATAATGGATAGAGGACAGTTGCCTGTAATGTAATTGCTTCCAGGTTCCATTCTTTCTTTCACAGAAGAAGGGTAGAGACCTCTGCTTTTCAAAATAGATGCCATTTTAGAAACAATGAATTCAACTCAATATGCTGACCTATCTAGATGAGAACAAAGGAACTTTCTTTTGGGAGGATTTATATGGTGACTAGATGGGTGCCTATTAATTTATTTTAAAGTGGGTGACTATACTGCCCCACAGAATGTTCTCTTTCATACCTGAAATTCTTCAGTTAGAAATGGACTCCTTTCTGCCTTAAGTAGAACAAACACCAGCCAGAAGGGCTCCAATATTATTAGCCTTATTAGTCATTTACATTCTTCTCCCTATAAAAGAGCCATAAGTACCATTCAAGAGAACTGATTGTCACTGGGTAGGGAAAAAAGTCATAAAGTCAATGGAGACTGAGGAGAGAAGGGTTACCAAAAACAAATGTGGTACAGAAAAGAAAGATGGTCACCATATACCAATTTTGACTATTTTATTTTTGTCTATGACTGACCCGTGATGAAAGCTTTTAGGTATTTTTCCAGCAGTGGCAATATATTTGTCTTAAATCATCTATGTTTTCTCCCTTTGGTCCCTCTCATTATCTTGCTGTAGCTTGGCCTGGTGGAAAGTAAGGAAGAACCTCATAGAGGCTCAACCATTACCTCCACCTCCTGGTCCTGGTGGGAGGTCTTTCTATTTCTGGCTTTCATATGTTAGATATACCACCTTCTGTTTCTTAAAGGAAAAATACTGCCAAATGTTGGCATCCTAAAAAGGAAAGAGTGGTGAAGCCAAAGAGAAACTTGACAAGTTTGAGGTCCTGCCTACTTTTTCTTAACCTTTAAATATTTTGTTCCCAACAAGATGGCAATAAGATTATAGATCCAAGTTTGGACAGAACCTCAGAGGCAAGCTAGTCCAGTCTCTTAATTTTACAGATCAAGAAACTGAGGTCCTTGGAATTAAAATGTCTTTGCTAAGGTCACTCAGTAGTTAGCTTTAGAAGTTAGATTTGAACTTAGGTCTTCTAATACAAGAGATAATCCTCTTGATACTAACTGCCTCTTACTTAGGCATGCTTCCCTTCTGTTTCCTTTTTTAACATATGGCTCATACTCCCATCACATCAAATTTTTACAACTTTAAGATGCCAATTCATGGGCTGAAGGGAAGCGAGATAAGAATGTTTTCACTGAAGAACTGTGTTAGGAATTACTACCGGGAGAATCAGGTAACTTGGGCTACCAATCTAGGAATGAAGCATTTCAAGGGCTCCTCCCAGGGGGCAGATTTGCCAGAAGCCAATTTAGGATTCAGAATAAAGAGAATTCAATCCACCTTCCAGGAGTTTGGGGCCTGACATCAGATTTGCAGAAATTGACCAGACTAATTGGATGGGGATTGATTTTTTCCAATTTCAGCAACAAGGGAAAGAAAATGATGAGACCTTGCAAGGGATATTAAAGGCAAAGGAGAAAAATAGTCTATGCAGTTAGGGAGGAAAATAATATCTGACCTCCTTGGGGTCAGGTAAGGCTTCTGAGTCTCTTGGGTTTTAGGATATCATTACAGGTTGTTACTTTATTTGGCCCTCGTGGATAAAAATGAGAAGGGGAAAATGTGGTATGGCATATTGGTTTTCAGATGTTTCAGTTCATTGAGTATTTGTGCAGGATCATTTATCTACCATTTGTTGTTGCAGAAAACCGTATAAACACCTCTTCAACTACTGCTAAATAAGGAGCAACAGAAACTCAATAAGTCAAAACTTGCCTCCATAGGGCCAACTCTTGAACTCATTCCTTTCTTGACTATCTGACTCATCATTCTGCCTATGTTCAACCCGGACTTCCTATGGGTGGTAATGTATAAGAATATTGGGAAAGGAAGAGTACAAGGCTATTGATTCTTCTTGGTGGTGGTGGATTTATGCCTTCAAGGAGTAGTGAGGGTAAGCTCCCAGATTTTGTTGCTCATTCCAAAAGACAGTCTTCCTCCAGGAAACCTTCCCTCATAGTTCCTACTTAGCACAGCACATCCCTTTTTTGGGGGGCAGAGGGAAGTGATAGCCATGGAAGGTCAAAAGCATACTGACTCCTAAGTCCAAGGATCTGAGCTCAAGAGCCCTGCTATTTACCACATAGTAATGTTATATGTATTCTATCCATTATTTCAATGACAGTTAATCAAAACATCCTTTGATAATGTATTTAGTATATATTTCCAAATCAAAAACCCATCTATTAGAGATGGTAGAGGTACACACTTTGTGATTATGTCTCTTGCTTAAAAAAATAAAAAAAAGGAAGACCATTTGGATCCTGAGATGATCCTAATTCCTCCATCTCTCTAATATTACATATGTATTTCATTTCTCTGATTCAGTTACTTCACAATGTTTAATCTAGGTGAATTCTAAAGTGCTTTCCTGTTCTAAATTCCTGATCTTATAAGTTCCCTTAGTCCATAAGTGAGTTGTTAATAGGGCTGGACAGGAGTGTAGGGGTCATCCTGTCCAATTTTACCCATTTTACAGATAAGAAAACTAAGGCAATGAGAGATAAAGTGGCTTACATATGATCACATAAATAGTAAGAAACTGAGGCAGAATTTGAACCCTAACCTCCAATTCCAAATATGGTACCCTTTCTTTTATACTAAAGTAGTTGCTATTATGTATCCATTTTTTTCTCAAAATATTCTTGATATATGACTCACTGCCAAGAATGGATTAACTCTTCTTTCTCATACATTCTACCCCCAATCCTTGTTATTATCCACAGGAAATTTGAAGCAAAACAACTTAAGACAGTATGTTAGACTGATTATTGTGAAGTACTGCATTCCAAACTCCTGGAGGCCAGGAGAATGTTGAGTTTAAGCTTCCCAGTAGACTTAGCCTGCAGGTGGGGAGCAGGGGAGATAAGGAAGGGAATGGTCCATCCACCTGCTGTGCTGTATGAGGCAAGAGTTTCCGAAAAGTTTGCATGTTTTAGGAGATGGATGATTTAATTTCCTAGTGTAATTTAGCCAGAGTGGAAAGAGAGCTCCAATTAGCATCCGACTGGATTTATTAAAAAGTCGTTTGGATGAAAGTGATGGTTGACAAGAACAGCATCTGTGTGGGGAGCAGCTATTTCCAGTGACTTGATAAATTAAACAAGTTATTACTATATTGTGGTTTTAATTATGTCAGGAAATAAATACAGTTAGGGAAGAAAGTTTCAAAGAATATGGTTTTGAATTAAATATTGGCCTTTTTCAAACTCACACTACTTCTATTCCCACTATAGTTTATCTTGAGGATTTACTATCCTTTGGGATCATAGGATTAGGGGATCAAAGGACCTGGAGCTGAAACGGACATTAGAATTCATCTAACCCAATCCTCTCATTTCATAGATGAGAAAACAGACCCAGAAAGGGGGAAGGAACTTGTACAAGATCTCCTACCTAGTAACTGTGGAAATAAACTAGTTTACTATGAGACCATTGGAACCTAAGTAAAAATAAATCATAAAATGGAGATTGGAACAACTAGTGACTGGAAACTAGACATACCATAGGTTTGGTTTGTTAACCTTTCATATGTTCTGACATTCAATTATATTTACTTTAGTTCTTCAATGCATGTTGCCTTGCATATTGTTTCCCTGTTATTTTATGGATGTCAAGCTTCCTAGCCAGACTGCAAACTTCCTGAGACCATGAATTATTGTTCATATGTCATGTATCACTCCAGTATCTTTGCCAAGGAAACCCCAAATAGGCACATGAAAGTAGAGCATGATTGCAAAACAGCTGAACAACTACAAAATCAGGGAAACTGAGGCACAAAGGTTATAGAGTAAAAACAAGGAAAGACCAGACTCCAACACTAATGCTGTATTCCACCATTTTTCGAGCTATTTTGTTTAATCCAGTCAGATGTGACAATGACATTTATGGTGTGATGTGATGCAGAATTAGAATTACAAAATATTAGACATTAGAGAACATCTAGGCAAGTGACTTTCTTTCCAGGTACTGACATACTCTTAAGATACTTAAAGATGAAAAAGAAAAGAACTTCCCTCCCTCCCTCCTCTGTCTCCCTGCAATTTTACAGTTGAATAAACCAAGAGAGCCCAGAGAGAGAAATCCAAGAGAAAGGCAATGATTTCTTAAGGTCACAAAATTACTTAGTAGCAGAGTCAGTGTTAGAATCTAGGTCTGACTCTCAATCCAATATTCTTTATGTAACACCATGCTGAATGTGTATTTTTATGAATCAGGGATCCTATTGCTTAGGAGGCTAAGAGACTATTGCTCTACAAGGTTGGGTGTGTGTGTGTGTGTGCATATGTATACAAAATGGGCAACAAAGGGTATCTAAGATCAGTTGTTTTTGAAGAACTTAAAAAAAGATTCATTTTAAAATAACCAAAGTATACAGAATAGAATTGCATCTGAAGGTAGGTGGATGACTGGAATGATTTCTTTTTGAGACATTCAACTCTCCCAAGCCCACAGAACCTATAGGAAGACCACAGTGAGGTGACAAAAATGGGGTGGGGAAAGACTGACAACATGGTTGCTCTTTAAAAAATTTTTTTGTTGATATCTTTCGTTTTTACATCACATAAGCTTCCCTTTGTATCCCTTCTCTCTCCCTTTTAGAGAGCTAGTCTATAGAACAAAGAATTATTTAAAAGAGGAAAAAAAGTAGAGGGGGAAAATCAGCAAACCAATCAATACATCAAAAAAAAATCTGAAAATTTATGCAATGTTCATGCCTCTGATTTCAATACCTGATTAAAGCCAAGTCTGCTGAGGATTAAGTGTCCTTCAGTTCTCTCAGGACTAATCAGTGTTCATTGACGATCATTATAATGGAATATACTACTTCACTGAAGAGCTCTGGTCTTTTTTTCATGCTATCCACTGTCTTCTTTATGTTAATGACTTAAGCCTTGAAGAAGTCCATTTTGTTGTCATCTTCATGGGAGATATAGCTACTGTTTGTAAACTCTGAGAGGTAGTCATATGGAGAGAAGTCTGTTCCCGGGAAAATCTCATGTGGGTGTCATTAATTTATATACTGTTACCAAGGTTCCAACCAAGACTGAGGCATTTTGCATGCTGTTGTATATGGAGAGAAACACAACTCCTGATTGGTGGAGAAAAAGTCAAGTATGACCTATAAACCTATGAAAGGATTTCCTGAGTTAGTTCCCCAGTTTCTTCAGGGCTAAACTGTTAGATGGAAGATGCTCAAGGGAGATAAAGAAGAAAGACTTGTTAATAGCAGTCATGCATGGAAACTATTGACTCCTGACTTGCTTGCAATTCTAGAAACCTGTAGGATGGACCTCCTCTAGGGAGTGAACATTGTCTCCTGGTGTAAGCTGAGATCACATCTTATTCCCAGCTAAAGAGTTCATTTTTTTCTCTTGTGTAATTTTTTTTTGTCTTTTCTAATATCCATAATTTACCTAACTTTTTTTTTATAGATTTACTTAATAGACAGACTTTCCAGCTAATCATTCTTGTAATTTTGTGTTTATCAATGGTTGACTTCTTCCAGTAGGAATGTCCAGGGAAATGACTTTCTTTTTGGACCTTGACTTGTATCCCTATACCAGAAAAGGTCATCCAGCTTCTCAGCCCTCCAACCCTCCTCACCAACTAACACCCTGGTAATACAAGCACTGTTTTTGTCTTTCCTCTTCTCTGGACAGATACCAGAAATACTTTTCTATCTGTGACAATCTTATGCCATACTGATACATTTAAAGAACTTATGCAGGTATATGTATAGTGTGGTTTATTAAGACAATCAGAATGTCCAATCTTAAAAGCTGGGAGACTGACATAAATATCTTACCTTTATGATACTGATTTTGTTCTGAGCCATCCCCATCTTCTCTAGACCTTCTTTGTTTCCAATGGCACACATCTGGTTTTTTTAGATTGTTTTTTTCCTTATCATTTATTTATTTATGTATGTATTTATGTATGTATTTATTTATTTATTCTTGTTTTGTACAAATAATGTTTTTTATACATTACTAAAATATTCTTGTTTGTTCAGAAGTTTAGTGTATCCAACGTTGTGTGACGATCAGCTGTAATGGACTTGATCATCTCAGCAGTACAATAGTCAAAGACAAGTCTAAAGAACTTGTGATGGCAAATGACACCCACATCTGAAGAAGGAACTATGAAGTTTGAATGTAGATCAAAGCTTACTATTTTCAATGTTTAAAATTTGTTTTATATATTATGTTTTTTGCCCTCACATGGTTTTTTTCTCTTTCCTTTTTTGATTTGATTCTTCTTTCACAACATGATTAATATGGATATATGTATAACATAGTTATAGCTGTATAATCTATATTGGATTGCTTTCTGACAGGGGAAGGGGAAGAGGATGGCAGGAAGAGAGAAAAATGCGAAATTCAAGAGTGATTGTTGAAGACAATCTTGGTATGTAATTGGAAAAATAAATAAATCAAATTTTTTTTAAAAAAGAAGCACCTTAGAGGCTGAAAGTCATCAGGAGTACAGGCTGAAGGGAAACTCATGCAGGGATTTAACCTATAGTTCCATACCAAGTGTAACAAACAAAAGATATATTCAGGTATGATGTTGTTTCTTTGTACCTCATCTTGTGCATTTTGCATTTCTAGATGTAAAGCAGCTCTGTATTACTTCTGGGATAAAATGTCAACTCCTTAATCTAGCATTTAAAACTCTTCACAACCTGGTTCAATCTACTAGTCTGCCTACCATTCTTTTTCCCAATTCTTCCTTTCAACACAGTCCAGCTGTTCCTCATTCATACTGCGACATCTCTGTTCTTCATACTGTCTGCCTCCTCCCTCAAACTTGGAGCACTCCCTCTTGTAAAATCCCTAGCTTCCTTCAAGATTCAATTCAAGCACCATCTTGTTAGATTTGAAGAACTGATCAAATCCTGCCCCAGACTCTCACAACCTATTGATCAAGGACAAGTCACTTAACTGTTCATAGGCTCAGTTTCCTGATCTGTAAACTGGGAATAATAGCACTTGCTGCCCTGGGCTGTTGTGAGAATCAAATGGAATAATACATACATACATATATATGTATGAAGTACTTTGCAAATGTTAAAGAGTTATAAAATGCTAATGCTGTTATCATTATCTCTCCATACACTAGTGCTGGTTTCCAAGACCATTTTCTATTCACTTTGTATTCACTATTCTACATATACTTATAAATATACATTTTGTCCCCTCTTGATCCCCAGAATATAGGTTTCTTATGTACAGAGGCTATTTGTATGATCACCATTTAACAGGACTTTACATATATGTTTTGCTAAACATTTAAATGTCTGGTTCGTATCAAGAGGTACAGCTTGGTGATGTAGTGGATAAAGTACTGTGTCTGGGGTCAGAAAGATTCTCTTCCTGAATTCAAATTTTGTTTCTGACACTTACTAGCTATGTGACCTTAGACAAGTCATTTCACTCTGCTTACCTCAGTTTTCTCACCTATAAAATGACCTGTAGTAGGAAATGCAAACAACTTCACTATCTTTGCCAAGAAAACCCCAAATGAGGTCATGAAGAGTCAGACACAACTGAAAAATAACTTAACACCAATAATGTGTCAAATATGCTAAACTCTTGGGATACTAATAAGAAAAAAAGACAGCTAGTCCCTGCCCTAAAGAAGCTTACAATCTAATGGAGGAAGAGAGTTCACAAAAGGAAACTGAAAAAGAGTCAAAGGTTTCAGAGGGTTTTGGATTCTGGGGCATGATGATGATGGTGACATCAAAACTGGAACAGAGTAGCTGAAGACAAATGGACAGGTGGCTATAATTTTGAGCCTTCTATAAGGGGAGGATGTGGAGGGAGATTTTTGCTTCCATACTCCTGTTCTCCTTTCCAAGGGGTAGAAGCAAATGAGAGGAGGCACTTAATAAATGCTTAGTGATGAATAGATTGATAAATTGAATCCTAGAACTGGAAGAGACTTCTGAGACATCTAGTCCTAAACTTCCCAATCAAGTTTCTGACTTTCTGGATTTCAACCTTGTGCCTTGTGTCAGTCTTACCCTCAAATGTCCTTCAAGTGTTTGGGGCTTTCTCCCCTTGCATCATCCATCTGCTATGTAAGCCCCAATCATGACCTTTGGGACCTTCTCCCATTGGGGAGCTCCTTCCAGGGCCTCCATTTTGGAGAGAGGCCCAGACTAGTTTGACTCGGCCTTTCTAGGTTAGTCCAGGAGACCCTTTCCCGTTAGAAGGATGAAGGAATTAGAAGGAAGAAAAAAGGGAGGAGATATGTATTCCTCCTCCTCTTTGTTATCCATATCAAGTAATATTCAAGGAACCTTTAGATCCTCTCTCCCTCTTGACCATTTCTAAGAGAATCTTAGAAAATTAAAAGCTAGAAGAGCTTAAGAGAACATTCAATTCATCCCCTTTATTTTATTTTATAGATGAAAAAATTGAGTTCCATGGGAATTAGTAATTTGACTAAGGTCACATAGCTAGTGACAGAATTGTAATAATTACTCAGGTCTCCAGCACCACACCATGCTGGACTTCTAGGGAGATAGTCATTGCTGTGTGGGGTGACTAGTAGGGGTCTTATTCAGGTCTTCTGTAACGGGAAGAAGCACCTCAAGGAAGAGAGATTTCTATTAGTTAAGTTCTCTCCATTAGGTGAGGTTAATCAGAAGCTTGTGAGTTCCTTGAGGTACAAGGACTCTTTTAGCATTTTTTTTAATATCCCCCTTGCTTGGCACAAGACTGGGATATTCAATTGTTATTGCTGAGGGTTTTAGTTGTATCTGACCCTTTGTGACCCCATTCAGGTTTTCTTGGCAAAGATATTGGAGTGTTTTGCCATTTCCTTCTCCAACTCATCTTACAGATGAGGAAACTGAGGAAAGCAGGGTCAAGTGTCTTGCCCAAGCTCACATAGTATTGGATGCCTCACTTGAGGCATCCACTTTGCCACCTCGCTGCTCTCTTTTTTTTTGGTCAGGCAATGGGGCTAAGCGACTTACCCAAGGTCATACGATTAGTAAATATTAGGTATGTGAGACTGGATTTGAGCTCAGGTCCTCCTGACTCCAGGCCCAGAGCTCCAGATAATTTTCCTTGACCCATAGTAGGCATTTAAATAATTGCTGACTTTGTCCCAGCCTCATATAACTCTTTTCTTAGAAGAGATTATGGGGTCAGAACTAGGAAAAGTATATCTTCTCTCAAGCTTTCTTATAGTTCACCTCCCTTTCATTGCTTATCTCCTAGAAAGATTCATCTACACTCCTTGTCTATCATTTTTTATCACCTTGTCACATCCCACCTCCTTGCAATCTAGCTTCAGAACCCAATACTGTCTGAAACAATTTTCTTCATAGTTACCAAGGTTCTCTTATTGGCTAAATTGACTTTTCTATCCTTCTCAACCTCACTGCAGCTTTTGACACTGTCAGCTACTTCCTTCCTCCTTTGGAAAAGGGAGCTTATATTCTACTGAAGAGATACAGCTAGGTAAACACAGGGGAATTTGAAGGACAGGAGGGCCCTTGGAATTAGAAGGAATCAAGAATTGCTTTACATAGGAGGTGGTCTCTAAATTGAGCCTGGAAGGGACCTACAGATGCTAAGAGATAAAGGTGAGGACAAAGTATATTACAGGCATGGGAAATACCCCAGGAGAAAGATTGTGAAAAGTAGAAGCAGCTAGAATAGTTTGGCTGGAACATGCAGTTTTATTATTCCCCTTGTGTCCCCTAATACATAATCTGTTTGGGAAAGTAGGTTAGACCCCGCCTGAAAAAAAGCTTTAAAAGCTAGGTTGAAGAGTTTGTATTAAATCTTAGGGGTAACTGGGAGCCCCAGAAACTTTTAGAAACAGAACTTTTGAGCAGGGAAATGACATAACCAGACTTGTACAATAAGGAGATAATTTTGGCAGGTATTTGGAATTTGGATCGAGGAGGGAGAGATTGGAAGCAGGTAGACCAATTAAGAGGCTAAAGTAACAGACTAGATGAAGGGCAGTGATGTCATGAATGAGGGCAATTACTGTGAGAATGGAGGCAAGGGGACAGATTTTTTTTTTTAACATTTTATTTGTTTTCCAATTATATACAATAGTAATATGTACCCATCATTTTTTGCAAGGCTCTGAATTCCACAATTCCCCCAAGAAAGCTGTCTGACAGTCTCTACATTGTTTCCATGCCATATATTGATGTAAACTGAATGTTATAAGAGTAAACATAAGAATAAACATAAACCTCCTCCCCTCCCAAGAAGATGGGAAACCTCAAGAATAGAGAGAGAGAGAGAGAAAAAAAATGTTCTTCAGTCTGTGTTTAGATTCCATTGGCTCTGTCTCTGGGGTGAGTTGCCTTCTTTATCATAAGTCCACCAGAGAAGTTGCTTCAAGATTTTTCTCACAGTTGCTATTACTAGGTGTACCTCCACTCTATTTCTCCCCACTCTCATTTATTCTATTCTCCTCCTTTCACCCTGACCTTGTCCAAAAGTATGCTGAATCTGAGTGCCCTATCCCTCCATCTTCCCTCTCTTCTCTCAACTATTCTCCCCTTCCCTCCACCTATTCCCCCTCATCCCATCCCTTTCTTCCCATTCTTTTCCAGGGCAAGATAGATTTCCTCACCCTTTTAAGTGTGTATGCCATTTCCTTCCTGAGCCATTTATGATGAGAATGAAGGCTTACTCATCCCCCCTTGCCTCCCCCCCCCCAATCCACTCCAAGGGGACAGATATTTTTAAAAGTTTTACAGATACCTTTTGCTTATAGTTCATAGTTGTTTAGGAACATAGCCTTCTTAGTTGGTCCCTTTGTTTTCAGGCCCTTCTTTCACCTAACTGGTAAATCTTCCCTTGTCAGCTATGAGAGAGACTGTGGAGATAGAATGAATAAGACTTGGCAATTGAATATATTGATGAAACAGAAAGAGAAGGTTGTCTCCATATCAGAAATTGGGAAACATGGAGAAGAAAAGAAAGAGTTTTGCTTTAAAAAGTGGAATTTGAGATTCTGTTAGAATATCCAAGAAGAGAAAATGGTTAAAAAGCAATAGAGGTCAAGGAGGGTGAATACTGAGAAAAAGGCTATTTGCTTTAATAGTTGTGATCACTGGATTAACCTCTGAGAAAGCAGTTCCTGTCAAATATCTATTGGATTGTCATTGTTGTTGAAGTGATGTTGGTTCTTATCCATTTAGTCTTTCTTCTGTGGTACCCAAACTTGTCAAATTTGAGGAGCTAAGGGTTGGGTAAGGAGGGTCTGTTTATAGTTTCAAGGTTCATGTCTTTGTTGTCTTTCTTAGGTATTTTGGTTTCTGGAATTGAGTAGATTGAAGTCCCTGGGACAAATTCATTTATGACTCACATCTGATATTTTACTAACATAAAACCTCACAACTGTGAATCACATCATCAAGTGCCATGATCAACATTTATACTGCTACTGGAGCCCATCAGGTAGCATGCTCCATCAGTCTCAGGATATTTGGAGTATTGGTATTAGACTGGCAGCAAAGGAAAACAGTCAATGAGGGCCTGCTTTACTCATAGATAGCAAGAACCACAACAATAGTAATTGCAATAAATAGCATTTATCTAGATTTGCTAGGTACTTTTAATCAGTTTTTTGGCAAGGCAATGGGGTTAAGTGACTTGCTTAAGGTCACACAGTAAGGTAATTATTAAGTGTCTGAGGTCATATTTGAACTCAGGTCCTCCTAACTTCAGGGCTGGTACACTATCGAGTATGTCACCTAATTGCCCTGCTGGGTATTTTTAATATGTCATCTGTTCCTCAGAACAGCTCTATGTTATTATCCCCATTTTACAGATAAGAAAGCTAAGACTAGAAGAGGTTAAGTGATCTGAACTTATGTCTTCTGATTCCAGGTCTGGTGCTCTATTCACTGTGCCACCCAGTTGGTAATCATTTCTAGCTGAAAGGATGACAACAAAAAGATTTCATGAGGCTATCTCCACCAAATATTTTTCCATAAATCACCTAACCTATGTCACCTCCTCAGTTCCTATCACTACACAGAAATACCAACTTTTTTTTACACAGTTTTGTTGGAGGTTTGCCTTGGACAGAATCAGAAATGCCCAGGCCAGCTTACTTCTTTTCACTCTATGAAATTCCTTGCCTGAGTTCCTACAGTTGGGAAGGTCTCCAAAAGCATCTTCCTTGTAAGGCTCCAGCCCACAGATTCCTAGTGTGTTTATTTTCTCTTTATCTCTGGACAGCTGTAGGGAGTGTGTTTTCCCCCGCTCCCCCTCCTGGCTCCCACCTCCACAGGCCACTCCCGGGAAACAGGCTTCCTTCTCTCTTAGGGGAGCCTAGGCCTCCAGGGATAGATTGGGAAGGATGATTGGAACAAAGCCACCTGGGCCTATGGAGAAACAGATCTCTTTTTTTCCTTAAGAATTACAATTCAGACAGCTTGTTCCTTTTGGTGGATGAGAATCCATGAAGAAAAGAAAGTCAAAGGATCTTCAGGTTGAGTTCCTAACTGTGCTGGCATGGTGATCAACTTACCCAGAGAGTTTACCTTCTAATGTAAGGCTCTGAGGAAATGGAACATAGGGCAGGTATCTTTTCAGGAGAGGGAAAGAGGAGGGAGAGGTAGTCAGACTATTGTAGTCTGTAGTCAGACTATTGTCTTTAGGTGGATGGGAGTCTTTGGAGTGTGAGAAGTCAAGGATTTTCATATTTAAGTTTCTGACCCTCCTTACCTCTAACCATATCATTTTAAAGTGAAGATACTGAGGCCCAAGAGGTGGATGTGAAGTGACTTGTCCCACAACACATAGGATATAAGAAGATTAGTTGTAAATATAGATCTCCCTAATTTAAATTCAACTATAGAAACACCAGAGATAGAAACATAAACATAAGTACATTGGAACATCACTCTATATTCAATGCACCTTTACTGTGTCTAGTGTGTTCTAGAAACTCTGAAAGATGGTATCAGATCCAGTCTTTGCTGTTGTATCCTATGTCTGTCCTTACCATCTCTCTTCCCAGATCAATCAATCAAGTAGCAAGTATTTCCTATTTTGCTAAGTATTGGGGATGCATGTTCAAAGAAAAAAATAATCCCTATTTGCAAAGAGCTCTGTTACATCCTTTGCACTGATCATCCCTCATGGCTGCAATGCACACTGTCTTTGCCTGTAACTCCCTGATGTCTTCTGTTCTTTTAAGATGCAGCTCAGACACTAAGCTTATATTCTAATAGGAGAGAAATATACATTTAGAAACATAAAGAGCATAAAAATAAAGTGAATGAATTAAAAATATATGTGTGTTTGTATGTGTGTGTGTGTGTAAAATCATTAAATACAAAGTAATTTAAGAGGGAAGGTGCTAGCAATTGATGTCTGAGGTTTGAGCTGCAGAAGATGATATTTGAGCTGTGTCTTAAAGAAAGAGAAGGATTTTTTTTTAGATGGAGGTGAGAAGTGAAGGTACTGAAGGCATGAAAAGATATGACCACTGCCACTCAAACCCAGTGCCACTGAAGATCAGCCCCAGTCTTTGATCAGATGATTGAAATTATAGAGGATTCTGGGAGTTTGTTACTGAATGCTCTTGTAATGTGAGGATCTATGAAGATTGAGTGAGGGGACTGTGTTATCTAATTGCACTTACAGAATTACTGTCATTATCAAAATATGAGAACCCAGAATGCCCTCTAGGACCTACTGAACCTACCCCTCGTAGGGAACCACACCAGTCACATTTAATGATTTTGTCCACATGGTTGACTTTATAATGCCTTTATATGAAATACCTTTCTCAGGCAGCACTTATGGTGTTTTCAGAAGTCATCTCACAAAGTTGTCTATCCATGAGGAAAAAAATAATTTATTTTATAACCATGTCCACCTGCATGTGCTACATCAGGATAGATGAATTTTTATGACAAAATCTTTGACAGTCAGATTTACTTATTCAGTGGAATTTAAATGCTTTGGGTAGGAGGGGACCCCTTTTTTTAGACCCAATCTCTATTTCACACAGGTTAGAAGTGCAGGGGTTACTCATCACTGATCCCTCTGTACTTTGGCTCACTCCATTTCTGATCTGAGTCAGTTTGTCTTTTCTTTTGCAATCTGTTAACCTGGTTACTCCTCCACTCCACACTAATGATGAATTTAGTTTAGAGACTCAATAATCTTTGCCTACTATATCACAGAAGTCCTGAACTCATAAGATATTCCAGTGTTAGCATTCCTGGTACCTGGGATCACAGGTATGAACTACCATGCCTGGAAATACCTCTGACCTCTTATTGCATCATTGTGCATTTGATAGAACTGATGACTGAATAGCAGTGATTGAAATTATTAACATGACTGCTCTAATTCTTTTTTAAATAACATCATATTTTTCTCAATTACTTATAAAATAATTTTTAACATTCTTTTTTTTAACATTTTTTTTAAGTGATGAGGCGATCAGAATTGTGACTTGCCCAGGGTCACTCACCTAGTAAATGTCAAGTGTCTGAGGCCAAATTTGAACTCAGGTCCTCCCAACTCCAGGATCAGTGCTCTATCTATCCACTGAACCACCCAGCTACCCCAACATTGAATTTTTTAAAATAAAAATGTTTTGAGTTTCAAATTCTAGCCTTCCCTCTCTTGCATTCCCTTCTCTGAGATGGTGAGCAATCTGACATAAAATTATACATGTGCAATTATTTAAAACATTTCCATTTTACTCATTTTGTGGAAAATATTTGAAACAATAGAAAAGAAAGAAAAAGTATATTTAGATGACATCATTTTTTCCCTCTGGAGGCGGATAGCCATTTTTTTTTTATCATGTATCCACTGGGATCGTCTAAGATCATCCTATTGCTGAGAATAGTGAAGCCATTCACAGTTGTACGTTGTACGATATTATTGTTCTCCTGGTTCTGCTCAATGTGCTCTCTACCAGTTCATGTAGATCTTTTCAGCTTTTTCTGAATTCATTCTGCTTATTTCTTATTCCAAAGCAATCATATATCACAACTTGTTCAGCCATTTCCCAAGTGGTGGACACCCCCTCAGATTCCAAGTCTTAACCACCACTAAAAGAGCTGCTTTGAAAATTTTTGTACACATAAGTTCTTTACCCTTAAAAAAATCTCTTCGGGATACAGGCCTTAGTAGTATTGCTGGGTCAAAATGTCTATGTGGTTTTTATAACCCTTTGGAAATAGTTCCAAATTGCTCTCCATAATGGGTATATCAGTTCACAACTCCACCAGCATTAGTGTCATAGTTTTCCCACCTCTGCTCCAACATTTATAATTTCCCTTTTCTGTCATAATAGCTAATTGGATAGATGTGAGGTAGTACCTAAGAGTTGCTCTATGTTAAAAGAAAAGTCTAGTTATATCTAATGCAAAGCATTGTGCTAAGTACTGAGGAGGTTCAAGTAACAGTAACTGCCCTAAGGGATATAAATCCAATAAAATAGATAACTGTGACATAGAGAGATAAATATGTATAGCACAAAATCACACAGATTAAATGTGTTGGAGAGGTGCAAGAACAATACAATGTGAGGGCTGGGGGGAGAGACTGACGAGAGAATTTAAAGGGAGGAAGTAGAATTCACATTGAACTTTAAAGGAAGAAAATTGTGGGCATTTTAGGCATAGAGAACAGGGAGGCAAGCAAGGCAATCTCATCTAGTTAACTTCAAGGGTGAGGCTAGAACAGGTTCTGATTGTGTAAAGTGAATTGTGTATAGGAAGCAAAACCAATTCAAGACCAAGAAAGTCTTGCCTGCAGCTATACCAACTCCAATGATCCTGGTTCCTATCAATCAGACCATGGGGTAGAATGAGTCCGGTAAAGGAAAGTGAGAGGGATGCCTTGCACAGCATACCCTTCCCTATAATAATCATAATTGCATAACTCACACCTCCAGTCATTTTGTTGGTTGGTGTGGTTCTCTTTGACTCTGAAGGACTACTACTAGTAGTAAAACCTGTAAATGCCAAGGTATTGATGAAGGACCTAGTAAGGCTAGAGAACATGGAATGGAGTTGGCTGGATGATCCCATGGGGGACCTAGACTGATGGAATTCCCCATCACCTCCATCTCCACATCATCTTCTGTTTCCAAATATTTTTCATCACCTTATCGCTAGGATGTTGGGTTCCTGTGTTATACAATGTCTAATCCAGGCACTTAAATGTCATTTCACAATTAAGTGCTGATTAAAAATCCCATTATCACTTAGACTTTTTTTCCTCACTGTCTTTTAAAGCTCATTTAATAATATTAACATTTTAAGTCATGGAAAAGCAATTTAATTAGTAAGACACCTTGAATTTCTTTTTAGGTGTGTGCTTTGATAAAAAAGAATGTTAGAGGAAGCAGCCACAGCAGCAGCAATCTTCTGCAAGGTTTCTAATTGAATCTTCTCGAATGAGTCAGGAAACAGCAGATGTAATTTTTGTATTTTCAGCACTATTGAAGGTTAGGAGCTCCAGGAGGCAGCCAAAATGAGCTACATTGTAGATGTCAAATTTCAAAGGGAGGGGGCAGCATGGACTGAGGCACAGTAACCTGTGCCAGTCCTGGATGATATCTAAAAGGGTGACTGTGTCTCTTGGAGATCAGGGCTGGCAGGGAAATGGCCCTTTGGGAAAAAAAGAGGATTAAAGATCAGGGCTGACAGAGCCATCTCTAGAGGACGGCAAATGGAAATCATCACTGCCATAAGGATCAGGTGGTGGGAGCTGCTCAGTGACTCAGGGCAGATGGAGGTGATGATGCCAGCTGCTGCCAAGAAAGAGCCCAGACAGTCGTATAGATTCTTTCCATAACCCTGCTCCACCTACACTGTCACCAATGTAATGTGGGTGGGATTGAGACTTGTTGCCAGGCAAAAATGTCCCCTGCACCCTTCTCTTCCTCCTTCCCCCCCTTCAGCATTAGTTTCTTTTATGAATCTTTCCCTTTTAGGATTATCTATTCCATGTCCCTTATTTTTCAGATGAAGAAACCGAGACCCAGAGAGACTTGTGAAAGTTCACATGGCTCTTAAGTGTTATATCTGGAATTTGAACCCATGTCTTCTGACTACAAGTCTAAACTCCTGTTTACTCCACCATGCTTTCTCACTACCTCTTTGATCTTTCTTCCTCACTGACAAAAGTACATACTGTCTTTGTTCTGTTGATTAAGTGAGTCCCTGATATTTATTTTAACTTTGTTCCTCTACAGTGAAATGTTTGGGTGAGGAGGGGAACTGGACACCCAGTTTTTGTTCATAGATGGTGGTCTTTGATAGTGCCTTAAGGTCCCTCAGTTACTTGTTTCAATGGCATATTAGATGTGAAACAAATAAAGGGATGAGGCATACAAGATTCTTGTAAAACAAATGAGAGGAAGCAGAAATGTTTCTGGGTGTTTCCTGGGACATCTGAAGTGGGGAGTCTTTAAGAAGGGAATAATAATTTCTTACAGAGTCATATACTTTTTAACACCTTTTATAGCCATTATCTCAACTGAATCCTGAAGGATAGATAGGCAGATGCTTAGACCTATTTTACAGAGAAGAAAAGTCTATTTTTTTGTTTTGTTTTTACTGAGCTTCCCTCCATCTTCTCCCTTTGACTTGATGAAGGGGGGAAATATTTAAAACAAAAACTACAAAGTTCCACCCATCTCCATCATACCCCCTGAAAGTGATAAAGAAAGAAGATCTAATGATCCATTCTACCTTTGTTCACCCCTCCATCCTTGTATAGATGGTGACTCTAAACCCAAAGCAATTTGGACTTGCCAAAGATCACACAGTTAGTGGCAGAGCAGGAATGAGATTCTCCCCAGATCTTCCTGTTCTTCCTAATTCGGTGTTCTGTTCCACTTTCATGAAAACTTTTTAAACTCTCGAGTGGGAAGCCTTTCCAATTTCTCCCTCTTGATGTGACCTTCTTGGGTTTCCAAAATTAAACTGATGAAGGAATCCAGCTCAGGTGGAAGAAGCTTTTGAAGGCTGAAAAGTGTGAGGGTAATTGATGCTACTGGAAGGATCCAATGAGATAAACAAAGGATCTGAAAGCATTTTAACTTGAAAGCATCATTCAAATGTGATTATTATGCTGAGGTGGACTCTAGAGAAGCAGAGGATGAATGCAGAAACTTTCAGGGAAAGAAAGGAGAGAGAGGGAAGACTGATGGGCTTCTTTTATCCTCCATGAATAAATGAATGGATGATTTATTAAATACTTATTATATGCAAAATATAGTACTAAGCATTGCAAATACAAATAGAAAACTAAGGTTGTCCCAGTTCTCAAAGAACCCATATTCTAACAGGAAGACAACATACATGGAAAGTTTTAGCTACAAATCAGATGGAAAGGTCCCATGGTTTTTAGGGTAGAACAGCAAAACAGATGGAATGCATCTTCTTTAATGTCATTTCTACTGCTAAAACCACATCAGTTTCTATGTTTGACAGTGAGAAGGACTTTGGTGGAAAGAACTGTGTTTTCTGTCTTCATTAGCTATGCTATAGCACCTTCAAGAGCAGATCCCAGGCTGTATCTTTGCAAGGAATGCTTCCCAGAATGATGACTGCAGATCATTTCTATTCCCAAGGTTCTTGGGTTCAGAGTCTGGGGATATCTACATTAAAGTGTGGAGAAAGATGATTTTCAAGGTGATGTTAGCAGTTGGACACATGATGTCCCCATTTCTCTGTCAGTATACCCAACTTCTTTGATGAGGCAGACTTTCTTAGTCTGTAAAGTAACCAAGCACTCTGTGGTTGGCACTTGGTGGACATGGCTGACACTTTCTTCATAAGAATTGCTTTCCTGAATGATGGTGGTGAGGGGCAGACCTGGAAGCAAGAGTGGCCTCTGGTTTGTTGCCATACCTAGGATTTTATTTGTGATGTTCATTAGGCAACTGAGATGAGGACTGGGTATGGAAATTTTGATGCAACATATTACTTATCCATCCCAATTCTGTGATCTCTTCAAACTTAATTAGCAATTTTTATTTATCTAAGTTGCTTAAAAATAGTATTAAAAAGAAAAGGATCAAGCATAGAGTGCTGAAGCACTTGGACATCCCCTAGGTACTTCCTCCAGATGGATATTGATTTATCAATCAACATTGTTGGATAATTATGAGTTTAAAATTTTAAAATAACGCATTTATTAATACTGACTTTGGGTCAGACATTGTGTTAAGTTCTAGAGTTACAAATAAAAGGAAGTGAGACTGATTCTCTTCTCAAGGATCTTCCTTTTGAATGGGGGAAGAAACAGGTAAAGGGGAACTGGAAAGAGGGAGGAGGGATACAATGGAGAAGTCCAGGAAGTGTAATAGATACCTGAACCTAAGCAAGACAAGGTGGGCTATGAAAGCTCAGGTGCATCCAGGGGCAGGGTCCATTAACAAATAGAAAGAGTTTGGAGATGGAATGGCAATGTGCACAACATCATTCACCAATAGGAATAGGTAGAAGATCTCACCATCAATAGGGAATTCTCTTTGGGCTTTGCACAAGGCATCCTCCAAGATACTGTCATATATAATAATAGTTCATATTTGAATTATACACTGAAAGCTATCCTGAGATCAGTTTTCTTCTGGGGGAAGTTAGAACCTCTTTGATTAGAGCCTAGAAGTCTATATACATTTCTGGGATAAAAGTGAGATTCTCTGGAATGTTTGAGGGGCAAGGTTCTCTGTAGAAACTTCAAGTTTGTTTCCTTATGAGGAAATTTTTAAAAAATTAGGTGATGCTATGAGTGTGGAGTACTGTATAGATATATTCTCTAATGAAGATATTCCTAACTTTTTTTGGGGGGGGGTCACAGACGCCTTTGGAAGTCTGATAAATTTTATGGAACCTTTAATGTATAAAACAAAATATATAGGATTACAAAGTAAAGTAATTTATTGAAATATAGTTATTTTAAAAAAATAACCAAATTTTTGGATCTCAGGTTAAGAACCTCTGTCTTAGGAAAGAATAGGACTCATGATTGAGGAGAACTATCAATTTTGTTGGAACTACTCTGAGTGTAGGGGAGTTTTTGGCATTTTTCTGTGGAGTCAAAATGTATATAATATGTTATCCTGAGTATTTGCTTGGGAACTAGGGATCCTTGAGTCAAATTTGTGGATCGGAGGATCAAAGGATCATAGATTTAGAGATGTAAGAAAATCCTGTCTACTATTTCTATCTGTCCCTCTATCCATCCATCCATCTGTCTCTATCTGTCCATCAATTTTCTTCTTCATCTTTTCATTATTTATTATCTATCCAACCATAGCTTTATCTGTCCATCGATCCATTTCTCTCTCTCTCTCTCTCTCTCTCTCTCTCTCTCTCTCTCCATCCATCTGCTGATCATCTGTCTATCCAGATTATGCCTCCCAAGCTGATTAGAAGTTTAATAGTCATTTATGATCCTGACTTCCCTGATGATTGTCATGAAGTTTTGATCTACTGCCTCTGACATGAGACAATTTTTACCTCTTTAGGAAGTTTAGCTCTGCCCCTTCCTCCCACTTATTCCTGGGGCCTCATCATATTGGAGCTGGGTTTAGTCCTTTAGCTCAGAACTCTGGAGCTCAAGTGATCCATCAGTCTCAGACCCTTCAGTATCAAGGGATTTTATTAAGCACTTACTATGGATCACTTTAATTTAATTCTATAGGGATATGTACATATCACTCTGCTGGAATGAAACTTTAAAATCATGGGGTTCAAATGCTCTCATTAAATAGCTAAGGAGAGAAATTTATTGACTTTTCCAAAGGCATAGAAAACAAGGCCCCCCAGACACCAAATCAAACAAATCTTCTGAAATTTCCCAGGGGAAGCTCTGGATGGTGACAAAGTGAACCAAAGAGAGGTTATTGGAGAAGTCTCCAAGGTTAGATTCCGGGAAGAGTCATGGGTTATAGAATTTTGTGTTTGATGATAACTGGGTCTAATTCCTTTTAACTTCCTTCTTTCCTTCTTTCATAGGCATCTGAAGTTCAATAAGATCAAAATGGAACTCAACTATCTTTCCCCTAAACCCAACCCTTCTTCTAACTTCCCCATTTTTGTCCAAGGTTCGAACATACTTCCTGTTATAGGTTTATAACCTCAGAGTCCTCTTTAATGTCTCCTTATCCATTTCCCTTCTCCATATGCATTCTATTACCAAAGTTTTCCAATTTTGCCTTCACAGCATCTCTCACATCTGTAATTTCATTGGTCTAGGGAATTCCTGAAAGACAAAACTTTTCCTTATTAATCTTACAATCTTAAATAGTTGCCTAGGGCAATGAGAGATTGACTAATTTGTTCAGGGTCACAGTCAATAGGTATAGAACATGGGATTTGAATTCAGATCTTGCTGACTCCAAGGTCATCTCACAACCCACTGCATCATGTTCATCCCATTTTTAACAGTCCTATTCTTGGGTTTTAAAAAAAAATCAACTGTGCCAATAAAGGAAAGGGGAGAATTGTTTAGACTGTAATTCATATGAAAAGGACCTGGGGTTTTAGAGGAGCTTTAACTCACAATGAGTCAACGATGTGATGTGATAGCCAAAATAGCTAATTTTACCTTAGGCTCAATTAATAGAAGTATAGTCTTTGGAACAAAAGAGGTGATAGTCATGCTGTAATCTCCCATGGTCAGGCCATAGCTGGAGTATTGCTTTCAGTTTCAGGCATGATATCCTAGGAAGGACACTGACAGAAGGGTGTTCTTAACGAAGGTAACCTATAAAGTAAGAAGGACTCAAAACCATGTCATATAGTGAATGACTGATGAAAATAGCCTCTTCTAGCCTGGAGAAAGAAAGAATGATAGGAGACACAACATCTGTTTTACAGTGTTTGAAAGACTAATAGCTGGACCAGAGATTAAGCTTTTTGTGCATCTCCTCAACAGGCAGAATTTGGACCAATGGGGATAAGTCATAAGGTGGCAGAATTCAGCTCATTATGAGAAAGGAAGTCCTAACAATTAGTATGGTTTAAAAATACTTTAAATTAGTCAGTTACCCACCATAGGACATTTTTCAAGCCAATCTTTTTCCAGAGTTATTAAATCTGTATGCAATTTGTCTCCAACCTACATTTCTAGGCTTTTTTTCAGATTATTATCCTTTGTTAATTTATATTCCAGCTAAATTGAACTGTTAGTTCTTCCTTAATTCCTCTCATATGGGGGGGGGGACTTTCTCTATGTGTGTTTCCTCTTCTCACATCATTGAGAGTCTTCTCTTTCTGCCAGTCTCAGGTCATGGCAGCTTCTTCATGAAGATACACTCACCTGAAAGCAACTTCTGCTTTCTTATTTTTTTCCTAGAGGACTTTTCATCTCTTCTTTGCCTCTATCACACACCATTTAAGGTAGTATGCATATTATATTCCATAGTAGCAAGTCACTTTACTTTAAACCTAAAATTCTTTATCTATAATATGGGAATAAAGAGTGTAAAAAACTCTCATAGGGTCTTATACATTTGAGAGATTTTGAGCATTGGGTCTGGCAATACGTTGTTCACATGGGGACTAGAGAAGAGACATTCATCACCTGAAGGCTAGCTACCAGGTGATGAACTGACCATAAATCTTTATGAAACCAACAAGTAAGGTGTGAGATGTCATGATCTACTTTGGTCAAAGGAGTGATTGATGAATTCATGCTACCTTCCCCCTTCCAATTTGGAGATGCTTGGAATGGTAGTCTGGGAGTAATTTGCAAAACCCAAACCAGCTGCCCAGGGATGAATGCCTTTCTAAACCCTAAAATGACTCAGTGAAAAGGACACAGTTCAAGCACCATGGAAGGGAGAAGATAAATGACTAGGGGTTTGCCATGAGCTAACCTATAGAAGAAGAACTATTTGAGTAGACCAAGAAAGAAATATTCCTACAGTTACTAGAGGGGGTGTATGTGGGGCCTCTGAAATGATGATGATAATAAATATATTATAAATAAAATACATATTATCTATATAAATAATATACAATAATAAAAAGCATCTATTATGTTCTAGATACTATATGCGGTGCTTTAGAAATATCTCTTGGATTCTTGCAATAACTCTGGGAGGTGGTGTGCAATTTTTAATCTCTTATTTCAAAGGTGAGAAAACAGACAAATGGAGTTGAAATGGTGATCACATAACTAGTAAGTCTTCCCAACTCCAGACCCAGAATGCTGTCCACTACATCAGTTTGTTGTTCTAGGGACTTAAATGTAAAATAGTATGAAGCTTTTGGATAGAGGCATCCAATGCCCTGGAAGAACTAGGTTAAGTTCTCCATGGTGCCATGGGTACATTTGCTAGATGAAAATTGAATTATGGGGAGAAATGCAAAAGAGTGTATCCCATCACAAGGGAATCTCTCTTGTCTGTTATGGGCTCAGAGATAGTTATCTTTTATTTTCTTCAATTGTAGAACCAGCCATTCTAGATTTTAAAGCTTTTTGGTCCAGGATGTTAGGAGACAAATTTCACTGAAAGACTGGAAAGATGCATCAACTCAAACAAACGAACTGACATTGAATCTGTGGAAGGAAGGAAGGAAACAGGTATGTATTAAATCCTACTGTGCAGTGTACTATATTAAAAGTTTTGCAAATATAATTGCATTTGATCTTCACAACAACTCTGGGAGGTAGGTGCAATTATTACCCCACATTTTACAGTTGCGGAAACTAAGGCAAGCAGAGGTTAAATGACATGTCCAGGGTTAGACAGCTAGTAATTGTCTAATGTTAGATTTAAATTCAGGTCTTCCCGATTCCAGGTTCAGTGCTCTGTCCACTACATTTCCCGCAAGAGTAAATTCCTTTTCTTAATGAGGTGGCACTTTCTTTCCAACTTAGAGTCTTTTTTTTAAATTTATTTTTATTAATGATATTGAGTTTTACAATTTTCCCCCCAATCTTGCTCAACTTAGAGCCTTAAAGAATTGTCTAGGTCACTAAATGATTTGTTTAGCATCACATAGTCAATATGTGTCAGAGATAGAACCACTGGTGAGCCACATAGTGGCTATTCTTTGGGGACTGCCAGATACTGAAGCTCCTGAGTCCCCTGTATGTGGATAATGGGCAGGTACATGAATGATTCCTTAAGTGAATATGGGAATATCAGGAGGGAAGCTCTGCCCTTGTACTGTTGACTGTGGAAGACTGTTGTGAGGAAAGTGAGGCAAAAACATGAGCTGTTATCATCACTCCCCAACTAAATTCCCACTTTGATACTTTTTGGGGGGTGGAGGTAGCTCTTGAAAGCTATACCAGGAGAAGATCTCTTAAGGTCTTATGCATTTGAGAGGTTTTAAGCACTGGGTCTGGAGATATGTTGGTCACATGGGGACTAGAGAGGAGACAGTCATCACCTGAAGGCTAGCTACCAGGTAATGAATTCTCTGAACATAAATCTTTATGAAACCAACAAGTAAGGTGTGAGATATCATGATCTACTTTGCTCAAAGGAGTGATTAATGAATTCATGCTATTTCCAAAATTTTATGACATTATGATTCATTAGATTATAAACTCCTTGAGGGCAAGGATTGCCATTTGCCTCTTTTATTTTTATCACTGACCTATAATAGGTGCTCAATAAATGGTTTTTTTTGATGGATTGTTTATCATTTCTTTCTCTGTGTGATATCATTCTTCATTTAACATTTATAAGGGATTGATTCCATTTGTGGGGAGAGAATCTGTGTTAGTATCACTAGAGGTATGGACAAGCTCTGGATAAGCAAGAACGCATGGTCTTTTCCCCAGAAAGGCTTCTAGTGTGTGTGTGTGTGTGTGTGTGTGTGTGTGTGTGTGTGTGTGTGTGTGTGTGTGTCTTTCTGTGTGCTGCTATAACTGTATCTTTTTAAATCTAAGAACATAAATGCAGTTCTTGAGATTTTATTTTTAAAAACTTATTTAAGGCACAGCTGATGTCACCCAGAAAAGCTTGCTTGGAGTCATATTTAGAAACAATTCTGTCTGTGCTGGATATTTAACATCTATTCAAGTCTCTTCAATAGCTCCTACTGTTTGCCTTTTTATTGTTCCAGAACCATAGATTTCTAAGAGTCCTAATCCTGTCCTGGACCCCCTCTTCCCCCATAACTGGTATATTTCCATGAAGACTAGCTGGTCAGATGACTGGAGACCAAATGTTAAAACTAGAAAATAAGCTTTGAGACTGAGTTCATTTGACAGATGAGGAAACTGAGGCCTAAAAAGTTGGAACAATTTGAGCAGCAAATTGATTGGAGGAATAATACTAGACACCAGTGCAGTATTATTCTCATCTAAGTGTGAATGAGCGTTTCTAAGCATTGAAGATTGGTATTAGCTACTGTGACCACTGAGAGACTTCTTTTTTTTAAAATTATAAATATTCTGTGTTTTTCTATCACCTTCACTTCTTAATATATATCCTTCCTCTGCCTTCTACCCCCAAAATCTGTGCTTCATAACAAAGAATGAAAGAAGATAAAAGAAAAACGCACTAACCAGTGCGTTGAACAGCATTGATGGTATATGTTAAATTCCATCCCCAATATATCATAAAATGATATCTCTTTTTAAGGTCAAATTTGGCAATCGTACATTGTTCAATTTGGGTTTGTTGTTTTTCATTTGGTTTCATTTAAATCTTTGATGCTTCCCAATATTCTTTATATTCATGTAATCTTATAGTATAGTTAGATTATATCATTTGTTTAACTTGTCCCCAATTGATGGACATCTAAATTGTCCTTTGTTGCTGCAAAAAGTTCCACTAGAAATACTCTGGACCTTTCTCTCTGTCCTATAGCTCCTTCAATACAGCCCTTGCAGAGGCATCTCAGGGTAAAGGAATATGGACCTTTTGTCACTTTCTTAGTACCTTTAGAATCTTAAGATACTTTCTCCTCTCTTGGAGGTAGCCTTGCCAACTGAACTTAGCAGTGATGCCTTCTATTTTCCATATGTTCTCCCTTCCCCATCCGTGGCCAGTCCTGTTCACACTACACTTTGTTCTTTCCAGTGTTTGGCATTTTATTTTCCCAACCTTTTTTAGTGCCAAGAAATCTCTGGCATTTCTTGGTCATAAGCAACACAAAGAATCTCCCCCTCCATCTCTGGCACCTAACTGGCACCTAACCACCTTTAATCAATTTATGAGGCGAGGACTAGAAACATGACTGAGGAGATTTTAGCTTTCTCCACTTTGACAAGTATCCACTTCTGATACTGTCTTCTTCTAGCCAGGTCCATACTCTCCAGGCTACAATCCTCCAAGAGTGGAGCTATTCATCCCCTCTTCCCCTTGACAAAGCTTACATGTCCTGTGCCTTGTTTCCTCAAGGCCTCATTCTCTGGGCCAAGCCCTAAGGGATAACTAGTCACTATATGAGAACAGTTAGAAATTCTATCTGAAAAATACTTTGGTTTTCTACTCTCTAGAGACTCCTGTCCACCTGAAGGGAACAAGCTGCCTACATTTTATTTCTTTAAAAAGTGAACTGTTCTTAGAAGCACCAGGTGGGTTTTTTCTTGCTGTCTCTCCCAACATCCCCCTTGGGTCCTAGACTCTCTTGAGAAAGGGGGGACTCTGAGCCAGAGAGCATCCTGCGGGGGTGGGAGCCAGGAGGGAAAATAACTCCCTACAGCTGTCCAGAGATAAAAAGAGAGTAAACACACCAGGAATCCGTGGGCTGGAGCCCTACAAGGGAGATGCAATTGGAGACCTTCCCAACTGTAAGAACACAGGCAAGGAGTGTGGTGGAGTAGAAATAAGGACTTAAAGGGAAGTATAACAGACTTTGGAGAAAATGAATTTCTGATTCTCTCTAAGCCAAGCTTCATGTAAACTGTGCAAAAAAGGAAACTTTAATTTTCAATTCTCCTTGCCCCTCTCCACAAATTTTTCTCTGGGCCTCCTCCATCATACTCCTCTCAACTAGACTAGGGTCTCCAAAATGGTACCCAACCAAAACCAGGATCCTCCACTTATAAATATGAGATGTTTAGGATGGGCTGGAAATCAGATATGCCCTTTAATGACCTCCAAAATTTCCTTGAAACAAAGGCTCATTTGTTAATTCCGATAATCTACTGATATTATTGAAAGTCATAGAACATTCCAACATCTACAAGATTAAAAATGAGTTTCACTCTGAGATTATTGCAGAGCTTCATGATAGATATGAATGGGGGTGCCACTTCCTCTCTCACTTAGTTCTCCTACACAAACTATATAGTTCAGCAAAGCTGACATACCTCCTTGTTGCTCCTTGCATATGGCATTTCATTTATCTCTGCCTATGTTCTGGCTGTCCCATATTCTTGAACATTTTTGCCTTCTTGACATCTTGGTTTCTTTTAAGACTGAGCTTTAACTTGACCTTTTTCAGGTAGCCTTCTCAGCTGTCTTGGGCCCCTGAGCCTTCCCATCTAAGGTCAACTTCTGTCTACTCTTTAAGCAACTTATATATACCCTCTTAGGTATATGTTGTCTGCACATTAGAATTTAAGATCTTTGAAGGAAGGAACTGATTTTGTATTTTTGTCTTGTTTTGGTAACCCAAGTGCTTAACCCCTTGTCTAGAATACATTAATGTTTGGTGAATGTTTATGGATTGATTGGTAACAATTAAGAATTGATGAAGAAGAAACTTAGGAAAGGATGTCATCAAAGAAATGTATGATTGAAAAAAATGTTTGACCAGAGATGTGGTCAGATCAAGGGATAATCAAGTGGCCCCTGTTCCATACCAGTATCTTTACAGTGTCAAGAAACACTCCCAACACAGGGGATGGATTTCAAAATGGTGAACCTATTGGAGGATCTGGACAATTTGTGGGTATTCTGAAATTTAACTTCTAGGGGAACTCAGAATGGGTTATATATAGTCAGTATCACTGAGAAATAAAGAGTGTTTAATTAGATTCTCATAAACTTCCAATTTCAGCCTCTCTCATCATAAGATGAGTTGATGTCTATTCCATTCACCAACGCATTCTGTAGCTGTGATCCATGATGTAACTAGTTGAAGTTAAATGACTTAACTTGGGGTGCATAGATGATCAGTGTCTGAGAAGATATTTTAAGTGAGGTCTTGCCAACTTCAGGACTAGTATTCCATCCATGGTGTGACCTACTAGCCTAAGGAATCCTAAGAGGCAATGATGCCATAGTAGCTAGAGTACTAGATCTGAAATCAGTAAGTTCACATCTTGCCTCTGATAACTTAACAGCCTCATTTTCCTTATCTATCTAATTGATATATATATATATATATATGTATGCATGTATATGTATTCATGTGTGTGTGTGTGTGTGTGTGTGTGTGTGTGTGTGTATGAAACTCCTTGGTTGTTGTAAAGATCAGATGAAATAATATATGTAAGACTCTATAGAAGGATATTTCCATGTGCCTTTAGATCATAATTTTATGAGTTGAGAGTGAACATGGTACAATGGATGAAGGATAATCTGGGAGTTATGAAGACCTGGGTTGAAATCCTTCCTGCTTTTGAATCCTTCTGGTTCTTTGGCAATAGGTAAGTCACAACTTCTCAATGTCTTAGGTAATCCTTATGTTGAACAGGAGTTATGATCTACATTGGTAGAAGGAGTTTCTACATTGGAAATATGCTAAACTGATGAAATCACAGATATGAATTCCACCCTCCTCCTAAAACTAGATATCAATGACAGTAAAGTTCTAAATAGAACCTCTAATCAAAGTAGCAGGAGAAAAGAATTGGGCATCCCCAGGTATCTTATCACCTAAACCTTTATTGGTGACTCATCAGCCATCAATAGTGCCTAAATAGGTGGATTGTAATGTTTTCCTTTCCTTCTTTATTCTAATATCCCTGAAACTGAAATATCGCCAAGTTTTCTAAAGCTTTTTAAGATTTACAAAGCACGTTGCTCACAATAGCCCCTAAAGGGAGTCAGGACACTAATTGCAAGGATCTTGAATTTCCTTTGTGTGTGGAAAATCTCAGTTCATTTATGACTTAGCAGATAAGTCTTAAGGGCTTGACCAAGGCATATAGAGGTTAAATAAGTCACTTGGGGTCACTCAATTAATGGCAAATCCATTATTTGTATCTGTCTTCCTCACTCTAGTCTATCACTTGCTCTATTCACTAGGCTTCAGTGCTGATATCTCATTGCTGATTATTTATATTTTAGAGAAGAGGTGACTGTCCTCAAAAAGAGCAAGATGACCCTGCCCACACCTGCTTAGCTAGTAAGTGTCAGAGCTGACACTCTATCCTAAGTCTCCTGACTCTGGGGTGTGATGGTTCCGTGCTACTTTCCCAAGACAAGTGGGATAGACTGAATGAAGTCTTGAGGATCTGATCTCAACCAATGATTATTCGTGTAAATTATACAATAGCAATATTACCTTTTATTTTGCATATTTATTTTGCCAATTACTTTCATATCTTTTTCATATAGTAAATAACATTTATTAAATAATTATTATGTCCAGGCACTAAGCTAAGTGCTTTACAATCATTACTTCATTTGATCCTCACAACAACCTTGGAAGGTAGATGCTATTCCTATCCCTATTTTGCAGATGAGGAAATTGAGGCCAGTAAGGGTTAAGTGACTTGCAGTTAGTGAGTGTCAGAGGTTGGATTTCACTCCAGGTCCAGTGCTCCTTGTGGTCTGCCACTGGACTGTTTGATTTAGACTGTTGTACTTTTAGGTCAAGATTCCAGACAAAGCATATTCTATAAATTTTATTTATTTAAGGCAATGGGGTTAAGTGACTTGCCCAAGGTCACACTGCTAGGCAACTTTTAAGTGTCTGAGACTGGATTTGAACTCAGTCCTCCTGACTCCAGGTCCGGTGCTCTATCCACTGTGCCACCTAGCTACCCCAAAGCAAATTCTTATTGATAGTTGGTTTAAAGCCCAGGGTTTCTGATTCCCATTCTCTTTCATTAGACCAGAGATGTCAAACTCAAATAGAAATGAATCCTTGATGGGGGAGGGGGTCATACATTGACACAAATTAGCCTTTACTTTTTATTGATTTCATTAAACACTTCCGTTATGTTTTTAATCTGATTTGGGTTGCATTCAGCAATTTTGTGGGCATTGGCATGCTGACCAGGAGTTTGAAACCTCTCTCCTAGACCACAAATTTATTTGCATTTTGAGGGGGAAAGACACCAATGTTAATATTTGAGGCACACCAGCATGGGCCTTGGTCCATACTGTTTGTATTATGAAAGGTCTCAGCAATATTATCATTTTAAAATCCTCAGGTCTTTGGTGGTACAGTCAAAAGGTAAAACTGTGTGGCTGAACTGACATTGAAAACACTTCTTGGAAAAGAGAATTTTTTTCCCCAGCAGAAATGAAATTTACCACTTTAGAATGGAAAGACTAATGAAGTCCCTTGAGCATTCGGCTAAAGGCATTAGATCAACATTATTCTCCCAATAAAATGAAGGCCTAGCCTGAAAACTTCTACCCCCCCCCCCAAATGCCATCAACACAAACAAACAACAAGCTGTTTAAGGACATCTCTTTCTTCTTGAGCTGCATCCTGACTGTTCTATCCTTTATACAATATCTTCGACCTAAAAATAGTTTCTTCCACCAGCCTGCTGAATCACCATTCCCTCCTACCTATTTGTCCTTTCCATTAGACACCAAGGCATTTCCTTCCAAAAGTCACTGTTAAAAATGAAGTTAGGAAGGGAAGGGAATCCCTAGTCGTTTGAATTAGAGTCAGGGGATTTGAGAACTGATTGGGGAACTGGTGAATATCTAGTCACAGATGTTATTTTTACAAATGAGGAAACTGAGACATAGGCAGGTCAAGAAACTTGCCTCAGTTTATATAAAAAGTTCATGTCTTCCACTATAGAATGCTATCGAGTTACTAAAATTTACTATGTTGGGAGGCATAGAGAATTTGTTTTAAAGACAGAAGATACTACATTTCTACCTGTATAACATCACTCACATAAGTATTCTTCTCTCCACTAAAATACCCCTCCCCCTAGTTCAAGATCTCATCCCCTCTTGCTTCATTTTGCAATATTCCTCTAAGTGATCTCTCTGCCTCATCTCTCACTACTCCAATCTGTCTCTGCTCCCCTCCCCCAGTTACCAAAGTAGTTTTCCTAAAGTAGTGATCTGACTTCATCACTCCTATCTTCTCAACAAATTATAGTGACTTCTTAAAGATGGAATACAAACTCTTTTCTTTGTCATTAAATCTTTTTACAGTGGGGTCCCACCCTTGTTTTCTAACTTTATTACATATTGTTGTGGTTCAGTCATTTCAGTTGTGTCTGATTCTTTGTGATCCTATTTGGAGTTTTCTTTCTTTTGTATATTATTTTATTTTTCATTAGTTACATGTAAAAAAAAGTTTCTATATTCACTTTTAAAGTCTTGAGTTCTGGGTTGGCTAGGTGGCGCAGTGGATAGAGCACCGGCCCTGGAGTCAGGAGTTGCTGAATTCAAATCTGGCCCCAGACACAATAATTACCTAGCTGTGTGGCCTTGGGCAAGTCACTTAACCCCATTTGCCTTGCAAAAACCTAAAAAAAAATAAAGTCTTCAATTCTGTAATCTTTTCCTTCCTCCCATCCCAGTCCCCATCATTGAGAAAACAAGTTTTTCAATATAAGTTAAAAGTTGTGTAGTCCTGAAAAACATTGCCACAATAGATATGCTACAAAAATAAACATACCCCCTAGCCAAAAAAAGAAATCTCAAGAAGAATAAAGTAAAAAATGAATGCTTCAATCTATATTCAGAGACCAACCAACTTTGGAATGGATGGTATTCTTTTTTTTTTTTTTAAAGGTTTTTGCAAGGCAATGGGGTTAAGTGACTTGCCCAAAGTCACAGAACTACGTAATTATTAAGTGGCTGAGGTCAGATTTGAGCTCAGGTTCTCCTGACTCCAGGGTTGGTGCTCTATCCACTGTGTCACCTAGCCACCCTGATAGCATTCTTTATCATAAGTTTTTTGGAGTTCTCTTGGGTCATGGAATTACTGAGAAGAGTAAGTCATTCACAGCTGAACATCACTGTTACATTTCCCATTGTATCCACTCATATAAGTTTTTTACTGACTTTATCCTCATCCTTTCTTATAACAGAATAACATTTCATCTTAATCACATATATAGCAATTTGTTCCTTCATTCCTCAACTGATGGGCATCACCTCAATTTCCAGGTCCTTTGTCATCAGAAAAGAGTTTCTATAAATATCCTTATACATATTTCCTTCCTGTTTTTTATCTCTTTTAGAATACAGACCTGGTAGTTGCTAGGTCAAAAGGTAGGAATAAAGATAGCTCTTTGGGCAGAGTTCCTTGTCTTATCAGAGAAACTGAAGTGGTTTTCCTTCTCCATTTCCTTCTCCAGCTCATTTTACAGATGAGAAAACTGAGACAAGCCAGGTTAAGTGACAGGTCCAAGGTCACACAGCCAAGTGAGGCTGTATTTGAACTCAGGTCTTCCTTACTCCAGGTCCAGTGCTCTATCACCACTCTACCTAGTTGTCCTTTATTATATTTTACTCTCCTTTATTCTGCAGTCCAATCAAACCGGCCTTCTTCCTATGTTCCTAAATGACACTCAGTTTTGTGTCTTCCTGCCTTTTCATTGATGGTCCACTGTGTTTATAAATAATTTCCTTTTCTTTTCTACTTTTGGGAGTCTCTTGTTTTCCTTAGGCTCAATTCAGTATCACCTTACACATGAGGCCTTTCCTGGTTCTTCCCTCCTCCCTTTGCTCATTTTACCTTGTATTTGTTCTGCATATATTTTACATGTGACTGTCCATGTCTATAATATCCCTGCCAATAGTATGTTCACTTCCTAAGGGCATGACTTATTTAACATTTGACTTTGTATCTCTAGAGCCTAGGACAGTATTTACTACATGTGATCTCATAGGCAAAGATCAACCTTTTTTTTACATTTACTCATATTTTCAGGTTGTCTCTTTTGATGCCAGAAATCAAATATCTGTCCCAATTCTGTGACACTCACATTATAACTATAACGATATAAGTTTGATGCCAGTTCTAGGAGATCTTTCTAACTTTTAAGAAAGGATATAATAGAATCTTTTTCTTCTCATTCTTATTTTTTCCCATATAATGGAATCTTAAAGATTCATAGTGAGAAGATCCTCATCTACTCTGCATTTTCAGTAAATTCTAGGAAACCTTCAGTTTTCCTTTTAACATGATCTGGACCTAGCAAGTCCATCTGTCAAACATGTTGTCTCCCAAAGAACCCAGTTCCTGGCATCCAAGAAGACGTCAGACCATGTTGCTGTATTCACAATACTCCACAGACAATGTGACTTTATTCACAAGTGAAATTTGTATAGAAGTAGCACAAAATATTTTTGTGTAATTCTTTTTTATATACATATTATGAATTTAGCATAATTGATGAACAGGAAGGAAAAACACCTGAAGACAGACCAATATTGCACCATTAAATACAAAGGGCATGCATGAACACATCTCCAATTAGGTCTTGTTGGCATCAAGTTTTTAGGTTGTGGAATGTATTAAATTAAACATAGTGTGAAAAAATCATGCTTCAACTCTACTGTGTAGGCCAGACCTTTAGCAAACTATTTTTGTTAAAAAACAAGCCTGGAGAGATGAGCAGTAATTTTTGGTCATGTGTGTATGTTTTTGTTTTTTGGGCATTTCAGAAGACAGGAAAACCTTCAAATTTCAAAAGGAGGGAGAAAAAAAGCAAACCAGTCAAACCTATAAATTGTACTCAATTTAAAAAGCAAGTGATAGAAACTACACATTTTTTTTTTAAAAGTGTATCATAATAAATGGCTAAGACCAGCTTCCAAACAAATACATGGAACAAAATTAAAGCGACCCATTGTTTAGCAACAAAGGTATAATCAAATTCTAATTTTCTATTCCAATAAACATTTTAAAATTAATGCCTCTTCCACTAATTATGACAGGTTTTTTATTAATGTTTTACTTGATTAATAAAGCACAAAACAGAGTTTACATATAATATTGCTGTCATTTCCCCATGGACTGGGTTGAGGTTATTTTATATGCATGCATTTAAAAAGTGAGAGCACATAACAGCCAAAGAAAGACAGGGAGTAGAGGGCATGCAAATCAGCTTTTTGAAAGCACTGAGATAACTTGGGAAGAAAATAAATATAGAGGATGTTCTTATGGTGAGATTATCATTTTGTGCCTTCTAATAAAATGTATTAAATAGGATCAACTTGAAACTCAGGTCCCTGGCATAAAAATGGAAAAACAGACTCCTGTCTTTCCTTAAACACCAACCTGATCTGGAGATTTGACTTAGAGTTTACTTTAGCCACATAAAAGGAAGCTGGCAGTCCAAGTCAATAGACAACCAAGTTGAACAAAATCATTGCTGTCATATAATATGTAAAGTACCAGCTGTATGACCTCACCTATCTTGGACTCTTGGCTGACTTAGATTCAAGATAAAAATTGAAATATAAACATGTACTCCATACAACTAACTGCCAAAGTTCCCAGGAATTTGAAAGCTATGGCATCAGATAAATGAAGGAATAGAGGATATTGCACCTGCATGAGTTGAACCTTTGCTCTAACCATTAACTTCTTAATTTGGTGAAGCTGTGACCTAAATCATCTTTTCTTCCCTTTACTCTCAGGTAGTGATTGACTTTAGTAATAATCTCTCATTGTGAAATATAATGGTATTTAAGATATATACTTTTGTCTTGGACCAGGTGATATACATAGTTATAGAGATATCCCACTGTCCCTCATTGGGGGACTAGAATTGTTTTGAAAAACTGGACATTTTAAGTAGTGTAGAGCAAGATTAACAGAAAGCATTGATATTTCCCTACTTAGCTGTGCTGAAGGACAAGGTTAGAATTTGAACTTATTGGTAGAATAATTGAATTGCTTAAGTGTCTAATACCTTTCTCTACCACCTATCCCCAAGCCAGGGCCTCCCTGGTTAGTTTTTTAGGATGTATTTTATGCCTATTTATTTGACTTGATTTTGCATGATTTATTTTGCATCTATCAATTGACAAGCAACCATTAAATGCTTATTACAAGACTTACTATGATGAAGGTAAATTGAGAATTTGAATAGTTTGGTGTGAGATATATAATATGTGCATATAATATATATTACATATGTATATATTTCTAGAGAATATTAACAAGGGCTACAATGAAAGCCGTATCTTATAAAATGCATCCACTTCCTAAATTGACCCTGACATGGTATTTTTTTGCTTTCACTGAGGTTTTAGAGTTTGTAAAAGTTTGATCGACTAGACTTTTACTTTTATAAAAATAACATCCAATCCCCAAATCCATTATTTGCCATGGTCTCAAGGGGGCAATATCAGCAAAATACTTCATTCAAGTGTCTGACCATAAAACAGTTTGAAGGTGAAACAACAGCACCTTGACTGTGGTGATAGTATGAAGGAAACAATACAGACAGAAGTGGTGCTATCTTAGTTGGGGACCATGGTACTCTGAGTCAAGAGTATATTGTTATCCACACTCTAACATCTTGGTTCTAATTTTTCTTATGAAATATCTTTTTTTTTAGGTTTTGCAAGGCAAGTGGGGTTAGGTGGCTTGCCCAAGGCCACACAGCTAGGTAATTATTAAGTGTCTGAGACCGGATTTGAACCCAGGTACTCCTGACTCCAGGGCCAGTGCTTTATCCACTGCACCACCTAGCCGCCCCTGTGAAGTCTTTTGAACAATCTGCTACATCCCATTCTGTCATTTTTTAAAAGACCAAGATCTTTAAGATTCATTTTTATCAAGAGGTTCTACTCTGACTATAGTTTCTCCCCTTAGATCACTCTTTTGTCTCTACATAGACTTTCTTATGTTTTATTCCATAATTCTTATTTAGTGTTTTTATGTCTTCTTTACAAGAGTATAAGATACTTGAAGCCAGGGATGTTACTAAGGATGTCTCTAGGACAATGCTAGAAATGAAGCACGTAGTTTTGAAAGAAGGATGACCATGACCAATAATGGTAATTGTTATTGATGTTATTTGTTGAAAATGGCAATTATTAATCGATATTAATCACTATTGATAGGAAGGAATATCATTAAACAACACATTTACTTATGGAATTAAAGTTCTGCAGGTAACCCTGGGGCAAAATATGGGTCACAAACTGATAGAATTAGAGATTGTTTTATTCACAATAAAAATAATTTCAAGAGTAAACTGTCCTTGACTATACAGCACTGTAACTTGATGGAGATACTCAGGAAGACTTACTCTGGTCCAGATTCTAAACTCAGTTGGTCTCTCCCCTTTGGGGTAAGTACCATAGATGTAATGCTGAGTTACCAACTATATTAGCCTTATATGAATTTTATTACTCCATTCACTGGGTCTGTTCTTCCTTTGGGAAATGTATAAGAAGTAAAATCAATCCATTCAGTTTTCTGATACCACCCACCTATGGTTGGTTGTAAAGCAGTATTGGACTAACTAGTCCTCTACTAAGTGTTAGAGATCATTCTCTTAATGTAGCAGAAAGGGGAATTGGAAGTTAATTAATTGAGACACAATCATCTGTCTTCATAAGAGGACTAAAGTTATTGATCCAAAGTTGCTTGATAGTAATAATTTAATTTTATTTGCCTAAATAGTCAAATAGTGAAATGGAAAATGGCAACTCTTGACCATCATCTTCTAGGAATGTATTTTCTTTTAGTTAATGCTTGAAAGCTTTAAAATGCTCATTACTTAATAACTGTTTCCTTCTATTCTAACACACTGTTATACAGATTTTCTCTAGTTTCAACAAATACAAAAAAAGAAACAGACTTGTCCCAAAGCATGGCTAATTTGTTGGGTATTTAAGGAAGATCTCTGTGGTGGGAAAGGATTTGAAGAGGTACTAGGACAAATGCTTAGTTATGGAAGAAGGTTGTGGAAACTCACTTTCTGGAGATGGAAGGGAGATAAATGCTCATTTACCTGGAATGTGTTATGTAGAAGAAAATGGTATCTATAATCACTTCCCTAAGGGACACCCATATCAAGCAGTTAAAAGTACTAAGAATAAACTATAACACATCCTTAGAAAAAGGTAGGTCTGAATTCTTTAGCTAAGATTATTTTCCTAAAAATAAGATCTCTGTGACATTCTTGCCTTTGATATACTTCATACACAATAGTTAAAATAGCAAAATGATTTTCAGCTCTAAGTATATATTAGTAGTTAGTCTTAAGCAAATTTAAACTTATATTGGTTTTTAAAACAACATGAAGTTTGGTAGGAAAAAAGAAGTGTTCTCCCATCCACAAATGAAGACCATTCAAGTCTTAAATCAAAAGTTTAATATGGCACACTTAAATATATCTCCCTTATTGGAGTATATTTGAAACATACATAGTTACACATTACAATTAGGTATGAGTTCCCTACATTCAGATAGTATTTTTACCTATGATTTAAATCGCTACTAGAGAAAAACAATCTTTCAAAAGGAAAGGTAGATGGGTTAAAGCAGGATCACATGCCTATACCATTAACAGATGTATACATTTTGGCATCTCTCTTTTTCTTACATTAGGCACTGCTTCTTTAAATGTAATAATTGGCTAAAATTATAGGCATGGCATGGAATGCAGTGGAAAAGCAAAGGGACAGGAACCACCTTGTATACAGCCTTAGGAATTAATTCAACACAGGGAGGGAGACCTTTGGGTCTTATTAGCATGATAATCATGTCCAATGAAAGGCAAGAAGGAATAGGTATCTTTGGGAAGCCAACGACAACAGAGTATAATTTTAACAGAAGTATTCAGCCCCCAAAATATAAAGCCAAAATAGCCAAGGGGGTGAAAATCTTGTTAAATAAGGCATTAGACATCACATGGAAAAATATAAATGGATGTTTGATTATACTTTCCATCTTTCTACTGGGTGTTTTTGATGTTGTAAAGTCTCACATAAAGAAATGAGTTTCTTTGTACACCTTCCCTTCCATGAAATGAGTAGGAATTTCTATGGTACATTCCCCAGGGCTGCCAATAGGGACCCATAAAACATTCCTTACTATTGCATCTCTTGATTGTGAGGTTACTGTGTTAGACTGCTTAGTATAGTATTCAGAAACTTTCCATAAGTACCTTATTGCCTTTTTATACTGATCATTCATCCACACAATGAATATTGCAATGCTGCTGCCCTAATGCTATACTGATATACAAAAGGTGACCTAGTATATTGTTTTGAATAAATTTCTATCATAGGGAAAGTCAATCCCTATGTTTGAATGGAAACTTATTTAGCATTTTAAGCTTTGCAAAGCACTTTAATCTACATGAACTGGAAATATAATTTTAAACATTTCTGAGCATATTAAATACATAGGATGAAAGAGTATTTGAACATGGGAGAAAATCCTTGTGATCACTACAATATTGTGGATTATATATTTTTGGATGCCAAACAATTGAGCCAATAAAGTCAAATAACCTGCTTCCAGCTTAGGACAGCAGCACTATGACAGCAATTCACTTTCTTCCTGATATTTGTATAAAAACTATAGAATGTTTAAATAACTGTTCAGGTAACCTTCTGTCTAGTTGCTTAAACATTTCATGAGAAGGGAGCATCTCCTTATGACATCAGGGTTTTTAAAATACAAATATATATATATATATATATATACATATATATATATCTTTATGTGTGTGTGTATCCACATATACCCATACATATATATATATATCTCCAATGTGTTTTTTACCCGTTAGTTTTTAATTTAAGACCTTATTAGTCTTCCTTTGGAAAGTTATAGATGAAAGCTAAGCACTCTTTTCTGAGAGCATAAGAATATACTAATTAAGAATTACTAATATATCATTTGAAATTAAATATGTATAAAATGTGTGCTTTTAGGAAGTGAAAAATTATTTCAAGAAAGTTAAAATGAATAGATGAATTATTCCCTCCCCCCTTTCCAATACTGGATGTTGCTATATATATATATATATATATATATATATATATATATATATATATTTAAACAAAAATACACATTTTAACTGCTAAACTGTACCAGCTAGAGGCATTTTGAAGACCCTGTGACTATGTGGTTATAATAGAAGACACAGTTAAGGTCAAATCATAGTTTCCAATGACATTCAGGGGGATGCAGGAGGAGGAGATGAGCAACGAGTCTTCAGAAAGCTTCAAGATACGGAGGATGCTCACTGAGGGAGTGCCTTAAGTATTGCATTTACTTCTTCGGCCACTGCCGTCAAGGCAAACTCAAACTGCTCCTGTGAACATTTAGGGGAAAGAAAAAAAGAAAGGGGGTGAATGAGCTTTCTTTTTGCCCTAATTTGAAATTCTGTTCTGTTTTGTATAAAGAAACCATTTTAACAAAATAAGAACGTCCAGGCCAAACCATATACTCCAGTGGAAAGGAATAAAGTGAACCTTGGTTTGTTAATGCGACAGATACAAACTTGAAACTTAGCAGAACATCATGGGAGTGAAAACCTCATTCTTTATCATCGGAAAGAAACACTGCCAGGGCAAGCCAGCACACTGGGGAAGCTATTTTCAGTAGGGCTTGGAGGAAAGGTGGTTGTGCTCTGGTTTCATCTGCTAGAAGGATGGAAAACAGTTAACCAGTCCTGACTGACACAGGTTAATTGGACTAGTGCTTAAAATAGAAATCTTTAGCTTTGCTTTACCAGTTCCAGATGATAGCAAGCATGAGGATGTTTTTAGAACTCAGAATTATAAATTAATCCTGGGTTTTTCTTTCCTTAAAAAGCAATGTACAGAATGAAGAAGAGCAATGTTGTAATCGCTTTTCAAATCAACATTTATCTCAACACAACCCACAATTTTGTTTAAATTGCCAAGAAGCTTACCTCATCAGTGTTTTTCTTATTAAAGATATGTGTTTGAGTGTATATGTACATAGAGAAAAAGAAGTGGCTGGAGGGAAGGAAGGAATAAGAGGTGGGAGGAAAGAATCATTCAGATAGACAGATGACAGTCAGCTATTATAGTGTATTAGAAAGAACACTAGACTTTGTATGAGGAAGGCATCAGATTTGAGTACTGGCTGTGGCACTAGTATAGTCCTGCTTGGGTCATTAAACCTCTTTAGGTTTCAGTTTCTTGTGAAGAAAACATCTTGTAAACAATAAAGTGCTATAAAGATGTCAGTGACTTTGAAGAAAAGAGAATTTATACAGCTATAACTTTTCAAAAGAAGAATCCATCATAGAGGAGGGGAGTCTGAATAGCATCAATAGGTACTTAAATTGTGAAATGTGCAAATTTGGAATATTTGTGCCTGACCTATATAGAGTTTTCTGAGCTCATATTGGTCTGATCAGTCACAGTTGGCCACACTGTAACTTGACTCTAACATAGTGATGTCAATTTGGTTCTTCTCAAGAATGAAGGACAAAACCCAGCCAATCAGATTTAAAATTTGTCTTTCATTTTGTTAGATGGATTATGTATTTTGAGAAGTCAAATGATAGAAAAACTCTAAATTTCCATCTGATTATTGATTTCTACTTTAAATTATTCAGGGCACATTCTATAATGGACAAAGAATTCTGAAATTTTTTGAATAGATAACAATTCCTGAGTCTACTTTTTCATCATGTAAACCTTAGAGATCTAAAATTTTCCCTCAAGTCAATTTAAAAAATTATACAGAATTGTTTTATGGCCATGATCAAAAGATAACTTTTTTCTTGAATATTACTTTAGGAGATATTACTAAAAAAGATGCATACACAATGTATATTCAAAAATTTCTCTTACTAATATAATCACATAAAGGTTTTATGGTGGTTTCAGAAAACATCATAAACTTGGGTCAACATCAAAAAACTTCAACTCTCTAAATAATTGTTCTCAAATACTATGCATAGTTAAGTTCTGGGAATATTAAAAAGAGACCAAAAAACCCAGTCCCTGCTCTTAAAGAACTCACAGTCTAGTGGACAAGATGACATAAAACCAAGCTACAGCCAATGTGTGTGTGTGGGGGGGGCGGAACCAAGATGGCAGCATGAAGGCAGGAATTCCCAGAAACTCATTTCCCCCAAAAAACTCCAAAAGCCGTCAAATTATGACTCTAGTCAAAAATCTAGGGGGCAGAATCCACAGAAAGACTGAATGATACAATTTCCCAGTCCAAAACAACTTAGAAGATTTCTGGGACAGGTCTGTTCCACCGGTACTGGGGTTTGGAAAAAGCTGTAGCACAGTCATAGCCACAGCTGCAGCTGCAGTGCAGCACAATTGGGCTGAATGCCTGGGTCTGTGGCAGAGGGGGTGGTTTAATCATCAGGAACAGCCAGAAGTGGTGGTGAGTGAACTCTGCAGCATCAGAGTAAGTGCAGAGTAGAGCTCAGGACTCAGACTAACCCTGTGGTGAGAACCTGTAGCGGGAGCCGGAAGAGCCACCCAGCACAACCAGAGCTCTCAGCCCATAGATGGTAAGGGGGTCAGGGGAGGCTGCAGAAATCTCTCTGTTCTCCCTGGGTCAGGACTCAGCTGTTTGCCCACACTCAGATCCAGGTTGCAGTTTGGGCTTCCACACTAGGGTATCCGAGCAGGGACCAACCTCACAGCTCCGGGGTGGGGGTGGGGGCTGAACCCAGGCAAGAGAGGAGTCAGAGACTCTCATAAGACCTTGGAGGAATTAAGATTCCTGTGGATTGTCCTGAGCCAAAAAAAAGCCTTGGAAGTGTGGTAAATCAGTCATAGGCTGAGGAAATGAGCAAACAACAGGAAAAAGAAGAATCTGACCATAGAAAATTATTTTGGTCCCATGGAGGATCAAAATACTCAGATGATGACAAAATTCAAAGCTTCTGTTTCCAAAACCTCCAAGAGAAATAGAAAATGGGCTCAGGCTATGGACAAGCTCAAAAAAGACTTTGAAAAGCAGTTGAGGGAGTTAGAGGAAAAATTGGGAGGAGAATTGAGAGTGATGCAGATGAATCATGAAAACCAAGTCAGCAACTTGGTGAAAGAAATACAAAAAAAATACTGAAGAAAATGATATGTTAAAAAACCAGTTTAGGCCAAATGGAAAAAAAGCAACACAAAAGGCAAATGAGGAGAAGAATGCCTTAAAAAGTAGAACTGGTCAGTTGAAAAAAGGAGATAAAAAAGTTCTCTGAAGAAAATAACTCTTTCAAATGCAGAATGGAACTAAAGGAAGCTGATGACTTTGTGAGAACCCAGGAAGAAATAAAACTGTACCACCCCCCCCAATTTAGAAGAAAATGTGAAATATTTCATTGAAAAAACAAATGACCTTGAAAACAGATCCAGAATAGATAATTTAAAAATTATTGTACCTGAAATTCATGACCAGGAAAAGAGCCTAGTCTTCATTTTTCAAGAAATAATACAACAAAATTGCCCTGAGATCTTAGAAGCAGAGGGTAAAATAGAAATTGAGGGAATTAACTGATCTCCTTCTGAAAGATATCCCAAAAGAAAAAAAAAACTACTAGGAATATTATAGTCAAACTCCAAAACTGCCAAGTAAAAGAGAAAATACTAAAAGCTGCCAGCAACAAGCAACTCAACTACCATGGCTCTATAGTCAGGATTACACAAGATCTGGCAGCATCTAGATTGAGGGCTTGTAGGGCTTGGAATATGATTTTCCAGAAGGCAAAAGATCTTGGTTTACAATTGAGAATCAACTACCCAGCAAAGCTGAACATCCTCTTTCAGGGGGAAAGTTGGACTTTCAACGAAACAGGGGCCTTTCAAACTTTCCTATCCAAACAACCAGAGCTGAACAGAAAGTTTGATCTCCAAATGCAGGACTCAGGTGAAACATAGAGGGGGTAAACGAGAAGGACTAACTATGAGGAACTTAATGATGTTTGAACTGTTTATATTCCTGCTTGGGAAGAAGATACTGATAAGCCATGTGAACTTTCTCATTCATAAGAGCTGTTAGAAGGAGCATATTTAGACAAGGCACAGGAAGGAGCTGAATATGATGGTATAATATAATAAAAAGATCGAGTCAATGGTGATAAAGGAAAGTACTGGGAGGAAGGGGAAAGGAGAGGAAGAAGGGACTAAGCTATTTAACATAGGAGTCAAAAGGAAGCTTTTACAATGGATCAGAATGGAGGAAGGTGAGGAGGAATGAGTAAGCCTTCATTCTCATCAGAAATGGCTCAGAGAGAGGAAATAACATACACACTTAAAAGGGTATAGAAATCTATCTTACCCTAGCAAAAAATTAGTGGAAAGGGATGAGATAAAGGGAAATGGGGAGAGGGAAGGGGGAAATAGCTGATAGAAGAGAGGGAAGATTGTGGGATAGGGTACTCAGATATGCACACTTCTGAGCAGGGTGAAGGGAGAGAGAGAGAGAAAAGAATAAATGAGAGTGGGAAGGAATAGAGTGGAGGGAAATACAGCTAGTAATAGCAACTGTGGGAAAAATATTGAAGCAACTTCTTTGGTGGACTTATGATAAAGAAAGCAACTCACCCCAGAGATAGAGTCATTGGAATCTGAATACAGACTGAAATACATTTTTTCCCTCTCTCTCACTATTCTTGAGGTTTCCCATTCTTTTTTTTTTTGGGGGGGGAGGGAGGTTTATGATTACTCTCACAAGATTATTGTAGTAATATAAAATTAAATTTTTAATAAAAACAAGATATATTCAGGATAAATTGGAGATATTTTCTAAGGAAAGGCATCAGCATTGAGAGGGTTCAGTAGGGAACCTCTGCTCTGGCATTGCAAAGACAATTGCAGCCAGGACTCAAAATTCAATAAATCTTTTTAGGGTTGAATTAATTAAATGTTTGAACAAATATAGTTTGGGAATGATGTGATAAATATCCAAATGGCCCTTGGCAGAAAAGATGGTTCCCCACCCCTGAAGGAGGAATTTCAGTAGGGACTTGAAAGAAGCTAGGTAAGCCAGGAAGAAGAACTGAGGAGGAAGAGATTTCCAGCCAATGAATGTACATGGAGATGGAATGAACTAACTGTATGAAGAACAATAAAGTGGTTAGTGCCACTGGATCACAGAGTGTGTGAGGTAAGGGGTAAGAAGACTGGAAAAGTAGGAATGGTCCAGGGTATGAATGGTTTTTTAAAAAATAGGATTTTACAATAGATCTTGGAGGTATGGTCAGATTAACATTTTAGAAAGATTAGTTTGACAGCTGAGTGTAGGATGGATTAGAGTGGGGAAGGGTGCTGTAAATAGTTGAAGCATGAGGTAATGAGGACTTGCACTACTCTGGTGACAGTTGTCAGTGGAGAAAAAGGGGTAAATTCAAGAAATGTTATGAAGGTAGAATAAAAATGACTAGGCAACAAATTGTAAGCAGGGGGATGAGAGAAAGGGAGGAACTAAGGATAATGTCTAGGCTTGAGCCTGAGTGACTGAAAGGATGGTGATAACTTCAGCAATAATAGAAAAAGAAGGAAGAAGGCTTTCAGAAGAAAGATATTAATTTCAGCTTTAGACATTTTGAGTTTAAGATATATTCAAGATATCTATAATTTACAATAAGCAATTGAAGATATTTGAGACTAGAGGTCTGGAAAGAAGTTAGGGCTGCACAAGTAGATCTGAGAATCATCATATCTACTCATATCATTATGGGAACTGATGAAATTATTAAATGAAACGATAGTTGGAGGAGAGAAAATGGGTGAAGTTGGAACTTTGGGGGATACTCATCCCTTGTGGGAATGATATGGATGAAGATTCATGAAAGGAGACGGGAGTAGTGAAACAATATGGAGACCCGGGAAATAGCAGTGTCAGGAGAACCTAGAGAACAATAATCAAGAAAAATGAGGAAGGTGAAAAGATCAGGAGATTTAGTGATTATGAGATCATTGGTAAGACTGGAAGAAGTAGTTTCAGTTGAATGAAGAGATGGAAAAACTACACAGCAAAGAGTTAAAAAGAAAAGGAGAGGAAAGGAAGATGAGAGTTCATTACAGACATGGGAGACAGAGGCATGAATTGTATGGGAAAGTGACAGGGTCAGTTTAGATTGAAGAAAAATCACTTGGCAGTAGTATGCAGCATGGACTGAAGAAGGGAGAGACTAGAAGGAGTACCACCAATTAGGAGGCTATTGCAATAATCTTGGAGAAAGGATGAGGGCCTGAACTCTAATAGTGGCTGTGGTAGAGAGAAGTAAGGTATGTCAGAGATAAAAATGACAAATTTTGACAACTGATTGGATATGTGAGGGGAGGGAGAGTGAGAAATCAAGGAAATGCCAACATCACAAACCTGGGAAACTGAAAAAAAATGGTGATTAAAAAAATGGAAATTTGGAAGAGGGTGGGGTATGTGGAAAAATCAATGAACTGTTTTTCAGATGCACTGAATTTGAGTTGTCCTTAAGATAATAAATTTGACATATCCAGTAGGCAACTGTTGAAGCAAGAATGAAACTCAAGAGAGAATGGGGTTGCATATATAGACCTGGGAGTCACTGGTGTGACTACCTATCATTCCAGATGATAATTGAACCTATGTGAGTTGATGAGGTCACTCAGAGACACAGACAAAGAAAAGAAGAGGAGCCTTGGGGAATACCCACAGTTAGGGAATATGATTTGAATGATGAACCAGTCTATAAGACTGAGAAGAAACAGGACAACCACAAATAGTCATCATGAAAGTCTCTGGAAGAGAAAGTCTTCAGGAAGAAGGGGAAGTTAGTCAACAATGACAAATGAAGCAGAAAGGAATGACCTTTCTTTTTGGTTGGGAAATTTTCTCTTGAATTAGGATTGTGAACAAGGAAAATATTTCTGTAGTCATCTACTTATTAAAAGTTATTAATTCCTTTCAATAAATAACTTTAGGGAAAAAGATCAACTGGGCATGTGAATTAGAAAGTAATTAAGTTCTGAGATTTATATTTTTTGCAATGGGAATTTATTTTTAAGAAAGCACAGAATAGGGACTGTGTATAGATACATTCTAATTAAAGAACAAAACATAGCCTTGGAGGAATGACAAAATGTCATTGTGACTTAGACCTGGCCCAAATCCAATTTTAGAAGACCAGGAAGTCATCTGGATGGAAAGGATTTGAGGCCACCTGTTTTTTTATAATGTCTGAGAATGATAAGGATCTGAAAACCAACCAAGAATTTGATTATTTGCCAATTGAGTAGGAAATTGGGAAATGGGTTATTTTCCATGCAAAAAAATTTTAAAAGGTGTGAATTGAAATTAAATTTGAGCTCCATTATTTCTGGAAGGGTTTCCTATATCCAGTTTTTGGTTATATATACACAAGGGGACAATTTGCAAATGTTTGGCTGATATACAACTAAAATCAGTGGGTCAAAAACTGTGGTGTATAGGAAGGTGGGGTGTAAATGAGGGATTATTTTATTTTTGTCTTTATATCCCAGTTACCTAGAATAACTCCTGGTACACAGTAAGTGCTTAATAGATGCTGGTTGATTGCTATTTTCTGGAATATTAGATATTGGCACATATTTTGTACAGTTTTCATGCTAAAATATTTTAATAGGATTCTGATAAGAGGAACTGTTGTTGGATGTGTCTATGCCTATTCTTCCTTTTGGAGGGAAGCAACATCTCTTCTCCTTCAAAGATACTATGAACAACCTCCTCTTTCCTAGGGAAATGGAATCTTTTCTTTTCTTGTCCTTCAGGAAAATAAACCAGAATAATCCAATTGGTCTTCTCTTGGCTTTCAGTAGTCAAAGATTAATATCTGACCTCTGTGGAAGACAAAGCTTCAGTGTGGAAAAGAATGGAATAGAACTGCTGGGTATCTTAGTATCCATAGTTGGGAATACAGTGGAGATGGCTAGAATATTTGGGGAAGGAACAAATTTAAATTTCTTGGAATGGGCAAGGATGTGGGATGGATGTTAGAGGGATCAGAAAATTCATTATTGAATGTTGGTGATGACAGGAAGCATTTAAGGAAGAATATCTGATAAATGTAGAATAGTTGGGGGTCATATGGGTAAGGATACAGCAGAGATGAAAGGAGAATGCAGACTGAAGAGGAAATGATGAAGGAATGATGGTGAAGAAAGCATTTCGTGTGTGTTTTCTTCTTAAGGTTTTTTCAAGAAGAGTGTCTGTCTTACATGATATTCCATAAATGTGAACAGAAAATGTCTTGACCTTGGTCTTGGGGCAAACTGATCAGTTGAGTTTTTAAGCAATAAGGAAATTTTTTAAAAGGTTGTAGTAGTAATATATATATGTGTGTGTGTGTGTGTGTGTGTGTGTGTGTGTGTGTGTGTGTGTGTGTGTGTGTGTGTATATATATAATATAGTGTCAAAGGAAGAAAATTAAGGGCTCTGTTTAAAAATCGGTCTCTTTCAAGCTTAAGGGAAAGGATGGAAGAAATCTGTTTATGAGATATACATCCTTTTTATTTTTTTTTCATTTTTGGTTTTTGGTTTTTGCAAGGCAGGAGGGTTAAGTGATTTGCCCAAGGTCACACAGCTAGGTAATTATTGTCTGAGCCTGCATTGGAACTTAGGTCCTCCTGACTCCAGGGCCAGTACTCTATCTACTGTATCATATAACTGCTCCTAAGATATACATCTTAAAGAAAAGGTACATTTATCTTATGATGCATGCTATTTTAACTGTATCATGTACTTTTTTTCTCTCCTTCTTAAAATTAAAACCTCTATTGTGAATGTTACAGCCGAAATTGTATACACAAATTCACAGACTTCCTTGTGACATTTCTTGTACAATATTATACTGTTCTTTAACTTTTTTGTGTATCTATATGTTATCTAACTAATAAATTATAAATTTCTTGAGGGCTGACACTGTATATTATATATTTCTTTTCTAGATCTCATGACATACATCATAATATACATATATTATTAATATTCTACTCTGTCTTGCTGTGCCATGGAAGTGTCCCTGGATTTTTAAAGACTATGTTAATGGGGCACAAGTATCAGTAGTTTCCATCAACCAGAAAAGACTTTGATGAACTATATTCCTGTTGACTAAAGAGGTACTAAGCTAAATTACAAAAAAAGATTCATTAAGAATCAAAAACAATTGTTAAATACTTTATAGAACTATAGCATAGTTATATATGTACGTATGTATGTATGTTTATATCTAGCATAACACTGCTAAGTATTATAGATACAAATTCAAAAGTCTTAACAGTTTATACCTTCAAGAAATTTGCATTCCATTAGGAGGGGGAGAGGAGAGGGTGAGAACAACATGTTTCCAGGTAAGCAAATCCAAGAGATAACTATCTTCTTTCTTTGTTTCTTTCTTCCTCTTTCTTCTTCTTCTTCTTCTTCTTCCTCTCTCTCTCTCTCTCTTTCCCTTCCTTCTTTTTCCTTCATTTTCTTTCTTTCTCTCTTTCTTCCTTATTCTCTTTTCTTTCCTTCCTGTTTTCTTTCTTCCTTCCTTTTCCTTCCCTTTCCCTTTTCCTTCCCTTTCTCCTTTTCCTTTCCTTTCCATTTCTTTCCTTTCCATTTCTTTCCTTTCCATTTCTTTCCTTTCCTTTCCTTTCCTTTCCTTTCCTTTCCTTTCCTTTCCTTTCCTTTCCTTTTTCCTTTCCTTTCCTTTCCTTTCCTTTCCTTTCCTTTCCTTTCCTTTCCTTTCCTTTCCTTTCCTTTCCTTTCCTTTCCTTTCCTTTCCTTTCCTTTCCTTTCCTTTCCTTTCCTTTCCTTTCCTTTCCTTTCCTTTCCTTTTTCCTTTCCTTTTTCCTTTCCTTTCCTTTCCTTTCCTTCTGTTTTTCATCTCCGGATTTACTTATCACTGTATCACTTTTTAATTGACATACATACACAAATGTGTATGTATTTAGATATGAATATATATCTACATCTATAAAGTGATTTTTGGGAAAGGGTAACTAGGAGGCTCACTAAAGACCTCTTGAATAATATGGCACTTGATCTGTGTCTTAAATGAAGCTAGACTTTGTGTATGGGAGACCACAAGGAGGCCAATTTGATTGGAATGTAATGTGTGTGAAGGGGAGTGTGATTAATCAGCCAAGAAAGATGAACTGGAATCAGATTGAGGAAAACATTAGATATAAAATAGAAGGATTTATGTTTTATTCTACAGGCATTTAAGATGGAGGTTCTTAAGTGATATAGTGGCATGAACAGACCTGTGTTTCAAATTTCTAATCCCTCAGTTGTCTGGAAGGTATATGTACTCAGTGAGAGAATGACTACAAAAATAGATGATTTGGGGAGAGGTGATAAGGGCCTGAGTTCGTGATGTACACATGAGTAAAAAGAAGACAGGGGAGGTGTTTAGGAGGTAAAATCAGTGAGACTTGGCACCTGATTATATTCGTGGGTGAGGAAAAGTAAAAGTCAAGGATGACTCTTAAGTTATAAACTTGAGTGATTGGAAGAATGATGGTATCCTTAATAAAGAGAAATTGGGAGAACTGGATGCAAGGGCAAAAGATAATGAGTTCCATTTTGAAAATGTGAGTTTGAGATGCTTATAGGACATCCATATAGAGCTCTTTAACAGATATCTTGTGATGTTGTGGCAAAGTTCAGGAGAAAGATAAAGTCTGAGAATCTTCTTTATATATAGATAGATAACTGGTGAATCCTTAGGCTGTAGTGAGGAACAAGGAAGAAGAAAACCAAGGAAGAAGAAGTTGGAGCAGAAAGAAGCAGAAGCAGAAAGGAAGAAGGAGAAGGAGAGAAGGAGAAGGAGAAGAAGAAGAGAAGGAAAAGGAGGAGGAGGAGAGAAGAAAAGAAAAAGAAAAAAGAAAAGAGGAAAAGAAGGAGGAGTGGGAGAAAGAGGAGGAGGAGAGGGAGGAGAAAGAAGGAGATAGAACTAAAGGAGGAGGAGGAGGAGCAAAGGAGGAGAAAATGGGCCATGATATCAAAGTTATTGGAAATGTGAAATTGGGGGAGGAGAAAGAGAACTGGCAACAAGTGATTGGGTGGTTTTCTTCAGAGAGAAGGCATATGGAGGTAGTAATCCATAGTTGTCATTTTGAATGAATGTCAGCTGGGCAATGCATAGAGAAGACAATGTAATTGGTTAAATGATAAGATTGTGAAGGGAGGAAAATGAAGACAGAGCAAGTTTGATGATCAGGCTAAGCATGGAGGGATTGAAGATTTAGAAGGAATGAGGCACAGGGAGAGAGATGAAAGAAAAGGAAGTTAAGGTCAGATAAATGAATTTAAGTATTATGGATTATGAAGGTGGATGGATAGTGTAGAGATCAAGGGCATGCCCGTCCTTTGTGTGACTGAGGATTAAAAGTGCTGAGTTAGAAAGGCATTTGGATCTTGTGAGGGCCTTGGATAGGCCTTAGATGAAAAAAAATGAGGCACAGAGCAATTCTGTGACTTGTGTAGAAAACTGCAATAATACATGACAAAGTCAGAATTCAAACGTAGGTCCTCTAATTCCAAATGGAGTTCTCTTTCCCTTGTACTATGCTACTTTGGTTTCAGAGTGAAGAATTTTATGGCCCCAGTAACTCTGGGTGACTTTTCTAATGTGACTTTAATTTGTAGTTTTATAGTTCATACCAACTTGCATATTCAACCCTCCTCTTTTTAATAAAAAAAACCCACCAGGTGATTTCTTTTAATACATCCAAATAAACTGAAGACTATCTCCTTCTGGCCCAAATGAAAGAATACTTAAAAAGAGTAAAACACTAATTTGGTAACAAAAAAATTGACCTTGGAAGAGAAAATTCAAATTTCCATGGGACTGTATGGGGAAAGGAATCTTAAACCAAAATGTAGGAGCAATTTGCTCAGGCTTACAATACTTTTGTCCCCTTTTATCTCTGTACCTGAATTGACGTATTTTTTTTGAAACAGACAAATCTTAATTGTGTAAACCATGCTATTTATTAATAATTAATAAGTTATATAATAAATTTTTTTGCCCAAGAAAATTAAGCAATGGGAAGAGTTATCACATTAAAGAATTATAATGCAGTTAAGCACAATCTAAAAAAATACACTAAACAGCACAGTGCCATCTTTCTTTGATGATTTCAGAAAGAACTTGAGACCTATGCAGTGTCTCAGGGCCATCCTTTTGAGCATCAATGACTATTGCACTACAGATAAGGAGAAGTGCCATTCAATAGTAAATACTGGAAGATGTAGTATTGAATAATGGAGAACTCACTATTTCTGTCTTTGAAATGTATTATATGATTCCATTTTTTTGGTGCAGAAAATACATCTTCCTAATAAGTGATATTAAAGTTAGTTTTCATTCCACGGGCATGCACCAATTGGTGTTGTTGAAGTGGCCTATGTGAGGAGAAAGGGAGGAAGAAGTCAATTGGGAATTGAAAATTTTCTGTGAATACTCCAGTTAGTAAGTTTGGTCGTAGATACCATTTTTTTGGTGGGGAAGGACAAGGAGGGAGAGGAATAGAGGAGTTTTAGCAACTTTACTATTTAGTTAATCTTCACAATACATTTCATATAGACAAGAACTGTTAGTGGGTCGGCTTGTTCAAGATCACATAGTGAGGGAGTAAAGAGGTCTGCCCTGAAGTTCAGGTTACCCAGTTACATTTCTTTCTGCTTAGCAAATGTTCTTTCTTTAATTTGGACTTGAATGAGATACTCCAAAATTTACTAACTTTTGAGAAAAATTTTCCTTTGGATACTAAGCCTTCTCCCCCTCCCACCTAGAAATCTTAATAATATGAAAGTCTGCAGTAAAAATTATAAAAATAATTATTTTTTGATCCAGTAATCCCATTTTTGGGAACAAAGGGCAAAAAAATCTGTTAAAATTGCTACAGTTGCAACAATAACAACAAAATTGGAAGGATCTTAAATATCCTACATAAGTAAATGATTATATTAATATAATATTATAACGAGGTATATTAGTATGATGTAATATTATGACATTATCAAGACCAAGAACTAGAAGAAATACACAAAAACCCTGGAAAGATCTTGATGAAATAATGCAAAATGATAAAAAAGTAGAACTATAAGAACAGAGTTCTTAAGAGGAGATAAAAATAAAAATAATGAGAATGGATAAATTGTCCTTATAATGTCTTACAGCTAATGTTTGAAAAAACAAAAACAATAGTTAATATGACTATATTTTACAAAGTGCTTTACAAACAATATCTCACTTGATCTCATCAACCTTGTGAGGTAAATGCGATTATTACCTCCATTTTACAGATGAAGAAATTGAGGTGGAGACAGATTAAATGACTTGTCTAGGGAAAAAACAGCTAGTAAGAATCTGAGGCAAAATTTGAATGAAGGTCTTCATAACTCCAAGTCTAGTGTGTTATTTATTACTGAACTACTTGTTCTTGCTAATTGCAATGTTGTAATACTTAATGTATCAAAATTGATTTTAACTTTAAATTTAATTTAAATTATTAAAGTGATGATAAGCTGTGCATTGAAATGATCATAAAATAATTTAAGTGTAATTACTAACCAAATTTAGTTAATTATATGAATTTCTAATTTTAAATGTTTAATAAAACATTTAATAGAAAAAGAAAACCTGGAATTCAGATTCAACAAACACATTGCTTCTTATTTCCTTCAGGCTTTATGTGTATTAATAGAGGATCCAATGTAACATAAAGAATACTGGATTTGAAAGCTGGCCCCACCAATTCCCAGCTACATCATTTGCTGTGTATCTGCACTTGGGTTAATCACTCAACTCCTCATTTTTTACTCTTCCTGCTTTATAGGATTGTGAAAGGAAGACACTTTGGAAACTGTAAACTACTGTATCAAATGGTAGTTCCCATTCTCATCACTTCATTTAATTCAGCAATATCTTAGGTCAGTAAAGAGTTGCAAATTTGTAAAATTTTCCATTTTTTTGTGATGAGAAAAATGAGGCACAGAGAGGTTAACAGATGTTTACAGTTAGAGAATAACTCAGAGAATTTTGTGCATCTGACTTTATAACAATTCTCTTACATTTGAACATATATGTGTTTATATTGATGCATACACAGAAACACTCCATACACACACACACACACACACACACACACACACACACACACATATCACATATATATGTACAGAAATATATCCAAACTTTGAATACTCTTAGGAATTCACCACTAGCATCATTTTTTATGGCTTCAAGTCTTCTTTGCAAGCATTAACTATTCTAAGTGTCAGATATACTGAGAGAAAGGAATTTTTTAAATCATATTTTATGATGTAAATATTTTTAAAACATGATTTTTCAAAACTTTTTTTGTGGGAGGGAGCACTTTATTTTTGGGAGACAATGGGGAGGCTCTAATTTTCTTTCTTAGTTCCTATGTGTGATTCCTCTCCAGGGATACACACACACACACACACACACACACACACACACACACACACACACACACTTATAATACAGAGTATTTAGGAAATTGGAATGAATACATACTGAACCCAAAAAATCTTGTAGAAAGATGTATTTGTGTAAAAATTTGCTGTCTCAAAGGCATTATCATAATTTTAAATCTCAAGTTTCTATTAGATTGTTTTGTCATTTATTTCTCTCTCATAAAAGTAGAATGTAGTAATAATCATGATAACTGGCATTTAAGAAGTACTTTATGTATACTTACTCATTTGATTCTTATTATATTTCTGTGAGTTAGATACTTGCTGTTTCATAGTCTCCACGTTACTCAGAGGGCTTCATAAACCTTGCCAGACTATGTAAATATCAGAAATTGTTCTTACTAGTGATTTACTTAAAGTTTAGGAACTATGTATTAATGTATATCTCTATCTGCATATATAGTATCTCTATTGTAATATAGTTCAAATTTGACCTCAGATACTTGACATTTACTAGCTATGTGACCGTGGGAAAGTTATTTAACTCTGATTGTCTCCAGGATCATCTCCTACAGTTCTGATTCATATCTAACCACTGAATCCAGATGGCTGCTGAAGAGAAAGTGAGGTTGGTGACTTAGATTCCTCACTTCAATTCAATTCACTTGTTTGTCAAGATATCATTTCCCTGATTGTCATGGTCTTCTTTGAGAATGAAAGACAAACATCATCATATCATAATTTAATGATTCTAACATCTTATTAATACATTATATTATTTACTATTACAATTGGTTATATTAGAGTATATTATATCATATTACATCACTAATATACTAAATATTTCATATCACATCAAATACACATCATATCATATTGCATGTTAATGGATCATCAGCCAAAATTCGACATTGATACCTATGAAAGTAAAAACATCCAGAGGTCTAGATGTTTGAAGGGGATGCCTACATCAGTAAGATCATAGGTCTACCAAAGTATCATAGTATAAGTTAATCAAGACAAATGATAGGGTTATTACTAGAATACCTTGCAAAAGTGATTCTTTTACCATAAAAAAGTGCTGGGTTTTTAGATAGTCAAAGAATAGTAATAAAGTAGTGACCTGTGGTAAATTAGAGCATGGGCTCTCTCCTATCAAGAAAACAAGCACATTGAGAGACTTTTAATGTATTTTAAATCCCAGTGGATTTATTGACAGTACCTTTGTCTGGACCATGCCTGGTCTCTGATCCCTCAAGTGCTCCAGGGTAGCAGCAATATCAATCTCTTTAGCACCTGCAACAAACCACAAATTGGGCTGATTTCAGAGCACAAGATAATCCATGCTGCATCTGTCAATCTCCTGCTATTGGGGTTCCCTTTGGGCTAACAGTCCAATTGAAAATTATTACATTTATCCCTCAACAGATTTGGCAAGCAGCAGCAATTTCTATGTTCATATAGAAAAATAAAAGGAGAGGGCAGCTTTGATTAGCATTAATTCAAAAAATCTTGAGCAAAAAATTGGTATAAGATGCTTATACAGATACTTACCAATAGCAGAATATATTTAACAGAACTAAAATTATCCTTATTTATTTAAATGAGAGGCATTTAAAAAGAATGGTTGGAATCAAATAAAGCAGAGTGTCAGAGTTTAATTCAGTCTGGACAGAAATTTTCCACCAAAAGAAAAGTGAGAGACATGTTTATCTTTTAAACTTCACAAGTATTTTTTGTAAAGTAGTTGTCCTTGCTGTCCTTCCCTGTCTTCTAACATTTAAGAAAGGAGAATATAGTTGCGTCTACTAAATAGCAATAAACAGCCAAAACACTAGAGTTCATACATATATTGTGTAAGATGATCATAAAATTCATCACTTATTCTTTGTTTTTGGAAATTCATTGATTCAAATATTTTATTCTTTGTAGCACTGTGGAAAACTGGAGGAATTGGCACACAAGTAGTAAATGAGTGATGGAAAGTACTCTAGGAATCAGAAGAGGAAAAGATCAATCATTTTCATCTGGGTGGATCAGGAAAGCCCTCTTTGGCTTTTAGGTAACATGGTAGATAGAGTGATGAATCTCCAGTTAGGAAGAATTGAGTTCAAATTTAACCTGAGGCAACTAATTATTATATGATCCTGAGACTCTGAGCAAGTCACTCACTTCTGTTTCTCAGTTTCATCTGCAAAATGAATTGGAGAAGGAAATAGCAAATCACACAAGCATTTTGTCAAGAAAACCCCAAATGAGTAGGATAGGACTAAAGAGTAACAAGCCTAGAAAGGCTGTTTTTGCCATTAGATTACTGAAGATCTTGAAAGCAAAACTAAGATTGGATTGGGAGTTGGGAGATCAGGGTTCCCACTCTATTGATTTTCCCTAGGAGGCCTCGAGTAGTTTCCTTATAAACAAAGATTTAAAGTTAAAATGGGTATCAGAGGACCTCTAACCCAAGTCTATCATTTTCCATTTGAGGAAACAGAGGTCCAGAAAGATTAAACTACTTCACTAAGGTCACTCTGGTAATAAAAAAGAGGGCTAGTATTTGAACTCATATTCTCTGATTCCTAGTCTTTCAACTTCAAAATAATTCCTTAGTTTCTCTGCATGTTATTTTTTGAATGTTTAACAAAATGATCTCTATTGCCCTAAATCTCTATTAAATAAAAAAAGCCTCTATAATTCATTGACTTTGAGAACAAAGTACTTTTGTAAGTTCATTGGCCTAGAAACAAAACAATTCAATTTGTGCATTAGAGGTTTAATCTGACCTACTGGGTACATAATAGATTGATGGAGATGGGGAGAAGAGAGGGAAGTTTGAAAAAGGAGCTCTGAATGAGGGTAATGTTAGTACACATGGAAAGGGATAGATAAAAGTGAACTATAGAGGAAATGACACTTCACTAGGTATATTTGCTGAACTAGAAAACCAATATTGATTGAGTGAAAATAGTTCCTCTTGAATAGAAGTAAACAGTGTATCACAGTTTCCAACACTGAATACAGTTAATCGCTAGCATGGAAAATGCTGTAAATGTAGATAAATTTAAAACTCTCTTAACTTGTATGGTATGATTTTGATGTCTTCACCATCTTGGATAATTTCCTCTGGATCCTCTTACCCCTTCTTCCCTCCTTCAGTTTTTCCTGACTCTTTGCGCCCTATTTAGGGTTTTCTTGGCAAAGATACTGGAATGATTTGCCATTTCCTTCCGCAGTTCATTTTACAGATGAGGAAACTGAGGCAAATAGGGTTGAGTGACTTGCCTAGGATCTTACACATTAGTAAGAGTCTCAGGCCAGATTTGAACTCAGCAAGATGAGTCTTCCTAACTTCAAGTCCCTCACTCCATCCAGACAGCCCTATCCAGATCTTTTGTGTTTCTCTATTTATTAAAAATGATCTAAAATGTCTCAATAGAATCTATCTTATTATTGAGAGATATTAATGGAGAAAAAGAAGAAAATAATTTTCAATGGTATTTTAGAAAGCCAAACAAAGCATTTAATACAAGAGTCAACCTCACTTGAATGGTTAAGAAATCATCCTCCTACTAAAATAATTGCATTATATAGTTGGTGCCTATTTAGTGTGATTATAGTAATAATTACATGAAGAATTGATTTTATTCAGAAAGCACACTGGTTTCAAGAGAGATAAAACTCCTATGTTCTTTAAAAGAGATGTATTGTTCAATGGCATGAAATGTTTTGGTTGTGGGGTCATGCACATTCCAAACATTCTAATCAGTGAGAACATAAAACCAAGAATCAATAAAACATAATGTTTAGTTACCATGCCAAGGAAAACTTCTCATTGGATAAATATTAGCACTATCACAGATGTAAAATTAAATGAATTGAATCAAAGGTTCATGAGAACTTCAATATGTTAAAAATTTTCCTTGATAGCAAAGACATTATATTGGTGGTCAGTTCTTGAGTATGTTCCCCACCTAATTGACTTTTTCTGGAGTAATGTCAGCAACTAAGAGGCAAAAAGCAAATAAATTCTTTAAAGAAACTACTGTTAAATAATGAAGAAAATCTGAGTTCCAGGAAGAATGACTAGCTTAGTCCATTAGAGATGGACTGTTATGCTTTACCCACATTTGGTTTTGCCACGGATACCTCTTCCTTCCATTTCAGTCCATTTCTTTATTTTCTCATTCTCCCTTATCAGGCTCCAGATGCTACTGATCTCTATGTTGTCTAAATTCCCATTCCATAGACTTTGTGAACCTCTACCCTAGAATCACTATTATAGTTTTTAAAAAAGATACGTTTACTGGTTTATTTACAGTGTATATTTTCTTGACATTATAATACTATATTAGACATGACTGTCAAGGACTCTAGGTATCCTAACATTTTATTTCTTGACCAGCATCAAAAAGTTCATGAAGAAAAAGATTCAAGATTAAATGAAAATTATGGAGAAATGTAAAAATAAGTCATTGTAAATACTGAAGCAATGATTTGACTTATAATCCAACCACTTTCTTAAAACTATCTTATAAATGTATTTTCTAACAGCTTGTCTGTTATGCATTATTCTCTTTTCTAATTTTCTTGTATGTATCCAACTGTATGAATCTTGTAATTTTTTTTATAATGAAGACCATTTCTCTCCTAGTTTTGATCATTTTTCAAACTAGCTCCCATGTTATATACTCAATGAGACTATGTTCATTCATCAAAGAGAACTTTTTTTTAAACAATGAAAAAATCACTTCTAGGACTCCTAGGAAGATAAAAATCTAAAATTGTTCTGGGTTCTCAGAAATCCTGGAGTTCAACCATCTCATTTTACAGATGAGGAAACTAAGGCTTTTCAAAGGTGAGTGACTTGCCTAGTGTTACACAAATAAGAAACAGAGTCAGTATTTGAACCCAGAACTATGACCACCAGATTTGGGATCCTTTACTCTTCTACCTCTTACCATAATGTGCTAAGCATTAGGCAGATACCCACTGATTAATTTTAGCATTTATCTTAAATATCACTTACTCTTCACAAATGTCTAATATACTACTTTTATTCCATGACATAATCATATTTTATAGTTATCTCTTGTATTACAGAATAGATATTATTTGGCAATGTTGACTATACGGTGAATTTCATTTGCCAATTAGTTTGCATTGTAAAATCATAACTGTGAAGCATGTTTTTAACACACACAGAGCAGCAGCAACAACAATAAAACAGCAAAAGGAAACTTTTTCAGAAAAAAGTTAAACTAGAACAAACTACTCTGCACAATGGTCTGATGCTCACTGAATGCTTGAGTCCTTGTCTAAACAATTAACATTTTCTTTGTAATTCTCTGTATTTTATTTTGTGCATTTAAAAACATTATTCTCAGAAGGGACTCATACCTTCATAGGTCTGACAAAGGGGTTGATAACATAAAAATGGATATATTATCTATGGTCCTTCAAAGCTCTGACATTCTATTATCTTTGAAAATTAGTTTCCTACTTTTCAATTTTGTGTGTTCTGAAGTCTATGTCTAAATCTAAGATCTTGGAGAGAAAATACATATAATTTTCTTTGTAAAGCATCTAATTTAGTATCATATGTAAAAAGTAGTTAAATAATTTTCCATCATATTATATTAACAGGATTAAATTAATATTTACTACCTACCCACCAATAGTGTCATATTGTAAGTATTTGACGTCATTAATAATTCTTCCATTAGTGATCACAAATATGCTACCTACGCAGGAGATGGCATATATTTCCATAGAAACAGGCTGATATCACAGATGCAATATTATAGTGACTTCATTGAAGACATCAGCAGGAACTGTATAGGAATGAGCATAGGTTCAAAAGACCACAATAACAGAACACTGAAAACAACTGGAATATATACTTCATCCCAGTGTTCTTTGTCCATTTAAAGAGGGCACCATATATTTCATGTTTTTATATTTTATTCTAATACAGATTTTGCATTTGATCATTATAGGAAATTTATGTGATCTGAATAGACTTTCAAAAGACAAATTATTCCTGAGAAGGAAAAGAGAGTATGCTTTGAGTGATGTTATAGCAAGGTGAGAACAGACTAGTTTGAGATAATGTGACTTTGAAATCACAGGGTACTATGTATATGCATGCACATAAATGCAAATATGAACTTAGGATCAGTCTTGAGCCAGGAAAACCTGTGTTCTCATACTGCTTCAGATATACTGGCTGTGTCACCATGGGCAAGTGGTTCAATTAGTATGCTCAGGTCACTCTTTAAGATGGAATTCCTGAACACTTGCAGAGATCTGTATTGGAAATGAAAGTTTTTCTCCCCCACTGAAATCTCAAGTCTGAACACCTCCTTGGCTTACCTTCCCATTCTCCATACACACACACACACACACACACACACACACACACACACACACACACACACACACAGACACACACACACACACCCCCCATTCCTGGCTAGCCAATTCTATGGTCAATCATGAAACTAAAACCAATTAAAATCAAGACACACCAAAAAGAACACAGATCCCATGAACAAAATGCTTCCAGGAGAACAAACAAATCTGTTGTGAAGTAACATGAGTTAGTATTTCAAAATAAACTGTTCTTAAGTACAGCTTTGTAGTATTTACTGTGAATAGCAAGATCAGTTATGAGAATTTGTAGATGCATTTTGTTTGTTTGTTTTTTAGGTTTTTGCAAAGGCAAATGGGGCCAAGTGGCTTGCCCAAGGCCACACAGCTAGGCAATTACTAAGTGTCTGAGGCCGGATCCAAACCCAGGTACTCCTGACTCCAAGGCCGGTGCTTTATCCACTACACCACCTAGCCACCCCTGTAGATGCATTTTGAAAGAAAATCATCCTTAAATAAATCTAATTTATAATTTGGAGAAAAGGGCAAAGGTAGATAGTCTAAAACCTAGGATATAGTTAGTTACCTAGGGAAAATAAACTTCTTTGCCTTTTTCATTTTTCCTTGCAATTTTCTGTTACATATCTGAAGCCCTTGTGATTCCATATGTTGCAAAGGATTTTTTTTTCACTCCATAGTTTCCTCATCCTAAACAAGTTCACTTCTTAGTTCCAGTGGTTTCTTCAGATTTCAAGCTCTTTATGTATTGGGCTTAAACTTAAAGAAAAGGTCACAGGGAATCCCTCATCTCATCCCTTCACCTTGGTTCTTAGAAACAATTTATGTATTTAAAAGGAATAATAGGATCATAGATTTAGAATTTATTTTAAAGATGAATGGAAGCCCAATGACTTGAAAGTCTCAAGGTGATCTTCTTACTAAGACCCTCCCAGTTCAGTCTTATCAAGTCACACTGTCCTCCAACTACTGACCAAAATTTGATTTTAAAAAATCTACTGTTGCTTTAAAACTGAACAAAAATTGCTCTTTTTTTTTTAAATCTTGGACCAAGGCTGTTTCCCTTTGAGTTTCTGCCTTGTATAGACTTGACCCTTCCTTTGAAGACTTGTTCTTGGTGTTTTAGAAGTAGTTTGTGTTTTCACCTAACCTTATTTCTCATTGGTCCTCTGAAGGACATTCTGAATCAGATCTTGTGTTTTGGTTCACCCCTTGATTTAAATAATTGCCTTTTCCATTTCTATCAAGTGAGCATCTCGCCAAAGGGACCCTTCCAGGATCTCAACTTGCAAAGGATTTCTATTCACTCCATAGTTTCCTCATCCTAAACAAGTCCACTTCTTAGTTCCAGTGGTTTCTTCAGGTTTCTGAAGAGGGCACCATATTCTGAAGCTAAACTCCCAGGTGGGCCTATTTTTAGGTCCTCACACCTGGTCTATTAGATTTGATAGTCATAGCAGAGACTTGATTGAGTTGAGGCACTTCTTCCTGGTCTTCAGCTAGGAATTCAATCACTTCCCTTTAGAATTTAAACTCAAAAACTACATATTGTTAGTAGAATTATAAACATTCAGGAAAATGTATAAAGAAAAGTGGTATGGCTTAGTGGACAGAGAGCTGGTCTTGAAGGCAGACAGACCTGGATTCAAGTTGCTCACTATCTATAATCCCTGGGGGGGGGGGGGAGTCATTGACTTTTTAGTCCTCTAAACATCTTAAATTGTAGAGAAAGTATCCAATTGCTTTAGTCAAGGAAATTCCCTTTACCAATGAAATCATAGGTCCCATATCTCTCCTACCATGAAAATTTGAACTCATGTTAACACTCTATGTTACAAAATTAATTTTGTAGGACCATTTAATCATAGCACACAAAACTCTTTCAATCTCATATTTCTTGCATCCTTTTTTTTTCTTTTTTTTCCCCTAGGTTTTTGCAAGACAATGGGGTTAAGTGGCTTTCCCAAGGCCACACAGCTAGGTAATTATTAAGTGTCTGAGACCAGATTTGAACCCAGGTACTCCTGACTCCAGGGCTGGTGCTTTATCCACCATACCACCTACCTGCCCCACATCCTTTCTTTATAACTATAGTTTTCTTTACTTTATGGAGCCAATGAATCATTCATACCCTGGAATAATTTCTTATAGAATTTTGATTGGAGACATAAAATAATTAAAATTAAATAGTAACTAAGTGGTTCAGAAAATACAATAGATAAGTATATTGGGTCTATAGTCAAGAACATGTGAATTTAAATTCAACTTCAGAGACTGTATGACCCTGAGAAATCACTTCAGTCCTTTGTGCCTTAATTTCCTCTTCTGAAAAATAGGGGTAATAATATCTGCAAACCTCAAGGTGTGATACAAATGCTATTATTATTATTATTATTATTATTATTATTATTATTATTATTATTACTTAAGAAGGAAGGATTCGAGCTTCAGTACTGGCAATTGTTCATACAATAGTTACCTAATAACAGATGTTTGTCTCTGGTAGACAAATTGAGCTGAGGCATGATCCTTTGTTAAAATACCATGAGAAAATTTCTCTTATTTTTCATTACATCATGGCATCTATTTGGAGTATTGCTATTAATGAGAGTGGTAAAAGTAAGTACGGGCTACTAATTAGTTTTGCCCTACACAAGTTATCTTGAAATGATCTAGAAGACATAACAGGAAATATTTCCCATCAAAACTGAAGGGGAAATAAATGTTAAAAAGTACAAGACAGCTATTTCCACCATCTTGCAGTGCTACAACAATGGTGTGCATGAATGTCCTGGCAGATGCTCTCAAAAACATCATTCAGAAAAGTGAGGAAAATGCCAGGTTCTCATTAGACCATGCTTGAAAGTGATCATCTTGTTCTTAACTGTGATGATGAAGCATGGTTACATTAGCAAATCTGAGATCTTTGATGATCACAGAGCAGGAAAAATTGTTGAACTTCATGGGCAGACTAAATAAGTGTGGTGTAATCAGCCCCAGATTTGATGTTTATTTGAAAGATCTGGAAAAGTGGCAGAATAATCTGCTACCACCCGTCAATTTGGGTTTATTTTGCTTACAACCTCAGCCAGCATCATGGACCATGGACCATGAGGAAGCAAGATGAAAACACATATGAGGAAAAATACTGGGAATTTTTTTCTAAGGGTATAAAACACATATACAAATAAAATGCTCTGATGGGGAAAAAAAAGTACAAGACAATATTGTGAAATAAAGAGATTAGTCAGTTTTATATTTTCTAAATCACATTATCTCCCTCTACACTCAAAACAATCCTGTGAATTATTATTATTATTATTATTATTATTATTATTATTATGCTTATTTAATAGTTGAGGTATATAGAGATTAAGTGACTTGCCCATGATCACACAGCTAGTAATTGTCTGAGGTCATATCTGAACTTGGGTCTTCCTGGGTTCTATCCCTTATATTACCTAACTGCCTCAATACCTCATTGATAATAATAATAATAATGATAATAATAATAATAATAATAATAATAATAATCCATGCAGTGGGTATAAAAATTGATTTATCAATTTTTTGAGGGGTCAGAAAGAGGAAAAATATACTATGGGAAAATGTAACTGCCTGCTGCTTTATGGACATCAGTACTGTTCCTCCACTTTAGAAAAATGTGAAATATAAAAATTGGAATTTACAAAACAAATTGTTCTCTTCCCTCTCATCATTATTTAATTTCAAAAGGATTCTTAGCATAATGGTGTGATTAATATATTACTTACTTTATCAAAATTTGTTTTGCTCATGTATTTTCTGAAATACTTAATTGAAATACTTAAATTGAATCACATCAGGGAAGGACACTGAATGTCTAATTTCACTATCAGTGAAATCTCTTTACCTATGCAGGCTAGTCCTTTTGCACAAGTTATAGCCTTAGAGAACCCTGAGGGGTTCTGGTGCCTTGGCCAGACTTTCATAGCTGACAATTTTCAAAGGTGGCCCTTGAACCCACATATTCTAGGCTCTTGAACCTGTCTTCTATCCACTATACCACCGTGGATTGCATGAGGCACAATTGCATGTGATGAAATATTAAAAGAGAAGAGACCTGATAAAGAGTGTGATATTCAAGTCAGAAAATATGTGAAATATTAAGCAAGTAGGAGGTAGAAGACTAAATATGATAACATATCTCATTGCAGGTTTAGTATTTTTGATGGGAAAATGTTTTCAGTGTGGCAGGCAGGCAGAAAAGTTCCAACTCCTTTATATATTTGTAAAATCTCAGAGTTGGTCAACTACTGAAGAGATAGATGCATTGTGCTTTTTTATGAAAGTCATGCTTGATTAATATTTTCCATGCATGTTGAGGGGCTATACATTTTAAATGAAAGCATATACTGCACTGTAACGCAACAGTGTAGCTATGTGGTACCTTCAAGTGGATGCTTCCATGAGCCCAATTCTCCCTTGGGTCTCGATCACTATCTTGTATACTGGACACCTAGAAAGACCCACTCGTGGCTGTCACTAGGGGCCTATTGTGAACATTGCAGCTGTAATGTCCTAAATGGTCTGCTGGTGTTAAGGAAAGGATATGGTGCACTGGGGTCCCATTTAGTACACTGCTCAATAAATATTAATTGCTACTACTTTTATTTTCTAATTCACTTGGGGTTCATTGGTTTAGAAATTTACTGATTGGTTAAACACATTTTCAAGGCAAAGAAGTTGTTTGGCATTGGGCATCATATTAAAAGGACATTAGTGTTAAGTATTAAAAGTATTTTTTAAAATGAAAGAATCAAAGCTTCAATAAAAGGAAAGAAAAACAACGGGACATCTCACTAGTATCTCTTTAGGCTGTTGGAGTGAGTCATGGGAAGAAATTAATTTTATTTGACTAGTTTCCTTCAAGGTAAACATGAGTGTCTGTGAACTTCTGTTCACTAAAGAGAAGACTTAATCTTATGGGACAATCATTTGGGAGCCTAACTTTTAATAGTCTTTGTAATAATAATAATGATGATGATGATAACAAAATATATTTTACTGCAGATTTTATCCAGAATATTTTCCCAAAATGACAGGAACATAATTTGTTTCATTTTCCCTTTAAAAATTTAATTTCCATATTATATTTTTAAATTATTATCTATAATTTATACTGAAGAGAAAATTTTTTAAAAGTATATATTTAAAAATGCTCCTAGTTTATTTGAAAAATTCTCTCCTAGGTAAATTAGTTTTGGAAACTCCTGTTGAGGTTTTAAATATACATATAATACATATACATCTATTTACATATACAGAAGTGTGTGTGTGTGTGTGTGTGTGTGTGTGTGTGTGTGTGTGTGTGTATGTGTGTGTGTATGGGTGTTTAAAGATACAGATGTATATCTCTCTAAATAAATATATATATTTATATATGTTTATTATATATGTATACATATATATATATGTATGTATGTATAAATGCTTATTCAAGGCATACTCCTGGAGTTGAAAGGCTTGATTTAATGTTTTGATCTGAATTTCCTAGCTAGGACCGTAGCAAGTGACTTAGTTAATAATGTGTTGGGTTACCCATCTGTAAAATGGGGGTATTACTTGTGCTATCTATTTCATCGGGGTTACTATGGAAAACTACTTTTTAAAAACTTAAAGCACTGTAGAAATGTGAATTATTATTGATCCAAATAAAACAGAACAGAGTAATTTATACCTAAGAGTTCCATACCATTGAGACCTGATTTACCATTTGCCCTTTAGCATTGTTATAAGTCCTATCCCCTGACACCACAGAATAGGAATAATAATTAATGTATGTTAGGCCTCCTTTGTTAGGTTTCCTTTCACAGTTTTCCATGAAGAGTTCTCTTAAGATCCACTATTGAAATTATTTTAATCAAGGAAAGCCTTGCAAATTTTGTTTTAAAAAAATCACAATCAAGAAGATTCTTGCTGAACCTGGAAGCAAATTATTCTCTGATTTGTGCACTATGCCAGTAGAATCAAAGAAAACACATTTGCATCATACTCATTTTAAATTCAAGTAGTGCAGTGTTAAGACAAATCAGGTATTTTTTTTTTTTTTGGTATCAACTTTTTCTTTTCTTTCCACAAATTATTTGGAGGCACTTTGGTCCCTGGGATATTAAGTTAGTTTTAGCTCAGTAGTTTTTACAATATAATAGAGAATGTCAATTAATTAAAATTTAGAAAAACCCTAAAGGTTTGGAATCTTTGTATGGGCATATCATTGTGAAACCACGATTCTTTATTACCTCAAAGGAATGAGTAAGTTTTGAAATGTGACATTTTTTTTTTTTTACTAGTTACCAGAATAAATTTTCCTGTGGCACAAATTATCGACAAAATGAATATGTAAGAAACTAGTCACAGGTATCTAGATGTAAATACATGCTAATTAGGTATTTATAAAGACAGAAAGTTAGGAAGTAATAATTACTAAATTTTAAAAAAGGGTATGTGAAAAAAAAGGGTATGTGTGTGAACGGAAGAACAAATGAATTCAATTATTGTGAAAATTCCAAGTTCTATCACATATTAAAAGACAATCTGGTCTAGTACAGGTGTTCTTAACCCTTTGCTGGTGTGCTGAAATTTATGAACTCTTTCTCAGAACCATGTTTGTAAAGGCATAAATATATATATATATATATATATATATATAATATACATATATACATGAGATTACAAAAGGAAACCAATTATATTGAAATTCAGTTATCAAAATATTAAGTAGTCAAGTTCATGGAAGTCAGGTTAAGAATCTCTGATATAGAAAGAGCTTTGGATTTGGAATCTGAGGACTTATTTCTAGTCTTGACTCTTACTAAGAATGTAACTTTGCTCAGATCATGGATCTCAGTTGTTTCATCTGAAAATGACAAGGTTTGGACTCAGTAAGTTTTGAGGTTCTTCTGAGTTTTGACAGTCTGCAGCCCTAAATCTGGAGGTCTACTGATCTCTGTTAGTAAATAGGAATTCTTTCAATAGTTGGCAAGGCCCTTTCAATCTCTCACACAGCAGGTTTCCTGGACTCTATCCCCAAACCAGAAGCTGACACCCCAAGAATCTTTATCCTTATTTCTCTCTTCCCCACCAATTTGGGATGGACATTATTAAAGAGCAGTTATTATATAGATTGATATAACTTTTCTGGTTAGGATGATAGCCTGCTTATTATCTGTGTGATCTTGATGCCACTAAATTTCTATGGATTTTGGCTTGTTATTGTTTGTTAAATATTGTTTTCAGTTGTGTCCAGCTCTTTATGACCCTGCTTGGGATTTTCTTGGCAAAGATACTGGAGTGGTTTGTCATTTCACAAATGAGAAAACTGAAGTAAACAAGGTCAACTTGCTCAGGGTCACATAGCTAATAAGTGTCTGAGACTGAATTGGAACTCAGAAAGATGAGTCTTCCTGACTCAGTGCTGCTCTTGGGTCTTGGTTTATTCATGTATAAAAGGAGGGCATTGAACTAGATAGCCTCTGACATCTCTTCTGGTTCTGTAATCCTATGGACTCTTTTGGCATTAATTTCCTCACTTGTAAGATGACCATCTTAACTCCTTCCACCTTTAAAGTTTTATAATTAACAAAGGACAGATGAAAAGGGAAATGATTTATAATAATTGGCCATTCATTGAATTTTGAAATGGATAGCACCTTAGAGATAATCTAGTCTAGCCCACAAATTTACAGACAATAAACCTAAAGAGACTGAAGAAAAAAAAATAGGTATAGGAAGGGAAGGAAATAGTAGAGCCACGAATGAAGAGGAGGATAAAGAGAAGAAAGCAGAGGACCACTATGAGAATGATGTACCAACCTCTGCTGCAAAAAATAGAGGAGAAAGTCTATGAAGAACTTTAAAGGGTCCTCTCAACTAAGTCAAATATGTACTTTGATATTTGATGACTTCAGTACAGAGTAGTACATCAAGGTGGACCCTGAAAAACAGGATGCAGGATAAAGAAATGAAAGAGGCCAAAGGCTTGTGGACAATAGCCTGGATTTCTCATGCTATAGATCAAGAATGCTATCACCGATCATAAGATTCTGGATTTAGAAATGACCTTAAAAACCATCTAGTCTAAACCTTTCTCCAAGAATCTGAAGTGCAGAGTTTTAATGATTTGCCTGAAGTCACAAGATAGTAAGTAGCAGATCCAGAATCTGAACCCAGATTGTTTATTGCAAGTCCAATGTCCTTTCAGTTTCTCCAGGAATAGGGTTGGAAGGTGTATAAGACATTACAGATTATCCTATAAAAAGATAAAACTTGCTGTATGTCAGCAGACAGTAAATTAGTGGTTACTAATATATGAGTCATTTCAAAGTCAAGTTGTCAAACTGTAGAATGTGTAGAGCCAAATTCAATATCATTACCAAATTCATAGAAAGGATCAATAAGAATACGGAGCATGTAATTTCACCAGCTCTAACCTGACGTGTTTAAACAAGCTGTCAACTCTGGGAAAAAAGGAAAGGAAAGAGAATAAAAATACTTGTATCATTTCTCAGAGGGAATTTAATTGATGCAAAACAATTACCCCAACAAGGTCAGAGTCCAGAATTAACTATATAGCCAGCAAATGCTTGATACCCTTCCAAATGGAGAAAGATGGCAGCAAAGAGCAGCAACATTTAGAATATAAGCTTTTATTAAACATTACAGAGGAATATGACAGAAGATCATAAGAAGTAGATTAGAAAGTGATCCTTCAGAGAGTTTGCCATGAGATATTGTTGAACTAGGTTATCCTTAGAGAATGCAGAGATTAAACTGGAAGGACAACAAATAGAAATGAAATGAAACAGATAAGCCAACATTTCTAAAGTGATCTGTTTTCATTTGCAATGAAAGAGAACTAATATATTCAGACTTTCACCTCAGTACCTAATATACTGTGTAAAGAAAAGGCAAGGGTACTTAAGATGGTGATGTTGCTAAGAGAAGCTAGATCTGACCAAAAACATACACAAGATATCTATATAGGTGGTGATGTAATTTGAAGACAAGCCAGGAATAAACATTTTTATTTTCAGGCATGTCTGGCACTCTGACCCCATTTGGGGTTTTATTGGCAGAGATAATGGAGTGGTTTGCCATTTCTTTTCCAGTTAATTAACAGATGAGGAAACTGAGGCAAAAAGGGCTAAGTGATATGCCCAGGATCAAGTAACTAGTAAATGTCTGACACCAAATTTGAATTCAGGACAATGAATCTTCCTGACTTCAGGTCTGGTACTCTATCCACTGAGTCACCTAGAATGGTCTAAGAATAACTATAACTCAAAAGAATGGAAAATAACTCAAATGGTCTTTTGAGATATTGGACCAGATGAGAAAACACTTACAACATACTATAGTTTACCAGTTGAGTATAAAGAAGAGATTTCACTGAGTTGTCAGTGTTTTATAAAGTGTCTAACTTGGTAGAACTGTATTAAAAACTTAAGAGTCTATTGTAGGTTAGGAGTTTCTAGTTCTATTTAACAGAGTCCCAGGCACATAATAGACATTTAATAAATACTTGTTGACTGATTAATGCCAGATAAGAGGAGTCTAAGATAAACGAGCTTACAGAGATAAATAACATGGTTCAATATTAAATTGATTATAACATAAGATCCTTGACTAAGTAGAAGGTAAGATCCTCTACATTGTTTTATTTTAAATGTAATATTGTTGGGATTTGTATCCCAAGTACCTAGAATAGTTTCTGACATAAGTATCTACTTAATAAATATTTGTTGATTGATAGATAAGCATCAAGTGAGTTTAAATTAAGAAAGTATAATAACCTAGAGGAAATTTCTGGTGTCTTGGAGAAATCAAAAATATAAAAGAGATTTCCTATTAATGGCAAAATTCTTCAAATGCCCTTACTCCCTACAAATAAGTTGATGCTAAGTGCATTGTTTGGTTGACAATTATTTAAAAGAAAATGACCTATCTATACTGTAAAATCAAATTCAATTAAAAAAAATATATTAGCCAAATGGCATCAAAAGGTAGTTTATCATAGTGGTTAGGCAATTGGCAAGATTTGGGTTCAAGTCCTGCCTGTGATAATATTAGCTACATATGGTGACTATGGGTTAGTCACTTAACACCCCAAGATGTGGGGAGGTGCAAATATGACTTATAGAAGGAATTTCTACAGTGGATGGATTTTAAATTGAGTTGGAAGAGACTGAGTTAAAATGTATTTGAGAAATTGCAGATTGCTTTCATTGATACTAGGCTGCTTGTCCTCATAGATGGCTATCTTTTAAACCCAATATTATTCTTCCAGGCTATTTGACTGTCAATCATGACATGGCATAACCTAAAAAAAAATCAAAATTGTTAATGATACAAATGACAGATATGATGGGAAGTAATGACATGGAGTGGCTTGTTGCAAGAAGGGACATTAAAGATATCATGAGGGTTCAATGAGAATGACACTAAAAAGGTGGATATTTTATGGGAGAAGAATGGGATGGATCTGGGGAATGGATTGTACTCTGACTGAGAAAGGAGAATGTCTATGCCTGTAGAAAGAAGTTCTCAATTAAGGAGAGTCTAAAATGAAGGGGGAGTGGGAAAATTAGGATAGAGAGCAAAGATAAACTGGCTACTTCCTGCCTTCCTGTGTAACTCTGTGGAAGTCTTTAATTGCATCAAGAAGAGGGATTTAAGAAAAGGGGAACAATTAGGAAGGTATTGCAATAAAGCTTGAATAGAGAAAACAGGACAGGATAAGGGATGCAGTAGAGATAGAAACAATTGTATGACTGAATAGACATGTGAGATGGGAGAAAGTGATATGTAAAGGCTTATGCCAAGGTTTTGAATCTGGATGATGAGAAGGATAGTCGTGCCTTTGACATGAGCAGTAGAGAATTTTGGAAGAAAAGTGGGTTTTAAAGGAAAGCTAGTGAGTACTGTTTTGGAAATTTTGAGTTTGAGCTAGTCTCTGTTTGACAAGGAAGACCCCATAAGTTATAAAATCAATAGGCAGAGGACATAGAAGGTGAAGAGGAAACTAATAAATCTACTTACTGGAGCAATGGAGGTTTAGTTTGAGATTTGGGCTTTATGTTACTTATTAATAATAGGATGTTTCAGAAGGAGAGCCACCCATTTAACAGAAGAACAATGGAGCTACCAGCTGCAAGATGTTTCATAGAAAAATGCCAATGTAAGATATGCTTTTAAATGATGCTTTCCAGTAACAACAGGCCCCATTTCATTGTAGGTTTTTCCATTAAATAACTGACCCCAGGGTACACTGTGCATGCTTGCCTGTGGCTTGGGGCATGGCTCCTGTGGTGGTCAATTATCTGACAGTAGGGCCCACAACAAGCAATATGGCTTAACCGCTTCCTTGGTAACTTATTCACAGTTCCACTACATAATAGAATTCCACGTGCAGCCTGTGCCTGCTTAATAGACACTTTGGCTACATCATTGTAAAGACCACTTTCCAGAATGTAGTAGTGAATATCAATATTGCTAAGATGCCAGACCAGTTCATTGAAAGGGGAAAAAATGCTAACAATAAACAATTAAATAACTTTTGCATTTTTTTATCTTTTTAGAAAAGGTAACAACTTCTGCTGAATTCATGTCCAAAACACAAAATTTTCTTTTCCACAATAGAGTCAAGGCTTAGCCTTTTGTTCTCTAAGAGTTAAGGGACTGATACATTAAGATAACATTTATACTTTAGTTTTTAAGGTTCAGTCAATTGTACAAATACAACTTCCTTCCCACCAACACAGTTTACCTGAGTTCTTTGAATTTATCTTTTCAAACTAATTTTATTCAGCTAGATTAATATAATTCATAAACATCTTCCTGTTACCACCTTAGTTCAGGGTCTTGTTACCTCATATCTAGATTGCTACAAAATCTGCTTTACTGGTCTTCCTGCCATCTGTGTTTTTCCATTCCAATCCATCCCACACACTGCTACCAAATTAATCATTGTAAAAATATTCTTTGATCATTTTCCTTGTATTCTTAAAGAAAACAAAACAAAAACAACAACCTCAACTGACTCCTTATTCCCTATATGATAGATTATATAGCCTGGCATTTAGGTGAATCCATTTCCTGACCCCAGCCTATTTTTCCAATCCTAAATTTCTCTATTGCCATACTTAAGCTAATCATCTTCTTCATCATACTCTTGTAAGCAACAATTGCATTCCCATTACTTCACCTTAATTCATGCTACCTGGAACGACCTGTTTGCCTCTGTCTGCCCAAATCCTATTCATCTTTCAATTACAATTCTAACACCATGAAAACTGGCATCATTAGAATCAGGAGTGAGTTCTCTCCGGAATCCTTACAGAACAGTCTGTATTTTCCATTCACCAGACACTGGATATATGTGTATGCATATATATGTATATATTTATGTATATGTATGTAAAAAATTATTTGTGTACAAATCTTACCTCCCCAAGTAAAGTGCAAGGTCCTGTAGGACCTGGACTTTATCCTGTCTTCAGTAGATCTTATAAAAACTGGAATAACCCCTTCACATGATAAATCATCAATAAATATCTGTCAATTGATTTCAGAGGAAAAACTCCTAGGTAGCACAATCAAATCTGTACATACAGATGATGATGATAAATTTCAAGCAAACAACAATCAAAAAACTCTCTTACTCTTAATGAATTTATCTGCTCTGTTCTTAGCAGAGATAATTAATTTAAATTTTATCCTTTAATGACATGCAATTTGTTATTTTTAACTTTGATAAACCAGTAAAAATTGGAGTTGCTTAATTAAGATATTCTCGCATTGTTCAGTACAGTACAGGATGAGTCATGAAGTTAAAAACCTACAAGAATATGCAGCAAGATTCATTTAATAGGTTTACGTCACACCCTATTTTTTTTTCTTTCTACTTCTCATGGTCTACTTCAATATACTATTTAAAGCTAATATTTAACTGAAATTTCCCAAACAATTAATATGTCATGAACAAGGTACCTCTTGGAGTTTCCACTCTCTTTAGTCAAGAAAATAAGGTTATGAAAGATACTTTGATATTTCAGAGGGCAAGCAATAAGGTTTAGTGGAAAGAGGGCTTAGGGACAATCTAGTTCTGTGATTGTGCTTATGGACAAATCACAACATTTATGAACTTCAGTTTCTTTATCTGTAAAAAAATGTAAGAACATTTTACCTACCTCACAGAATAGTTGTGAGGCAAACTAATGGTAACTTTAAAATGCTATATAACAGTGAGTTGTTAATGTTATTATTAACAACAATGCTTTTGATCTCTTTGGAAATTCAAATCTCTTTGCATTGTTGAGTAGATGGATAGCATTTGTACAGCTCCTGCACTCTGTGACCCTGCTAGGGATGGGGAGGGGAATTGGATAAAGGATAAGGAGAGAAGCAATGGGAAACGGCTGAAGTAGGCCTGCCATTTATAAAGCTTATTTCCTTTGGGAGAAGGATTGTGGAGTGTTGGTAAACTGATCTACATAGCAAATGCTGCTTAATAACATTAGTATGTAGCATTAAATCAAATGACAAATATATAATGAACAATTAATCAGAAATATAAACCTGAAACTTATACTTCTGTTATGCAAGATTTGACAAGGTTGGTATGTGATAGCTAAACAATAACAAATGGGATCAAATTTCCAAGGATGAAAATCTAATGTTGAATAATTAGTAACATCATCATCTCACTGTTTGTTCTAAATTCATGCAATTTAGATTATGTTGAAAAGCACTTGGAGTTAATGCAGCTAAGAAGACAACAACTAACTGCCACATTTATTTAGGACATCCCCTAATTTAGTTCCCAAAAGGAAATTCTCATTCCTATGACTCAGGCCAAACAAAAGAAATAGGACTCCCCCCAAAAATGCTTTCTACAGTTCTTTGAATAACAACAGCAACCGGGAGATTGGAATGTGTTTACTCAGCATACAACTCCTTCTAGCATCATGAGACCTTTTCAAATTCCCTCCCCCTGCCCAAACAAAAATCCTGGTAGGGAATCCTCTATAAAATGTGTGATAAATATTTCCCCAGTGGTTGGGTTTCTAAGATTGCCACTATGTTAGATGAAAGTTAGGACAATTTCAACTTTGCCTGAGGGTTCCAGGCTGACCTGACATATGTTATTCTTTGGGAAACTCATCACTTGCCAAATGATGGAACTGGTCTAAATTCCTAATCAACTGTATCTTCTCCTTATCTGTTTTAGAACTTAGAGAAGCTTCTCCATACTTGATAAATCTCTCTCTCTCTCTCTCTCTCTCTCTCTCTCAATATACGTTATATATGTATATATATATAAATACAATATGTACTGCCTACATATATACATATATGTCTTTTAATGTGAAAATTATAAAATGTTTCAAATAGATATCTAATTCAACTCAATAAGTATTAATTAAATCTCTAGTAAAATGCAATGACAGTGAAAACTAGTAAACACAACTCTAAAAACATATTTTTCTAGAAATATTCATAACTTGATCAATGATTACATTAAAATCTTAAATGCAAAACCTCTTGAATTCAAAATCCCTAAATATAACTATTTCTGAAGAAAAAGTATCAAATAGGAGTTGAAAAATAGAAACTTCCCTCTGACAAAAATCATTGAAGAACAAAAGTATTTTATAGTTTTTATATCTACTTTCCCACTGCAAAAAAAAAAAGTAGGGTGAGCCTATTTACTTTGATTTTAAAAATGCATTATTGTCTGCTCTTTAATAAACTAGACAGTGGAACTAGAATTTAAATTATTCTAAGTTTATTCTTAAACGTCCTTAAAAAAAGACTGAAGGCCTTAATCCTTACTTAAAAAGCCTTTATAAAAGAAATTCGAGTTGATGCTGTCGTTGCAGCTGGACCCAGGCTGAAAGTGCACTTACATTTTTATGTTTAGAACTGAAGAACTCTAAAGTTAGTGCTAGCACTTCACATAAAAGCTTTGGAAATGGCATTCTTTGGTCCTCCTGCGATTCATTCTTTTTAAGAAAAGGAAATGGAAAGAAAGGTTTCATGTCCAGGGCTTCAGGCCTTTGATCATTTGATGAACACTGGATCCTCAACCTGGGCCTCAAACTTCTCAGGCCAGACAAAGAAGGCCTAGGCCTCACAGGCCGGGGCCTAGATTCCTGTCAGAACAAAACCTTTGGCTGCCTCACAGTGTGACGGCCTGGGAAAGGCCCACCTCAGCAGGGCTGAGATGCCCGCTCTGCCCTTTGATCTTTCATTTAGACTACATCCCAAGCTCCAGGTCAGGGGATTTCAAATTGCACACCCCATTGGCAGAGGGGAGCCGGTCAAGAACAAAATGGGGGAGGGGGGTGACCAATCTTTAAAAAAAAATTCTGCGACTCCTTTCTTTGGCCAGTTTCACATGACTTGTTTTGTATTGTGAAATACTAAGCCCACACTTAAAATGGAATTTGACATTACATGGTACAATGAAGTCAATAAATGGCATTCTTTAGCGTTCTTACAATAAGTCAACCCTTTCCTAAGTGGTTGAAAGCCTGAAGCTGGAAAATACTTCTGTATGATACAAAATTGCATAGATTTAAACTCCAGGTTTCATCGTATCCTCTTGGTGAAAACCAATATAACCCAAACAAATATGGAGATGATGTCAACATCCGTTTCCCCTACTTCTGCTCATTTTTTTGTTTATAGTGATCAAATTTCCACTTGAATCAACTATGTATTGAGTAACTTAGAGTGTCACATATTCTTTCACAAAAAACACGTATGATGTATTTAAATAAAACAATCTTGGAATTTTTCTTTTTTTCTTTTTTTTGGTGGATGGGGGCAGATAACAAAACTACTCAACATAGAGAGCATTTTCTGTACTCCAACAACTCTGGGGTTGCAAATGAAATGATGTGTATTTGAGAGAATAAAAATATACTTTCTAGATAGAAATACTTCCCCCCAACTTGATAATAAGTAACATAAAGCTGCTTCTTTTGTGTGGATAAATCCCCAAGACTAAGCTAATTCCGAGCACTTCAAAATGTTATTTGAGGCTGCAAAAACCTCATTTCAACCTAAGGCCTTATTCTTATTCTCTCCCCTGACCCATGAGTCCTTATAATAGTCCTTTTCTATACTGTGTGACCTCAATGAACCTCTCTGGGCCTCAGTTTTCTCATTTGGAAAATTAAGGGATTGAATGAGATGATTTATAAGGATCTTTAAAACTCTAGAATTATTTCATTCTAGTATAGTAAATGAATAAGTCTCCAAGAGGGTCAAAAATCAAGACATTATATTTTAATAGGGTTAGGAAAGGAAATTCTCATGCTCCTACTATAGATTCAAATATTAAAAAAAATAATGAAATAGCTTAATTATTTACAAGAAATACAAAAAAAGAATGACTTAGAGGACATCTAGTTGAAATCTACCCTATTTTACTGATGAGAAAACTTAGATTATTATTTGTAGAAATTATTAGTGTCACTGACCAATGGAGATTATGTTCTACTAAGAAATACACTATGTACTAAAAAAACTTATTTTTTTTGGAGTTAGTTGAATGTTTAAAAATACAAAGTCTGCATTTCTTTCAGTTCCAAATATAATATTGTTCTATGTAGCACCCATTAACAAAGAATGTACTTTAAAAATGTGTGGCAGATAACTTAATATGATTCAGGAAGGGGGGAGTATACTCCTCTAATTTATTCGAAGGCCTTCTGTGAATATTGCATCCTACGTTACTATGGTAACACCACCACATATCTTGGCCCTGACAAAGCAGTCAGGGCTTTTGAATCTCACCTTTGGCCATCTTATTGAGAACCATGTCAATCAGCACGTAGGTGCCGCTCCTTCCAGCGCCATCACTGTCAACAGAAGGAAAAAGAATGAAAATGCTATCTGTCCACAGGAAAGGCAGTAATCATTTATTTTACCTATGTTATAAGTGGGGACAGGGAAAGGGAAAGAGTGAATCAGAGGAAAAGAAACAAAGAAAACTTGTGATATACTTTAATAAACTCAAGCTGTTCATGAAGGATTAATTACTGTTCCTCATGACTAGGTTTTTCCCTTTTCTGATTTTTCTTTTTTCTTTCCATGGTTAAATATATATGTGTGTGTGTGTGTGTGTGTGTGTGTATGTATACATATACATATATGTATATATTTGATAATTAGCAAAAGAAAATTAGATAAAGAAAATTTCAAAATTGCCTCATATAATAAACACAGGGAATCTTACTTCTGTGACCTAGAACTAAACAAATCACTAGACAAGTCTAGATGCAAAAAATAAAAAGTACCCAGCATTCTCAAGTAAGACCAAAGTTTTTAATTTGAACATATATAGTTAGATAAATGTCATACTGTTTTGTTTTTTTCTGGGGCAGGGGAAGGCTTTTTCCTTACTTTTAGATTTTTTAATGCCACTCTATCCCCTCTAGAAATGGAAATATCCATGTTATTTGTTATTTAATCATGCTTTAAAAAGCTTTCTCATTGCATTGCCTCCCCCTGAACTCCCCCCCCTTTCCCTGTCCCCCCCTTCTATAATTGGAAAATTTACCATCTGGTCTAGAGTTGTAAAAATGTTTTGAATTATGCCTCAACAATATCAAATTAAAAAAAATCAAGATGCAATTTTCAGGACAAAAAATAAAACCAGCATCATTAGTTTTGATATAGAAAATCTTAAACTAGTTATTTTCCCTACTCAGTTGATGTCTCTTTCCATGTGATGTATGGAGGCCCTCTCTAACATAGCTGACAGAATCACAGATTGAAGCTGTTCCTCCTCTTTTCCAGAGGAGGAACCTAAAGCAGATAGTTAAGAGATTAGCCCAAGGTCATATACCTAGTAAAATGTCTCAGTAGGATTTGAATTCAGGGCTTTCTGATTCCCATTCCTGCAATCTCTCTGATTTGCTTCATTTCCTCCTGATCATGAATAAATGCATAATGCATGAAAGGTGTTTTGCAAACTTGAAAGAACTCTACAGATATTAGCTATATTGTGTTTATTGCCCAAACTGTTGAATAATTGTTAGAATGTACTTGGTATGTACTTTTATAGAGAAAATGTATTAATACTTATTTCACTTTTTCCCTTCAGTTAGATGACTGATAAATTAATAATCAGAAATAACTTCTATAGAAAGCTTTATTCATCACATCATTGAAGAAGAGCAATCTTGAACTCTTTTTGGTGTCATAGACCCCTTCTTAGAATGTTTTAAAATGCACAAAATAAAATATGCAACAATATGAAGGAAACCAATTACATTGAAATAGCTATCTATCTGTCTCAAAGTTCATGCACCTCAAGTTAAGAACCCTTGCTTAAAAGACTTACTTTCTAATTAATTTGATCCTTCATCATTCATGCCCTCAACAGGCTCTAAAGGGATGATGCCTGTTTTTGCCTGATCTTGTTTGAATACCATGTCCAACTCCTGAATATTTAAAGAACTGTTAATTCATCCCCTATAATTCGAGCCTATTTTAGCTTATTCAGGTATAAAATCTATGTTACTTATAGAGGAAAATCAAAAGTCTGAGACCACTACCCTACCTTCCAAAAAATAGACAACAAAAACTTTTATTTTGAATTAGGTTTGTGGGATGGGATCATATAAATGAACAGACTTCTTGAAATAAATTTATTTTAACAAACATTGATTTAATCCCTATTATGTGTTAGGTACTATGCTAGGTGGAAGCATTGATTCTAATATTTTGATTTTTTCTAAAAATCAAATACTAAAACTTTTATTTACCATCATACAGGAAAAAAAAAGTTCCTTAAAAAGAGTATGAATTATTTAACAAAAGAAGAGCCAAAATTTAGCTTGTTAGTTGAATCAAATGCAACTGAGAAAGGCAATGCCAAATTCATATATCCTTTTGACAACCTGCTGTTTTTATTTCTATAGCTTTAATTTAGAGAAAATAAAGATATACAGTAGAATGTCACAGCTCTAATAGCCAAGTGATATCCATGAAAACACTTATGATCAATCTGGAAAACAATAAAATGGGCAAGAGGTGGCCATTGAAACATACCTCTAAGAATGATCAAATACTATATGCATATATAAATATAAATATAGATATGTATGCATGTGTGTGTGTTGTTTTTGTCGTATAGTTGTTTCATTTGTGTCATTCTTTGTGACACCCATTTGGAGTTTTCTGGGCAAAGATCTTGGAGAGTTTTGTCATTTCCTTCTCTAGCTCATTTTATAGTTGAGTAAAATGAGACAAAAAAAATTAAGTGGTTTGTTCAAGGTCATATAGATAGCATGTGTCTGGCCAGATTTGAATTTAGGTCTTTCTGAGAACTCATCTACTCTACCACTTAAATGCCCATAATACATATATGTATCTATGTGTATAATACAAATATATATGTATATATATATTATCTATATGAAACAATATAGCTTATCTGATTGCAAATTCTAAAATGAAATGTCATCAATCTTTTGGTCAGATTCACTAGTGATGGAATTTGGCATAATATCTCAGATAAAGTTTAACAACAAATCATAGAATTATCACCATAAGTATAATCAACACAACAAAAAAGAACATAAAACCAAATTGCTATTCAGAATTATCTTCAAAAATTACACTTAATTATGTCCTTACTAATTTACTAGTAACCTTAAGTTTTATGTTGGTCTTTACAGTTTTTTGATATGGCAAAACTTCCAAGCACATGTTAAAAGTTATACTTGCCTGCAGTGAACAATAATTGGACAAGAACGGCCCCTGTAGCACTTGTTTACTTTTCTGCAACAAAAGAGAGATATCAAGTTATAATTGTAATCTGTTTCCTCTGACAATAAACAAAAATAAGTCAAATCAATGATTCTGTATTCTCAAACCTATTTTCCATTATTAACTTTTGATAAAGAAAACAATCATATTCACAATTCCCCATGATTCAATTGCCTTTTTATAATAAACTGAAATACTAAACAAAATTCTTGTACATTCAAAAAGATTATACATTTGCAAAGGTAAGCTCAAGTAACCAAATCTATAGATGCTCTTTCTGATCAGTGGATCAATCCATCTAGCTCCCAGCCTAAGTCTCCTTTCCCTCCCCGCTTCCTCAGTCTTTTTTTGTTATAGGTTCATTTTTTGTATTATACATACTAGAATTATTGTATTTTAGAATTAATGCTCCAACCACAAAACACTCCCACTGTCCACTCATTTCTGTTGAAAAAACAAGCTGTATTCATATATTCTCAAGAGAAATTCTCCTGTGGATTTTTTACATGATCATGTGGTAAGAATATTTTAACCAAAGAGAGAAAAAAAAACAATGCTGTCAAGAAAAAATTGAGTGCATTACCAAACAATTTTCCTTCTATAGATTTTTGGCTAGTTAGTTATCATTAACATGTATCAAAACATTAACATGTATCAAAATTTCCCAACAATTCCTGTCCCCCCTGGCCGAAATAGGAAGATGATTTATATTCCTTGTAAAGGACCCTCTAATATTTTGTTTCTTCCAGCAGATAAAGTGCAGCTAAAAAACAAATCAAGTTATTCAGAAGGGTATTTTCAAAGGGGAAAATAAGAGTCTAGGTTTGTTTGGAAGAAAGAAATTCATTCCTCATTTGAAATGTGTAGCATCCTTTTATCCTATGACAGGAAGTAAAATTGGGGTAGAGGGGGACAGTAGCATGGGAAAATTTTCCTTAAAGATAAAATGAAAAGGCTTTCCTTTTTCTTCTCAGAGGCTGTGTCTACAAACACCAAAATAATCCATCAAAAAGTAAAAATTCAATCAGTTGTTTTATCTTCAGGACATTAAAAGAAAGGAGGAGGTGACTTTGATTTTTCTTTTCATCAGATAAACTGATTTCTTTCTCCTGAATTCACCATATATTTTGATATCATCATACATGGAGCTTGGATATCAGATTCAATGACATTGTCACATATATCAGGGTTACATGTGAGAGGCCTATATTCTCCCAAGCTGCATAGTACTAAGTTGAAAACTTTAGAATGACACATATTTTGAGAAAAGATAATGTATAGTGGGAAAACCTGGATGTGAGCATTAACTAGGCACCTGTATACCACATGACCATTGGATCTGAGACTTCCCCATTCTGTACTGACTCTCCACCAAAAAAAAGATGGAAATATGTAATTATATACATACTTAGAGATCACAGAAAGTCAAAATAGTAAGAAAAGACTCAGGTAACAAGTATCCTAATGATTAAACTCTCTCACTATTACCCGAAGATATATTTTATAGTTGCATTTATATTTGAAATTTGGGAGAAAAGGTGATAAGCAAGAAATGAACACTTATTGAAGTCAATAGTACTCCTGTGCAAGAATATCATAAAAGTACTTGGCTCTTTGAGCATCAAATGGACTGAGGAAAGTAGATCCACTTTTAAAGTCTTTCTCTCTTTTTTTCTCACTGAGGTTAGTAGGATATCATGAGTTCTACTTCTGATAAATAGATTGTAAACTACTAAAATGCTTTCTGAAGTGGGAAGACTGCTGGGTCCAGTCTACTATGTTGTCTAAAATGTATAAAGTCATTTAGAATTTTTTTTTTTTTGGTAATGGTGGTATCATTTTCTTTTAATAGAATCAAGCATTCTTGTCATTAAACCATTCTGGAGTTGTTTTACTTTTAAAGGGATTTCAACTGCAAATGAAAGTTTTTGACATATATTTTTGTGTAACTGAATCTTTTAACACGATCAGGGATCATCACCTTAGATCTGCATTCCAACATATTTCGTATTTGACAGCCTCCTCTATGCTTTGTGGAAGGAAAAAAATAAATGTTTATATGTTGACATACTGGTAAATGGCCAGGTCTTATTCCATTTTTCAGATATTGCCAAGAATGCTCAACAAAGGCATAATTAAAAAGAGATAAATAGAATAAATATCCACCCTTCACCAAAATGTGTAGGACACAATTAAAATGTAAGCAGCCATCAGACACAACAGTATCACCGTGTCCAATTTACAGTTGGTCAGCCCCTTTTCCCTCTTCCCTGGGAGTTCTTTAACAAGACAGCCTCCCTCACTTAGCAATGTTGTTAAAAAGCTAATTACTAGCTAAATATGTCTGTGATTTGCTTTTGCACTCCCGTAATTCCTTTCTTCATTCTATGGCATGTTTAAAATGCTGTTGTCTCTAAGCATGTTGTGACTGGCTGCCTCTGCAGAGTTTAGAAAGGCTTTAGTGTAATTTTAAGAAAAACCTTCTCTAACCCTATTTGGGGGGAAAGAAAAACCAACAACTCACAAACAGCCAAAGAGACATGTTGGGCAAATACCACGTGGCATTATTTTCTTAACATTTTATTTACAAGAGATGCAAATACTTGTATTATCACAGCTTGAAAAAAAGCACAAAAGAAAACCTTAAAAGCCGATTATTACATATTTCAACATAAGGTTTTTCATCCAGTTGACCTATGATATAGTCTACTGATAAGTTATGAAGATAAATAAGCAACATTCAAGTATCCAATTTCATCCCAGATTTACACTACTAGAATAAACGGAAAATTCATCCATATGAAGAAAGTTCCAAACATTAAGAAAAAAATTTTAATTTTTATATTTAGATCTATACACAGGAGGAATTAACTGAGGAAAAATGATTAGTGATACAAACCAACCCATGGGGTCATTGAGTGGAAAAGAAATCATCATGCAAACCATCAGCAAGCAAAGGTCAGAGGTCGTTAGAGGCTCAGAAAAGGGGTTTCCCACATTGTCCCTGCAGCAGAGTCACAGTTTCCAATGATCACTTTTGTGACTATGCAACTGGGCTCATATTACTAGCTGCAACATCACAAAAATGACACCGGCAACCGCTAATTAGCTGGCAAAATAAGAATTTGTCCATTTTTAAAGTGAGCAGGGTTAGTAGATGTCATTGCACACAGCAAGAAGTGATAGCATAATATATATATTTTAAGCAAAGCCCTCACATGTGATGCTAATTATCTTTTAGCTTAGCAGTTTCTCTTTAAAGTGTAAATGTGCTCCCTCTGGGCTCAGAGAAATATTTAATTACACATATCAGTGCATGACTAACAAGCTAGTTCAGAGCTAGAATGGTTGGTCTATTGTTCAAGATGAAATTAGGATTCTAGTAACATTCAACTGACCAGTGTTTTCAGAAGCCGCCTCACCTCTTCCAACTCTGTAATTTGTGTGCTTATAAAAAAAAAATCATCTCATGCTGAAGTGGGGTACATTCTTAGAATATGAGCATTTAGGTCAATAGTCAGCCTAATCTGGGAAATCCATAATTATCTGAAACACAATTCACTCAATGAGTAAAGAAATAGAAACTTGATTTCCAAATGAAACTTGCAAAGCTATGGGTTCTAGAATTTTTGTTGTTTTTGGTTACTGTGGTTGTTTTTGATAAAAAGTCAAAACAAAGGCAACTTCTTAGTATCATATCTCTAGAGACTCTGGGGCAAGGGAATTTGGGGAATCTAACTTTTCCTGATAGCGACATATTAAAAAGAGAGGGTTGGTTATGTATATGCTCAATTTCATATATGTATATGAATATATAAACATATATCCATATTCATATATATATACATACACTGAATGCACCTTAAGATATTAATATTAAGATGAGTAGCCATCTTTATTGAGATACAGCAATTTGTCCATTAAGTATGTTTTTTGAGGACTCCATCCCAAAAAACTTACTCTGGGTAAGATTTTAAATAGCATGTCTTAGTAATATTTCCTCCTACATTACATTGAATTTACATCAAGAAAAGCCACAAATGGTCAAGAAATTAAGACAGGAAAAGTAGCAATTGTTTGTATATAATAAATTTTCATATATATATATTTATCATGCATTCTGTATTCTTGATCTATAATACACAATTTGGATCTATAAGTAAGGCAGCAGAGCAGCAGAGTTGACTTTGAATGTATTTTATGTACAATACCAAATTTGATTTTCTTTTTTTGATCATTCACATGCTATTTGATCTAAGGCAGAATGTTACATTTTTCTTTCTTAAATAGAATAATAAGCAAAATCAAATACATCATACTTATAATACAAATCTAGACCTTAGAAATTCAGAAAAATCAAAGCTGAAAGTCTATCTTTACTAAAATATCTGATCCTTTCACCTTCCTCTGAACTTGCTACTTTAGAATCTAGAGCAAATAACTATTTATGATAAGATTGCTCATGTAGATATACAATAAATGCAATTCTGTCTTAATTCTTCAATTCCTTATTTTCTTTTTTACTTCTAATCTTTAATATTCCTTTACAATATGTAGATAAATTTAAATTAAATGGAGGCGAGATGTACAATTTTCAGATTACCTGTTCTATCTAGTTATCATAATATGGTAGCCAATAACAAGCAAAAGCTATGAATAATGTGCTAAATGTGCTTTGCAATCAACATTTCAGTTGGAGATTTTGTTTTCCTGGTCGATCTATGCATTTTAGTACAAAGTGAGTCTAGTCAGACAATTCAGTTAATAAATATTCAAAAGAGACTCCCTTTTTCACTGGGTAATTATCAAAGCCCTAAGGATGGGCAAAAGGCTGAGTAATTTTTTTTCAAACTGTCATTTTCAAGCCAGTGTTGCTCTAATTTTTTAAAATAGACACTAGTCCATGATGACTAGACTTTCACTCAGGAATGAGTAACATAGAATCTGCACCTGAGCTTGTATTCTTATTCATTTATAATTCTCATGGTAATCTCCAAGGAGCTTTGTAACATAGCTAGACTAAAAAAAAGTGGGCCTTATATTATGAGAAATGAGAGATATGGATAAGAATGGGCACATAATAATACTTAGAACTGATGACCACACATCCACTGAGGATTCTTGCATAAAGTAATTATTACAAATATTACTTCTTTTAACTGATGACCAGACTATAGATACCTTAATGTGCTATTATGTACTTTGTTGTACCTGCGGAAATCCAGAAGTGATCTTGTAGAAGAAGGAACTCCCTGGTCATACCAACTAAGGAAATGGAACTGGGTTACGGTCCGCGTTTCATTGGTTTGAAGATTTTTCAAATAAAAGCTTCTCACAAGGAAATCTTCACACCAGATATGCTCGGACACCAGATTTACCTGGATAGAAATTATAATTTAGAGAAGAAAAGAAAAGAAAGAAAGAAGAAAAAGAAAGAAAGAAAGGAAGGAAGGAAGGAAGGAAGGAAGGAAGAAAGAAAGAAAGAAAGAAAGAAAGAAAGAAAGAAAGGGTGAAAGGCATCATAAACCTAAAGCATAATTCAATAACATACTTAATTGGAGGTTTGCAGATATGGGGAGGGAGATCAATTCTGTCAAAAACGAATTTTGCCAGCTTTCATAGAGCAGAGGAATCAGAAGGTTGATACTGTCCTCTTCTCTGACCAATTAGAACACTAATATAAGTGATTGGAGTATCATATAACAAAATTAATTGAGGTCAAAAATTTACTATTCAAAATTATGTCTAAATATTTCCTTTACAGTTTCTGTGACAGAAGTCTTGAAGTAGTATCACCAATTTGTTAAAGTAGTTGGCCAACAAAAATTACCTAAACAAATCTGGTCAAACTGTTTTATATAAAATTGAGTTTCATCTTAAACAGAATGAAGTAAACCCTGATTTAGAGCTGGAAAAGCCAAAAATAAGAACTTCCATATGAAGAACTATAAGTACAACTTTAAAATAATTTCATAAATATTAGTATAATAGATTCATGGAATAGTAGAACTGGAAATTAACTAGATCATCTAATCCAATTCCTGAATTTTATAAATGAGGAAACCCAGGGCCAGATAATGGATTAGTATTCCTTAAATTTAAGACAATAACCCTAACCTTATAGAGAATTCCTCACCCTCTGAGTTCATCCCTAAAACCCTAAAAGCATGCCCTCTGGTGTACATAGTTCTAACTGACTCAGTGTTATGAAACTTGCTTATTTTGGTCCACTTTAATAGAAAACTGTAATAGATGAGTGAATCTATTCCTTTAACTGCTCAAGCTTACTTGGGTCACTCTAAATATGCATAAGAAACTTGAAAAGGGATGTCTGGCTGTAGTGTCTCCAAATATAAAAGTCACATAATACATATGCAAAACTCTACACAGAACTGTGTTAAGACTACTTTACCAGGCTAGAGAAATCAATAAATCATTAGAATAATAGCAGGGCTCCCCTTTTAAATGAGACTATTTTAAAGCCATACTCCATGGGGTCTGTTTAAATGGACTTCCCCGTAGAGGTAAATTTTTTTACTTTATTTTTTTTTCTGTCCAGCATTTGTATTTATCAAAATTTAGCCACAAAAAAGACATATTATCAAAGACTTCAATTACAGAGCTTTATACAAAACAGGTATTTTAAGAGCTTGAATCCCTATTTATATTGTGTAAATTCCTAGAAAATGTTTATCATTTATATTGTAATGATAAGAAGAACAGACATCCCCAAAGCAAGGAATATTTTAGTCCTCTTCTCCTTCATAAAACCAGTTTGTCACTTCCCTCCCCAATTGCTTTTACCCCAAGAGGAACCCAAGGGATTTCAATATTCTCCTTGAACCTCTGTGGAGGAGGGCTGCTTGCATCCTTCTCAAATGTAAGTTTACATATACAAGGGTCCCACCTTAGGTCAAAGTAGATTAAGTAATATTTGGCTCAGGATGAAATCAATCCACACACTGACTGTCAACTTTACAACCAGATCTATTTGACTTAAGTACCTCGTAGATGTGGTAAAGGTTGGACCCTTCATCTGGCCAATAGTGGTAGCACTGTTTGACTCCATTTTCCGTGAGGGGTGTCAGCATGACAATAACGACACAGCCGTTCTCCCAGACCATCTGCAGACAAAGAAAGACACCGTGGCCACACTGTGACTGCCTAATTACCGCGTGACACGTATAATTACTGCACTCAGAGACACAATCAAAATTTATTCCATTCACAGGAAATTTATTTCATTTTCATTAGACACTTTTACTCTGCAGCTGCTTTCAAATCTCTGAATAAAATGGGACCATATTTTGCATGCTTCCATGAGATATTAAAAAATTTCCAATGAATTCATTCCATGCTTTTTTTTTTTTTAAAGTCTCTGTTCTATGTTCAGCTGTTTGGCTTTCCAACTTTTGATCTAGGAAGGAAACTTTCTCTAATGCTGCATAAAATATACAGCACAGTAGCTGATATGGTATGGAGCAGAGAAGCTGCTGCCTTCTCAGTATAAAAACAAACATTGGACACGCCTAGTTTTGAGTTGTTGAGATTTTCCATATCTTGAAAGCAATTGGCTTGGTTGGTCTACAAAGAATCATGATATTTCTAGACAATCTGAGGCTAGCTCCCAAGCTGTTTCTTTGAAAAGAAATGTACACTCAGAAAACAGCAACAAAAAAATTTATCTCTTCTTGGCCACACCAAAATACAATCTTCTGCCATCCAATCTACAAGAAGTTCATAAGAAAGAAAATAGTAATTCTTAATGAATGGAGTTAACAATTTGGGAAAGGCAGCTATGGGAAAAATAAGTACCAAAACATACCAAAGAAATGTCTGTAAATTTACTGTATAGAAAGGCCAAAACAAGCAAAATGGCCCTATAGAAATGCTCTTCAAACACAGTTTAGGACTGTGTGAACATCCGCCTAGGAATTAATACTTAACAACAGCATAATCACTAAAGATCATTATTATTATTATTATGGGTATACTGATGTTATATTTGCTGACTTTTATTAGCATATTAAATTACAGAATGAAAAGGAACCTGCCCCTTTTTTAAACAAAGGGTTGCATTAACTTCAGAGAAATATTTATTCACAACTACATTTAGATGTAAATTCGGTAAACCAAAAGGGCCCCTATTTCTTTTAAATGCACAGAGATGATAATCCAATTAGATCCTACCCCCTACTCCCTTTTTTTAAAGCTACAAAATATTTCTCAACACAAATAATTTCTCTTCATTGCTCATTCTATTAAGCCCTCCCCTTTAAATTGCATTTTATAAATCAAGCACACACACACACATAATATTTTTCTCCTTTAATATTGATTTATACTCCCATGTGATATAAATAGTCAATATCCTTAAGGCACCTCATTGTGAATCATTTAGATTGGAATTTAATGTAAGTCAGTGAAGTATTTAAGGAAAAAGTCCACAAATAAATGTGAATTACACTCAATCCCATTTCCTTCTTGCAAATCCAACAGTAAGATAAGAATTCAAAACATGTGTCTTACTTGGAGCTACCCAGGCTTTCAAACCTAGTTCCACTAAATCGGTACTTTCATCACATAACAATTTAATGTGCCTTCAGAAGGTATAGAAGCTCATTGAAGCCATTACGAAAATGAGGAGAAACACAGATTTTATGAGTGTAATAAAAATACAATGATCTAGACCATAAACTAATCATCTAGCACTCTGCTTGTACCACCCAAGTGTAACATTATAAAGCCCACTCATTTAAAGAGGAATCCTTACTGTTGGGCAACATCTTTCATTGGTTCAAACACACAGCATTTCATTAAAGAGGGCCTGCCTGGCTCTCTAAAGATTTGGTTAAGATTAAATCCAAATGAAACTTAATTTAAACAAACAATTTCAAAGGCACTCTTGGGTGTAATATATCTTTTTAGGTCACTGCATAAAAGCAGAAGGAGAATTTTACTAAATCAAACAAACAGGAAGCCATTTGGGTATCAATATTGCTATTCAATTCATGGTAAGGATTAACCTTTCCCTTCCTTACTATATAAAATATTTCTTATCAGTAGAAACTGGAGCCTGTCCTAGGAATGAAAGAACATTTCACCATATTTTTACTATTCTGGGACAAGTCAGAATTCATACAACAAATATGTTTCCAATTTGGAATTTAGGAGAATGGAAGATTCCAGTTACTCAAAAATTCTGGTTAATTCAGTTAGCATGCTATACCAGGAGTTCTTCCTAGTTGCATCCTTCCTGCCCCTTACCTTCATCCAATCTTGCTCTCTTTCCTAAGACCTAAGGGTGAATGAAAGAGCAATGACTTACAAATGCAAATTACGATCGCAAAAAATTCCTTTGAGACTGAAGATAACTTGTTTTTCTCTTTCAGGAACCATAATTTAATTTAATAAATTCAATTCAGTAAGCAATTATTAAGCACTTAAGATGTACAAATCATTGTGTTTGCCACTCCTGCACTCTTGTTACCATGGTCTCTGGTAGGTGAGAAGTCAGCATATTTAAGCCTGGTCCCCAGACCTACAATGCTACATTCTAGTCATCTTTTTTTCATTTCTACTGTATGAATATCCATTCCTCCTCTCCATTTTTTACCTCTTACTCAGGAATCAAGGCAACACCACCATTCCTGGGATTCATTACCTGTTAATTCATTACCTATGATTCTACTTACCATCCCTGTGATTTCCAACACCAAAACACCACACCCTGGCCACCATTCATATATATGTTGATTTTCTCTCTATTGGAATAGAAGTTCCTTGAGCATTATCTTACTTTTAGCTATGGTCCTAGACACAGTACTTGACACATTAAAAGTCCTTAATAAATGTTTATTTCATGACAGAAAGAAAGAAGGAAAACAAAAATTTCTGTCTTTAAGGAGCTTAAAATTGAAAACTATCCAGGGAGTAATAAATATAAACCCTCTATCAACCAACCAATCCTATCAGCAAGTAATCCAATGACTCTGTAGTTTCCTTCAGTGATGGTCACTAGAATCAAGAATTAGACTGGATGACATTAAGAAAGGCTCATTTCTAGAGTCATCTGGTTGGTAAGTGTTAAAAAGACAGCACTTTTCCCTGAATTTATCGGGTGACAAAATAAAAATTAAATGCACAGAGATGATAATCTCTGTAACTCCAAAAGTTTAAGGATAGGATTGGTTGGTTGATAGAGGGGTTTTGACCCATAACATTCTAGAATATTATTTGAGGCTATTCTTATCTTTGAATTGAAAGTACCCTTTTTCCCCTGGCTGAAAAAACCAGAGGAAAACAGTATCAAAAACAAAACAACTGAGACCCTTCATCAAACCAAAGCAAGGTCTTCAAAAACAGATCTTAAGATTTTCTTGATTGGTACTAAAACTTTGCATAAGCAAAAATCTAAAACTGGGTCTATTTAGTAAAGGGAAAAGGACTCTTATAGACTGCTGTATTGATTAAATTTATTCAGTCCACACTTATTAAATGCCTTCTGTGAGTAGACACTGAATCTATAATGATTTTTCTCAACTGAAGAAACTGTTATTGCCACTCTCCAACCAAAGGTGTGTGATCTATAAATCTGGAATAGAAATTGTTATAAACATAAACATGTCATGTTTCTGCATCCATTTATTATAGGAGGAGAGAAAAACATCATGCCAGCTAGAGGAATCAGTTCAATTTAAAGTCGGATGCTGGTGACAGCTACAGAGCACCTATACAACCAGTTAGAAAAGAATATTAGCCAGTCAGTCATTTGATCTAAATGATGATAAATAGCTAGTTTAACCTATTATTTCACCAAGCAGATTGGTTACTTCACTGTCCCTTCCCACCTCAACCTCCTTTTTAAGTCATCACCTTTTTGATCCTCCAAATCAAAGGAAAATTACAGAGGAGGAAACCTCATAGGTTAGGAACAAACCTTTAGAGTAGAATCCTTTAAGGTAATTACATTGGCAACAAAAAAAGCAACCCACCTACCCCCCCCCCCCCCCATCCTCCTTTTCAAATATGTAGTGGAAACATTAAACTTTTGGAGTTACAGCAAGACTTCAGTCTAAACTCATGGAAAATTTAAATCATTGAATATCATAAAAGTACACTTTGGATATATTTTAGTATATATAGACATGCTAGTAATTCAAAGCGAGTGGTAACAAAGAATTTCCAAGAGATGATCCCGTGGGGCTTGATTCAATCAGCCCCTTGGTTGTTTGCGACAAAATGGATGTGGTTAAAGTGTTTGAAAACAGATTGTTCTCTATAGTAAGTTAAGCATTTTCTCTCTGACTCCCCCTCCCCACATGCACCTTGCTTCATAGACTGTGCAGAGGTCAAATTTAGCCCAGCCCTGTTAGAATGACCTCAAATTCCAAATTAGTGAGTTTTCAGTGTATTGGGCACCTTATTTGTTGGGTGCACATGACTGACATAAAACCAGATAGATCTGACACATCTGAGCATTCTGATTTGCTGCCACCCATCTACATCGTCCTTTGAGAGCAGAGGTCCTGAAGCCTTGGACCTGCCTTATTAGGAGTCATTTCTCAGCAAGCATAGCAGTTACATTCCCCGAATACCTGATTATGCCGTAGTCACAGTTAGCCCAAACAATCAACGTTCTGATAATGACTCTCAAGGTCATATGGAGGCCACTGAAGTCTTAACTTATTATGGTTATGTCTTTTTTTAGGATTATGTTTTATAAGAAAATGTTTATGTTAACCCCCCCCCCCCCCATAGAATGTAAGGTCCTTGAGGGCAAGGATTATATGATTTTTTGTCTTTGTATTCTAGTCCCTCCATTTTCAAAATACATGATTGTTGAAATCAGTAAAAATTGCTTCTAAGTATATTTTGGAAGAAAGTAAATATAACCCAGTTAAAATATTCAGATATACCCATCCATCTACTGTTTTCTCTCAAAAAGAACATAAGAAGTATATTTTAGAATTTGCATGGATTGTCAGTAGGGACAAAGGAAAACCCACCTTTTTAGCTATCACAGACAATGTCCAGTCCAGGTATGAAGCCCCAAATTGATACCTAGTAAATAGCAGTAACCATCTCTGGAGTGTTTTCCCTCTAGCAACAACACAAGAGTTGCCCAAGGGGATGGGGAGCTGTTAAATGTAATACACTTGCAATTTTGTTGAAAACTACACTAGACTTCTTTGAATAGGGTGTAAGAACGTGCTTATTTTTCAAGTACAACAGATTCAATTTGTCTTGGTGTGCCTACCGTGTGATTTAGGGATTTCCATAGCAAGTACAAACACTCATAAGCCAGAATCTTTTTTTTAGTGAACAGTTGTTCAATTACTATTGATGTATTTATTCTCAATAACTTGACATGTACATTAAGTTACCTGGGCCCCAGGGAGCATTGTTACTTATGAACTACTCTCTCTTCAGCCTGCTTTCATCTTCCAAATTAAATATGCATATTTTACACCTTAGATAGAAGTGGCCCTTTTAGGCTGCCATGCTCTTCAAGATGAGTACCCATTAAGAATGCATCAAGCCCTGTTCCATGCCAAAAGAAGAAAAAAGGACTGTGAATCAAAACCACACTTGAAAGATGAAAATTCAGTAGGGTTTCAGCTATGATACAAAAGAGGAATAAGTAAAAGATATTCAGGCATTTTGTTTTATTTTCATCAAAGATTAATTGCAAAATTTTAAGGTGGATTAGGTAAGAACATGAGGGACTAGACTTCTTTGAAATGTGTTTTCTTTAACAATGGTCATCATTGCCTAGACCTGAGTTGGAATTCTGCTAGATACCACCCTGGGCAAATATCTAAACTTCTTTGGGCATCAATTTCTTTGTTTTTAAAAAAAATATTTATTTATTTTCATCCATATGCATATGTATATTTTTAAGTTACAAAATTTCCTTCCACCCTCTCTTCTCACCTCCCCCCCCCAGTGGCGAACAGTCAGGTTAGCATTGTACATACATATTTTTGATAAATATGTTTACAGATTTGTTATTTTCAGGTATGAGGAATTAGAATTAAGGGAAAGAGACACATAAGAGATAATTTTTATAGTGTTCATCAGATTCTGAAGGGTTGGGTTTGGGGTGTGTGTGTGTGTGTCTGTGTTTTGTTTCTCTTCCTCTGGATGGGGATAACATTGTCCATAGCTGCTCTAAAACAATTGTCCCAGCTCTTTGAACTGTTGAGAGGAGCTGCTGCTTTCAAGGTTGTTCATCTCATAATGTTGTTGTTAATGTTTTCTGCTTAATGTACATCATTTTCTTGGTTCCACTCCCTTTTCTCAGTATCCAATCCTATAAATCATTCCATGTAATTTCTTTATTTGTAAAATTGGGATTAAATATAGTATCTTTGTCATAATCCTTTTTAGACCTTAAAGAGCCATGTAAATGTGGGTTATTATAATTTTATTACTTCTTCCACTAACCCCACTGTGATATCAAGATAAACGGGACTTGGAAACTGAACAATTATCCATTAATCCATGTTAGCCCTATTTTAAGTGAGAAAACAGCTATTCTGACAATCAGTAGGACTGGCTCTCAGGAAAATGGCGATGTTGTCAAAGTTTGTCTTTGTGACTTCACCTTTCTTTTGGACACCATTTCCCTCCTTTCTAATGACTCTTCTCCTCAAGTTAAATAGATACCTTCCCTATTTTCTAATGATTCTTCTCCTCAAGCTAAATAGATATCTTCTAAGAATGAAAGGAAAATTATCTGATAAACATGAAAGTGTTGTTTGTTGTTCCATCATTTTTCAGTTATGTTCAATTCTTTATGACCCCTTTTGGGGGTTTGGGGTCAAAGATACTAGAATAGTTTGCCATTTCCTTCTTCAGCTTTTCTCACACAAGAGGAAACTAAGGTAAACAAGGTTAAGTGACTCCCAGGGTCACACAGCTGGTAAATGTCTGAGGCTGATTTGAACTTAGGAAGATGAGTCTTTCTGATTCCAGGACTAGTACTCTCTCCTCCTTGCCACCTAGCTGTCCTACAGTTACAGTGTTAGTGTGACTTAATAAATTACCTCTTAAATCCAGACAACAAGCACAATGTACATTAGTAGATGATAGAAAGTTAGACTTGAAGGTTAGAAAGAACTGATTTGAAATCTCACCTCAGATGCTTGTATGGACCTGACCAAATTACTTAACTTCTCTTACCTTGATTTCTTTACTTGAAAATTGAGAGGATTGAGTAGAATAGAAAATACATAGTCTTCCTTCAGACACTTTCTAGCTATGGGAAACATGGGTAAATCTTTTAACTTTACAGAGCTTCAGTTACTTCACAGATCAAATAGGGATAACAATACTATATTTCTTACTTTACTGAGTTGGTTTGAAGAAAGCACTTTAAAATCTCAAAGTGTTACATCAAGTTTATTATTGTGTTCATACTATTAACTATTATGTTAACTTTTAAGAATGTGAACTTCTATACTCAAGTTAAAATGCCATTGCAAAGCATATGATGAATGAGAAATTACTCCAAAGTTCATATGAAAAAAGGCATAGCCCATATACCCATGGAGGTCCAAGACAGAAAGTTCCCTACACTTACCAAAATATTCATAACAGCACTTTTTAAGTTAGCAAAGGGCTTGAACCAAAGTCAATAACTATTGATTGGGGAATGATTAGAAGATTACTTTTCCATAATAAATATTGAATATAAAAAATTGTTAGAAGCACAGAAAGACTTGCATGATCTGACAGAACTAGGAAAACAATGCACAAAATGACAATGACATAGTAAATGATAAAAAAAATAACAACAATGATCCCTGAAATGGAGCACTGTGTAATTTCTAAACTTGGCCTGAGAAGATAACTGAGAAAACATCTTCATTCCACTGCAGGGCAGGGAACAATGGTTGTACAATATTGGTAATAACATCAGATACAGTTGCTTACTGGTTAATTTTTTCTGACCTTTTTTTGCTTCCTTCTTTGTTTTTTAAATCCTTTTTTTTTTTTAGGTTTTTGCAAGGCAAACGGGGTTAAGTGGCTTGCCCAAGGCCACACAGCTAGGTAATTATTAAGTGTCTGAGACCGGATTTGAATCCAGGTACTCCTGACTCCAGGGCGGGTGCTTTATCCACTACTCCACCTAGCCGTCCCTTTTAAATCTTTTTTTTTTTTTTACAAGGGATGACGTTCTAGGGAGTAAAAGAAAAGGCATTCATCCTAAAGTGAATGTAATTTAAAACAAGAGACATTAATAAAAACAAGGACAGGGATTTACAGTGAACTGCAAACCTACTGAGATGACAGTATGATGAGGCATTTCTAAAATACTAATACAACATTAGGATGCATTATTGCATTTCATCTTAGAAGGGATACAAGATTCAACTGGAGAGGGTCTATTGAGACTATAGAAAGAGTTTAAATTTTGCTGTGGGAGGATTACTTGAAAGAACTTGGGATGCTTAGTCTTGAAAAGAGAAGGCTTGGGGGAAACATTATTAAAACCTTAAAATATTTAAAGAGTTTTCATGCAGAATAGAGAGACTAGATCCATTGTACTTGTCTCCTAATGGGAGGATTAGAATGAATAGGTGGAAATTTTTGGAGAGGAAGATTCAAAGTTTGTCATAACAAACTTTCTAACAATTAGATTTATTTAGGAAAAGTATGGCCTTTTCCAAGAGTGAAATTTCTACCCTTGAAGGTCATCATGAAAAGCCTAGTTTGTCATTTTGGAAGGATGTCATAGAGGGAGCTCATGTTCCATCTAAGAGTTGGACTAAAATCATTGTTGAGATCCCTTTCAACTTTAGCATCCCATGAACTCTTTGTCCCTACCATAAAACCTGTGCAATGCATATTCTCAATAAATATTGGATGAATTGAAATGAAGAAAGAGTACTGGCAAAACAAAACTTTTGGTGTCATCATGTGGGGGGCCTTCACCTCCAAAAATGCAATGCTAGTTTGATCATTGGTCCATTTGAGAACTTGACTTCTTAGTAAATCTGATGATCACATCTGCAAATGGGCCATCTCTCTGCTGCTCAGGTGATTTTCATGGAGTTGGGGCAGATGTATGAACTTCTAAAAGTATAATTCCTCCTTGAATCAGAGATTTATAAATGTCTCCTGATATTGAAAAAATGAATATAAAGAATTTAAAACATTTATTGTCTATGGTTACCATTTTAAAAATTAATCATGTGCTATCTTATGCTATATCATGCATCACTATTTACTTTGTTGACCATTTATTTTGTTAATTATCCTTATAATTATTCATTTTTTCTTGTCTTTCCATCTAGATTGCAAACATCCTATGGGTAGGTACTCTGGTTTATACTTCTTATTTACTCTGCTACCAAGTACAGTGCCTTTTTAAATATAGACACATGTTTAATCAATGGATTTAAATAATTAAGACTAACAATTACAGGATGCATTGATTATCATTAAGTATTAATGCCAAAAAACCCAGAATGTTTTAAAACAATTGGATGGTAGATCTGGCATCTGGACTTTTCTTAAGTTAGAGTAGATAAATTAATATCAAGAATAAACATTAATTAAACAATAATCAAAACTTTATGTTGATGCATGTGATTTAAGGGTGCCTCCTTTTGGTCTTTTTGCCTTCCTTCCTCTCTTTGGGTTACTATGTGAAATCTGGTCAAGAGAAGTCATAACAATTTTTAATAATTGAATTTGTTTCGAAAGGCAGCAGATTTTGTTGAATAGATAGGGCAAGACAGGAAAAACAGAAGACGAGTCCTAATCTTTTTTTTTTTTTTTTTAGGTTTTTGCAAGGCAATGGGGTTAAGTGGCTTGCCCAAGGCCACACGGCTAGGTAATTATTAAGTGTCTGAGACCGGATTTGAACCCAGGTACTCCTGACTCCAGGGCTGGTGCTTTATCCACTGCACCACCTAGTCACCCCAAGAGTCCTAATCTTGATAGCCTTCCCCCTATTGTATTATCCAATAAGGACCTCTCCTAGGGAATGGAGAATTAGGGCAATCATCCAGTACTCTTTTGAGAATCCAGATTAATGGAGCAATGTAGGTGGCTTTGGCATCTCCTGTAAAAAAACATTTATTAATCACTCTGTGAAGCTCCCAACCAAGGCAATATAGGGAATGCCCCTCATTTCTTACATTCCCACTCTAAGATAGTGTAAGTCATTTTTCTGAGATTTTTCCCCCTTTCACAAATGTCACTACTATTCATTTTAACCTAATTTCATGTGCTTTTAGGTGTTTGAAATTAGAGAAGATAGAAGATACTAAATACAATGTGATTTGCTTGAAATCTAATATTAATCTGCGGCTCCATATTTCTTTAGGTATACTCTTGTGTCTAGGAAAGTTTTGCTAACCCTTATTTCCCTATACACAAATACATTTAGATGGCAAGTCTCTAATTTTGTTTTGAGAAACAAAGAAGACTGAATAATAGTTTTCAAATGGAAAGTGTAAATGCTATATATTACAACAAAAAGTATTATTTTACAGTTTAAAAAACAATATATATAACTCACATCATTATGGGATATGACTATAGTGTATGAACACCTGATTCTGATGGATGTATATTTACTACTTTCTTATTTTCTTTTTTCTTTTTTCTAGTTTTTTTGCAAGGCAATGGGGTTAAGTGACTTGCCCAAGGCCACACAACTAGGTAATTATTAAGTGTCTGATTTGAACTCAGGTACTCCTGACTCCAGGGTCAGTGCTCTATCCATCGCAACCTTATCATCACATACTTTCTTATTTTCAAGAGAACTTATGGAAATAATCTTACTTGCAAAGCAGTTGGCTTCTGTTTCCATCATACAGTACAGCGACTATAGTAGATACTTAGTAAATGCTTCCTTGATTTGGTGATGTTTAAAGAGATTCCTATAGCTCAAAAAAGGAATCCTTTTTTTTTTTTAGGTTTTTGCAAGGCAAACGGGGTTAAGTGGCTTGCCCAAGGCCACACAGCTAGGTAATTATTAAGTGTCTGAGACCAGATTTGAACCGAGATGCTCCTGACTCCAGGGCCAGTGCTTTATCCACTACGCCACCTAGTTGCCCCATAAAAGGAATTCTAATAAACATAAGCAATGCTTACATAGCACTTGAAGGTTTGCAGAGCACTTTACAAATAGGATCTCAATTAATCCTCATATCCATTAGAGGTAGTTGCTGATGTTGTTCCCATTTAATTAAGGAAAATTTCCTCATCTATTTTTTTCTCTTGTCCATTTATCCACCTATTTAATCCAAACATATTGAGCAGTTACACTGTCTAAGGTAAGTGTGTCAAAAGAACCTTTCCTTTCATAATTGGAACAAGAGTTGTACCTCATTGCCAGATTCAGAATAGTCAATAATTTCTGATATATCTTAATGATACTTTCACCCCTCAAAAGGTAGTGGAAGAAACAAAAGTGAGTTTCATTCTGGATTTGGATCTCCCCAACAAAAAAGAACTGGTTGCTGAGGAGGAAGTGAAGGAAACTATGGGGTGAAACTGTCTATTCCATTTTGCTATTTGTAAGAAGGCTAATTTAACCTGACAGGAACCCTCAATTTTAGGAGAGAAGCTTTCAAAGGTTTTAGAGAAAAGATAGTTAGGTCCCTATGTATTTAAATTCTGCAGGAGAAGGTAGACCAGGAGAAAACAGATACTCTCAGGAATGAAACTCTGAAGACACAAAAATAAATAATTCTGAAAAGAAGGAAAAGGTGAATTGTCTATTTTTACTTTTAGTTTATTTTAGGCAATGGGGTTAAAGTAACTTGCCTAAGGTCCCACAGCTAGGCAACTATTAAGTATTTGAGGTCACATTTGAATTCAAGTCCTCCTGACTCCAGGACCAGTGCTCTATCCACTGCACTACCTAGCTGCTCCCTGAATTGTCTAAAGAGACCAATGTGAGTGCACATCAAGAAACATGAATTATAAAAAAGACAAATACAGAATATGGAAACATGGGGGGTAATGGATGCATAAAAAACACAATACAGAGCTGTGAGGATAATGTTAAGAATTGTGAAAGTATGGGATGAGCTGAGGAAGATAAGGAAAGTTCATGGGAAATGAAAGTGTTTGGGACTTTTTAATTTGTTGCTATACTGGAGAAAAGATCAGAGAAGAGACAGTAACACCATTCAATTACAGTATGCTTATCTCTTATTTTGCTGTTGTGGTCTCTTCCAAGAAGAATGCTTTTCTGATGAGAACAGAACAAAAATGTATATGAGGGGATTTAAACTAATATTAACAAGGCAATAATATTAAAGCATTGAATAAACTCAAGTCTCTGAGCCAAAATTATCAAAATCTGAAGTTACTAAAATAGGAGCATGGATAATTGGAGGGAGATGTTTGAAATCTTGTAGAGAAAGAGGATTGGTTTTCTTTGAGATTGAAGGACAACTATCAGAGAAAGAGGGTTCTACACAGTTGGAGAAGGGTAAATGTTCTAATTTTTTTTAAGTCTGCAAATTATAGGCCAACAAGCTTGGCTTTGATGCCTGATATGCTAGAATGTATCAATAAAGGAATGGTTATTCACTCTCTAGAAAAGAAACTAGTAACTAAAAAGAGCCAGCATGGTTTAATCCAAAATAAGTCATGACGCTGATGATGAAGCATGTCCTTAACTCAGCTTCTGACTGAGATGTGCTATGTAGAATGACACACCCAATTTTGGACATGGCTTATATGGGAATTTAGTTTGCTTTACTAAGTTTATTTGTTACAAGGACTGAGAGGAAAAAAATGACTGTTGGGATTTAAAATTTTGATTAAAAATAATTCACTACAGATTAGTCAATTTCCTTTTTCCTGAGAATTTTACCAAATTGGTCTATAAGGAGAATGCTATAACTATATTTTATATAGACTTGAGCAAAAACTTTTTTTGTAAAGTCTCTCCTGTCACTCTTGTGGAAAAAAAGTTACATAGGCTAGACAGTAATACAGTCAAGTGGGTTCAGAATTAGCACACTAAAGGACTGAGAGAAGAGATTTGAATGGTCTTCAATGGAATTCCTCAGGGATTTGTGTTTGACTTCATGACATTTAACATTTTTATCAGTAGCCTGGTCAAAGGCATAGATTGAAATTTATAAAAACCAAAGATGATGGATACAAAAGTGGGAGGGATGGCTAACATATTAATGACCGAACTGGGATTCAAAATGCTATTAACAATCTACAAGACCAAACTTAATATGACTAATGTAGTTGGATTAAAAATCATCCTCACAAGTATAAATACATGAATAAAAACTAACTTCCCTGAAAAAACATCTAATCACCAGGGGGATGGGACAGCTCAGAATGCTATTAAAATGTCGAGACAGCATTAGAAGAAGCACAAATGTTCAGGACTAGGGAGGTGATAGAATCGTTGTACTCTTATCTTCTTCAGACCACATCTGAAAGGTCATTCGGCAGTTCTGCCAGCAAATTTAAGCAAAAACATGGATAAGCTAGAGGGTATCCAAAGGAAGGGCACAAGATTGGCAAAAATATTTCTCAATATACATATATATTTATAGATATATATTTTACAACAAACCTCTGCTTGAATACTTCTAATAACAGGTTCACTACTTTGCAAGGATATATGTTCCATTTTTGTTGGACCATTCCTTTTTCCTTTGAAACAAAATCTACTGCCAGTATTTATCACTAATTGATTGGCTCTGGTCCTCTCTTCTTGAGTCACATAGAGACAATGCATGATATAGTGGGAAAAGCAACAGATTTAGAGTCTGTTCCTCATCTATAAAGTCACTTTTGAATTTGCCTTTGGAGTCTTCCAGGTAATATTCCCTCATATATTTGAATATAACCATCACATCTCAGTCTCTCCTTGTCTTCTATAAGATCAACATCCTATATTCTTTCAATTGTTCCATAGTAGTTCCTAAACTCTAAGTCCCCTGATCTTCCTCCTCGGGATACTCTTTGATCTGTACTGTTATATAATATACATAATATAATATATTAATACTGTTATATGATATAATATAATAAATATAATTAGTATAACATAATATAATATGATTAATATAATTAATATAATCAGAAGAGTAGCATAGTAATTATGACATCCTATGCTCTATGACATCTCATGATTTTATGCTCCAATTAATAAACACCAACATAGTAGCAAATATCAAACTAAGCCCATATGAAGCTTGCAATGAGCTAAAAGATTGTTTTAAAGAACTAATTCTGTACATTATTTACTGACATAAGTGATTTTTGAACCCAAAAGTACAACATTCATCTTGGTTAAATGCAGTAAGGCATTCTAGGTGCATTACGGAATGACTGCTAGGAGTTCATAGGAAATACAAAATTCATATGCACCTAATTTTAGATAATCTATTACCCAATTGCATATAAATCAAATTTTTACAAATCAACTTATTTTTTAAACTATTAGGGGCATTCATGAAAGGAATTGTTTAATAGGGGAAGGAACCACTTTATGAAGCAGTAACCCCAAATTTATTTATTTTCATATATTTGGTTTCAATTTAATTCAGTGGTTATTATAAATTGCACATTGTATTCTGCAGGAATAGAGTGAGTGTGATGAAACAGAAGCAAAAAACCTTGATCATGAAATTTATTCTGTGGATATAATAATTACAATTGACACTTTATTTACATGGTCCTTTTAGGTTTATAAAGTACTTTTCTCACTACAATGTGTTGAGGTAGTCTTAGTTATCATTATTTTTATTGAAATAGAAATTTAGGCTTAGAGACATGAAGTTATTTTCCCAAGATCATCCAATTATCAAGGATTAGAATTTCTATTTAAATTCAGTTATTCTACCTTTAAGATTAGGGTTCTTTCCACTACAAATTGTTCTAGAACCCCCTGTTCTGGAAGAAATATAAATGTCTCACTAAATCCAATTCACATATAAGTCAAAACATCACTTCCATGATGTCACTGGTTCCTTTTGAGGATGAAGGATGAACAGCAATAACAACCCATATAAAATTGGTAGAAAACTCCTTTGATTGACCTCTAGATTTTTTTCTCTGATTGGCATCATTCATTTTCACCAGGCTAGAATCTGAGCTACTTTTCTCTCATCATCTATATCCATTAGTCAGTCATCTTATTTTTTGTTGTTCAGTTGTTTCAGTCCTGTATGACTTTTTGTGACTCCATTATGAACGGTTTGTCATTATTTTCTCCAGCTCTTCTTATAGATGAAGAAAAAAGGCAAATAGGATTAAGTGACCTGTCCAGGGTCACATACCTACTATCTGAGACCAGTTTTGAACTCAGGTCTTCCTAACTCCAGGCTCAGTGTTCTATCCATTTTGCCACCTAGCTGCCCTAGTCTTTTTATTAAGTAGCTGGTTTTTGCCAGCTATTATTAAGAGAAACAAAGATAGGCAAAAAACAATCTCTGTTCTCAAGAAACTCACAGGACACAGCATGTAAAAACTATGTTCAAATTGTAGAAAAAAGATAAATTGAGGTTACTTTCAGAGGGGACACACTAAGATTGATGAGGACTGGAGAAGGTTTCTTGCAGAAAGTTGAAGGAAGATCCGCTGTCCAATTCTGTTGGATTCCTCCTTCAAAATGTCTCTGACACTCATATTTTCTTTATATTTTGACTAATCCTGGGGTGGCTAAGTGGTGCAGTGAATAGAGCACCAGCCTTGGAGTTGGGAGTGCCTGCGTTCAAATCCGACCTCAGACACTTAATAATTACCTACTCGTATGGCCTTGGGCAAGCCACTTAACCCCATTGCCTTGAAAAATCTAAAATAAACAAACAAATAAATAAATAAAAATAAAAAAATATTTTGACTAATCCAGGACCTCATTACCTATTAGGATAGCTTCGTACTTGATCTCCCATAGACCTTGAACACCCTATTTTTCTTGACCAATCCTACCTCACTATGACCTTTGACTCTAAATTCCCTTAGGGTCTCTCTAGAACATGAGGGTAACTAAACTAGACCTTTCAGATAACAGGAATACTCAGAAGCAGTTAGGAGAGATAAAAACAGTTCAGAATTCCTTTATTCTTCAGACCTTTATGCTTAAGAGAAAAGAAAATTGCTTCATAAGTAATTTTAATAAATGTGATTTTTTGGTTTCATTAAGATTCATATTTTTTGGTATCAAAAGAATAATAATTTCAGCTTTCCTCAAGAATAATGCCTGGTGGATATGAGGTCAAAGCATATTTGTAAAACATAAAAAGGCATCATGGGGGCATATGATCAAAAAAGGAGTTGAACTAGTCAAGTAGTAAAAGTTAACCAGACCAAGAGTTGTGCTGGGAATCACTAACAATTTAAAGATCCATGGGAAGGATCTGTTGTCTAGATGACCCAAAGTGGTTTATGAAAGGACATGGATGAATTACAGAAAGTCAGCATTAGAAATTATTGAACAGGTCATTCAGTCCTGCTGTGGAAGGAACCAAATGAGAAGGTAAACATTCTGATGAATTCCTGGAACCATGCAAACAATGATGTTCGAAGACTAAAATAATAGTCTTATAATAATACTTTAAGATTTTCAATGAGCTTTACAATATTATGCCATTTTGTCATTATAAGAATCATTAGGAGATAGATACTATTTTTAGCTCCCAATTTATAGATAAGGAAACGGAGACAAACAGAAGTCAAATGACTTGTCTAGGGTCACACAGCTGGTAAGGATTGAGGTTGCATTTGAATTCAGAATTTCTTGAGCATACTAATTGTATGTACCTGCAGAAAGCACAGATAAGGAAGCCATGAGCCCCAGCAGAATACTTTTCAATTGTCCCAAGGCTTTTTTTTAAAATACTACTTCTACTCTCAAACTTTAAGACAATTGTTGAAGTCTTCCATATTGTACCTGTCCAAGGTTTGGGGAAAAGCTTATATTCTTCAATGACAACTGAAGTTATTAAAGAAGACCTCAACTTTATAGTTTTTAAAGTGTGTTGATACCACAGTTTATGGTCTAGCTATTTAACTGAAATTTATAGTTGGTAAATGAGTACATTTTAAAAAATACATAATTGAAACATCTACCAATGCCACATGGAAAAGCATCCTGTGTAGGGGTATCCATAATGTGGGCAATTTCTGTGTTAATCAGAAAATCCAGTTAGAGTATTGTCTCTTCATAAAAGTGTGACATGATTAAAAAATTCTGCAAAACATCTCCATAATTAAGAACACACACACACACAAATGTAAGACTTCTGAGTCCTAATCTGAGAGAAAAGCTACAACAAAAAATTCTTTTTCTCAAGCTACCAGAAGACAAAAATGACATGTGCCTTAAAAAGACAAAAAGCGTGTTGGCTAAAGTTAACTTGAGGACATATAATTGATGGAAAAGGATGTGGGTCAGCCATGCAGTGAGAAGGACAATGGACAACTCAAATATTGTACTGGTATTTATGAAATATTAAAAGACTTAGAGAAATAAAACTGCAGGTGACCTTAAGGATAATGCCTGGTGGATATAAGGAGGTAGAAGCTTATTAGCAAGGACAACTTATGGCAAGACATAAAAGACCTCCTACAGAAGATTTAAGGAAGGCCAAGATGAAGAACTGAACAGAATGGGAAGGAAGAACTGATGGAAGGAATGCCAACACCAGTGAGGTCATGGAGCCATCAGAGTCATCAGAGATGTTTATTTCCTTCTTTTGAAAAATAAAATTAGCCCATCAGGTAAAGCTTCTATTTTCATTAGAGTAGAAATTTTCTAATATTTTTCATGACACAAAACTGCTCTTTGGAGACAGATTCACCCTATAGGTTGTTATTGTGTCTTTTCAGTCCTGTTCAACTTTTTTGTGACCTTTTGGCGGGGTTTCTTGGCATAAATACTGAAGCAGTTTACCATTTCCTTCTCTAGCTCATTTTACTGATGAGAAACTGAGGCAAACAGGGTCAAGTGCTGGGTTAGAGTCACAAAACTAAAAAGAATGCAAGGCCAGATTTGAACTCAAGAAGATGAGTCTGCCTGATCACAAACCCAGTGTTTTAGCCATTGAGCCTCCCAGCTACCCTACCCTACAGGTATAGCTAAACTATGTAGAATAGTTTAAGACTTACAAAGCATTTTACATGCATTATTTCATTCACTCTTCACAAACGTGTAAAGCTATTATTCTTATTTTTATTATATAAACAAAGAAAATGAGCTTCAGAGAAGTTGTGATCAGAATGTTAGAAAAGAAATTTAGGGTGGTTAGGTGGCACACTGGATAGAGCACCAGCCCTGGAGTCAGGAGTACCTGAGTTCTACAGCCTCAGACACTTAATAATTACCTAGCTGTGTGGCCTTGGGCAAGCCACTTAACCCCATTGCCTTGCAAAAAAAATTAGAAAAGAAATTTAAATCAAGGTCTCTCTTTGACTTTAAAGCTAACTTTCATTTTATTGCAACGACTTTGCAAATAAAATACTATTTCCCAGATTGAATGTCTTTTTGTTGTTCAGAAGACCTACTTACACATGAGACAAATTCATGATAATTCTTTATGATGCTCCAATAACCTGGATAGTGTTTACAGAAATACCTTTTTTATTTCAAATCATATTAAAGTTCTATTCAGTTTGCTTTAATTTAATCTGCGAATTGGCAAACGGACCAGGATTACCTCCCATGTATAAAAAGCCCTTTCTGTTCTTACCTTCCAATCATATGAATTCTCTAATTTCCTAGGGCAACATGGATATTAAATAAAGGGAACTTCTGAAATTTTGAAACACTCAAATTCTAATGAAATCATTTTGAAAACAAGTTAGCATGCATCTTTAATTTTTAAATGAATTGACCAATGTAGGATGTCGAATGCAGAGTCAATCAGGTATCCTGACCCATTCAACTATGACTGAACCAATGAACTTAATAAAGACAAGTTATTGATGGCCAGTTTGATAGATTCCACTTTCAGAAGTGCTTTAACTTAAAAAAAGACTTACCTGCCAAAAGTCAGCCACAGTTGCTGGAAGTGGTCCTTGGGTAGCAATATAGGCTGGATTTCTAGGGTCATGATCCATCTGAGAGAGAAAATTATGATAAGATGTAGTTGGATTTTTCTTAAGAAACTAGAAGATAAACCTATTTAAAGGTGAATTGGTAAAGACAACAGACTAGATTCTCTTGATTCTTAATGTCATTTTAATACTCAACCATTTCAGAAATGGAAAAAACAAAACAAAACTCTCTTAAAAACTTCTCTTTACCATCCTTTACCATCTTTTACCCACCCTTAGTGGGAAAGTGACCCTGTTAGGTTTGTAATGCTTTACTTATACATAATATTGGAAATAAAAGAGCAACACCTGCAAATATATATGAATACATATATATATATATAATATAATGTATAAATATATAAAGTTCACTAGCCCAAATAACTAAGATGTCAACAAATCAATTTGAAAATGTAAACTCTTGCTCCTAAAAAAATCCAAGAACATTATCCACTAAGGTAGAAATGGAGGAATAAAGAATTCTAGCTAGGATTCTAAGTATGCAAATGACTAATATAATAATCATGCCATCTACATTGCCAGTGTAAGTGCCCTCCAGCTTTACCACAGATATGGCACTAAAAATAATGGATCCATTTGTTATTTATCACCAATGAGTCTGTGATTGTGAGACAGTAAACTCTTAACAACAAGAGAAAACACCACTCATCCATGAAAAAAAAAAACTCTTCAGGGTCTTGGAAATGTTTATTAATAACTGGCATCTTCTTAGTTGCTTTGAAAGTATTAACTCATCTCACATGGGTGGTTGTTTTTGTTTACTCCCAGGGAGTTGCTCCCACTAGCTGAGTCACCATCAGCCTTGAGTCCAGGGATATTAAGAGCCCACAGTGAGATAAGCACTTCATAGAAGAGTGGTCCCAGCCTTCAAGTAGCTAATTTCCCATTCTATTTCCACCATGCCAGTTAACAAGGAACTAAAAACAAACAAACAAAAAAAGAATGCAGTTGTGGGCTTTCTGGCTAGTTGATTTGTCCAAATGCATCCTGCTAGCCTCAATAGAGGATGTTTGGCTTGAAAGACCTTAATTATAACATTTAATTCAAAGACTGACTGAGTAGAAAAAAAAAGAGGGGGAGAAACAAAGCCTTGAGAACCAAATAGGATTATAGTGCTGCTGCACTGAAGGTTTTCAGAGTAATAGGGTGTGTTTTTTCCCCCTTAAATCCTAAGTCTCCAGTCAACTAGTAAAGAGGAGGGGGTGAGAGTGGGAGGATATTAAACTCAATGTTTAAGAAAACTTTCTGATAGAATTCTCTGATTATTGGAAAGCTTCCTAGAAGGGGATGTTAGAAGTAAGACCAAATTGGACAAGTTTCAGTGGGTGAATGCAGGGAATCATTCTACATTGTTGAAAGGTATAGCTGCATAGTAGGATTTCCACTTTCCAGGGTGAGGACATTGTTTGTTTATTAGACTTATCTAATGCCTCTTGATTTCAGGGCTCATTGCAAAGGTGTTGTATGATCTTGACTTTAGCATTATGATTAAGGATTTGTTACTCCAAACAATGCAAATGTGAGATGTGCCACCACATGCAAAGCTAAACATTAAGCTATGGTATTTCAGAAACACTTTAAAATGTTATTCTAAGTTTAAATTTTAACAAGGGCAAGTATAAGACAGATTCCTTCTAGCAGGCATCTCCTGAATTTGTTCAGAGCCTATCAACATTTTCCGTGGTGATGGTTGTCAGCATAAAAGAATGCACCTTATAATTATGTGCACTATGAAAAAGGAAAAGCGCATAAAAGAACAGATGTAAGTTATTCTAACAGAACAACAATGTGATACTTGCTGGGGAAAAAAGATACTGAGGAAGGAAAAATGCCTTTGATGCTCCTAATTTTCTGATTTATAATTAAAACTGGACCTAATGTTAAAATTCACTACCACAAATACAATACAGGTAAATTATGTTACTCTTATTGAAAGTACCAATTAAAATGTTGTGGAAGGAAAGAAAAAGGAAAAGACTCAGAAATAAGTCTTTGATTTTTTTGAAAATATGTTTTTGCTGGGGCAGGGAGCCAGGGTGGTGATAGTTCTTTACTAGGACCTTGGCCTCTTCTCTGTAAAGAGTTGTACTGAAAAATTAAAACTCCACCCCCTTGTCAAATGAGTTGTTTGCCAAAAGCAATTGGCAGGGCAAGGCATTTTAAACTGCTGCTATATTCAAAATAGTTGCATTTTAAACAGCATTCAAAACAACAAATATGTCATTAAGAGCAAAAGTTGAGAATGGTATAGGGAGGATAAAGAAGTCAACATTTATGAAAGGTCATAATTTATTTCACAGTGATTTTTTAAAAAAATATTTTTTAATCAACCACCTGTTTGTGTTGTTGAAGACAAAAGCAAAGAAAATCAATGATGATGTAAGTAGTATTGTCAGAGAAGAAATACTTCCAAACATTCAACTATCTAGTAAAGCAGGTCTGGGCCACTTCTTGGTATTTTAGCACTAATCAGCTGCTGTCAAAAAGCTGCTATTTGGAATGTAGCAAACATCATAATGAGCATAGAGTAGAGAAATGTGTCATCCATTTAACAATAATTCAAAAGACAATTACAATTATTACATTCCAGGCACATTCTGTTGTACAGAAAACAATTATGGGCAGGAACACTTTTTGCTCATAGCAAATATAAAACAGCAGAAATTCCTATCATGCTATTAGCCAGTCTGTAACTGAATAAAAATATAACAAATATTTAACTACTTAAAATGAATATGTTTCATTAACTTTTAGGTAATTTTAAGGAAGGTTCATATTTGAGACTATTTGGAATAAAAAAAAATACATTAATGCTAATATATATATATATATACATACAAAAATGTATATATGTATATACAAAATGTATATATATATATATATATATATATTTTATTTCCAATCAAAGTAATTGAAGATTATAGCATAAATGCTTTTGCTATGTATCCACTCTAATAGTATGGATACCACAACCGTCTTCTCTGTATATTGTCTTGGGCACTAATATGTGTTGGAAAATTTTTCCTATCCCTTTTTTCCTTACTTCTCATTTAAAAGAATACTTCTCTGAATTCTATTCTTTTTCCGTGTGAATGTATGCATAACCATGTGCATATGCAAAGCCCCCCTCGGATGTATGCAGATATAGATCTGAGAGGGCTATATCTATAGTGAGGTCTATATGCTATAGAACACTGAACCTGGAATCAGGAAGAATCCTCTTCATAATTTCAAATCTGGTCTCAGGCCCTTAAAAGCTGTGTGATCTTGGATAAATCATTTAACCCTGCTGTCCTTAGTTTCTCATCTGTAAAATAAGTTGGAGAAGGAAATGGCAAACCATTCCATTTTTTTGACAAGAAAAGCTGAAATGAGGTCACAAAGAGTCAGATACAGCTGAAATGACCCAATGACATAAAGTTAGAAGGGACCTTATAGGTTATCTCATTTTTCAGATGAGAGATGAGGTCACTTGACCAAGGTCATATGGGTGTTGAGTGTCTTAATGAGAAAATATTCAAGTTAAATTGGCATATAAATACATAGGTTATATAACCAAACAAATCATCTAAGCTGATACTGAATTCATCAGGGAAATATATGTCAATTTATTAATAAAAAAAGAGACATGTGACCTGTACAAACTAGAGACCCTGCTCTAAGTTTCTACCAGTATGTTACAAGCTGTACAAGGTGAAAAGACTGGTTCTGTGAGGTCAAAGTTTACATGCTTTCTCCCAGCACTGAAAGGTTGGTGCATTTGGAGAAGCAAAGTGGTGCAATTATTAAACATTTTCTCTCATAATGGAAATTTTCACAGTAACACTGCCATAGCAGACAAGCCAGTATCATAGTGAACCATCTTTAGAGGTGGCTTTGTGATTTTATGCAAAAAGAGGATCAAAGATCATTGCAATGCAAGTGTAATTAAAGGGTATAATTTTGCTTTTACTAAAACTATACCCCTCCCCTTGGCCCCCAAAAGAAAATCATTTTTTTTTCAGTTGAATCCTTTACTCATGAGAAAACTCATATTACTAAAATGTGGCAAAAAAAATCAAATGAAATCCAAGAAAGGCTCATTCTTAAGCACTTGTAGAGTACATAGCTCTTGTGTTGTTAAGATCTGGTAAGATTTCAACCTGGAGAATGGAAATTAAAAAAAAAAACACCCTGCCACTGTTTGATTTTGATTTGAGGAAGTATAATATAGAAAGAGGACTTGGAAGCAATTTTAGATATTGTAAATGATTCTTACTTCTTCTTTAGCCATATTCTGGATATTAATACCATGAAGCTTTGCACCCTCTGAAAATGCTTTATGATTAAAAAGCTTTTTACTTCTGTCAAATGAGAAGACAAAGAAATATTCTTAAATTCTGATGTCAAAGAAGACACTAAAGGACCAGCTTCTGTTAAGTATAGCTTAGATAAAGTAAGGGGCAGTTGGGTGACCCAGGGGATAGAGTGCTAGGACTGGAATCAGGAAGATATAATCCCCAGGGGTTAAAATCTTGCCTCAGACACTTAACTAGCTCCCGGGAAAGTCATTTAACCTTTTTTTTTTCCCCCTCGGTTTCCTCATCTGTAAAATGTGCTAGAGAAGGAAATGGCAAATCATTCCAGTATCTTTGCTAAGAGAACCCCAAATTGGGTCATGCAAAAGTTAGAAAAGATTGAACAACAAATGGATAAGAGAGAAATGGGCCATTTTAGAAAATTCTTATTTATTTAAAATTTTCTAATTTTCCAGCAGCATAATTTTACCATCATTTAAGGCACAGAAGGGAGAATAGTTTCTTAAACATCAGACTGGACTTCAGTAAGCTTCATCTAGCATATACAAGAATAGCTGAATATGGTGAAAATAATGGTAACTGACATTTTTATAGCACTTTATGCTTTGCAGAATGCTGTTATCTCATTGTAATATGTATGCATATAATAGTCTAATGAAAAAAAATCCTCTTTTAGTGAAATACCAATTTACAAGAGACTCAGAGTCTTACCCATCTCTTTTTTTCTCTCAACCTTAACAAGAATGTCTCAATTTGGATTTGTTAGATGATTTTAGAATTGAAATTTTAAACAAATTTCTCCAAATAAATGAGAATGAAGCAGTAATTTCATTTTTAAGTGTCATTAAAAATTTCAGAATAGTTCTTGGTTAAAAAAATTGTATACTGTGTTGAAGCAAACTGTCATATTAATGACATCCCTCAGTTTGGTGTCTTCAAAAATAAGCAAGCTGAGTTTTTAAATGTAGTTGATGGGTTTTTCCCTTAGACGCCCTATGAGGGGAAACAGAATTCCCATTTACTTTCATGACCTCTGATTTAAAAGCAAAGATTGCACATTATTTACTACTGGATGATTTCCCTGAAATTTAATGAGGACTAAGTACAAATATGACAGATGTAATTATCGTAGTTTTATTCTGCACAGTCAGGGTCTCCTTGTGCTGTAATTGCAAGCTTTTCATTCAATTGCTGGTAGCAGAGTTATTATCACTGTACTTTCAGTGATTTCAGAGAGAGGAGGTAAAGTTGGTATCCTCTGGCTTATTCTTACAACCCAGAATTTGAAAGGAATCCAGTATGCTTGCTCATTGTATGAAATTTTTTAAAATTCATGAAATCATTTAATGGAATCATCTGTGCTCCCAACAGTTGCTGGCCTAGGGGACTAACAGATCAGCTTTAGATTTTAGCAAAAATTGAGGCTAGATATTACTTGAAAAAATATATATAATATACATATATAAACATAGCCCTAAGTGTATATGAATAAACCTGGGTGGCTGCCTTCCTTTGGCAAATATCATTGTTACCATTTAGATTTAAGGTAGGGCTGGAGCAACTCAAACATCTGGAAGCTGGGCCCCGAGCTCTATAAAATGGTGATAACTTAGTCACAAATACATTGATGTAACTCAATTGTTTTTAGATTTGAAAATAATTGCTTTATTTTTTAGTCTATCCTCATGAGATGTTTTGAGCTCCAAGGGTGAAAAAGGAAACTGCTCTTTTCTTGCGATTCAGAGAATCCTGCCCTTGTTTTATTAATACTCACCTTGCTGCCACAATGAAAATAAAATAGTCTCTCATAATCCAATATCACAAGGTCTAATAATCAAAACTACTAGAAAATTCTGATCATTCTTGGAGTTATCAAAATAAGAAAATGGAGCACCAAATGCACATTTTTGTTAAACCACAGCTAACTTTTAAAAATACTAATTGTTTCTCATTGTATTAACTGGGGAAAAAAACCAATTAAATGTCCCTAAAATAGGATTATTGAAAACATGAGTGGCACAAAACTTAATTATATATATATATATATATATATATATATATATATATATATATATATATATATATATTTTTTTTTTTTTTTAGGTTTTTGCAAGGCAAATGTGGTTAAGTGGTTTGCCTAAGGCCACACAGGTAATTATTAAGTGTCTGAGCCGGATTTGAACCCAGGTACTCCTGACTCCAAGGCCAGTGCTTTATCCGCTACACCACCTAGCCACCCCAGATTATATTTTCCTAGGAACAAAACAATCAAAGCTATTCAATTCATTTCTCCCCTTCAAAAAACGATCTAGGTGAGAGTAAGGAAAGAGTAGTCAGTACTTGAAATGTTTTGATAAAATCTCTGGCCATCTTTTCTAACTATTGTTATTAAATCATAACTTGATTTCTTTTTAGATTCCACATTTCTTATTAGATTTTAGTTTCATGAGAATTAGGTCTTAGATAATAAGACCTGCAGATTAGCATAAACACTTTGTTGGCTCACAATTATTATTACTATTACTCTTTCCACTCACTCTTTTCATATTTGAATATAGAAATTGAGCACATGTATAGACTCAATAGCACTGAGTTCCCTTGTAATCTTGGAGGTGGGTAACTGGGGTAGGGGATGAAAGCTAAAGAAGTAATCATGTGATTTTTCTATAAAGAACATTTTGTTGTTGTTTTCCATATGGTTGCTCTGAAGCAGGGAATATAATTTAATCTCTGGCACATGTGAATCAGAAAGGCAGATCTTGGAATTGGGAGTCAGAATCAGCCTCTGATATATCATTTAGCTGGATAACTAGGGGCATCTCTTATCTTTTAAGTGTCCTAGGCAACTCTGGGACACTTGGCAATTGCCATTTAGTAGTTTTTTCTTCTTCTGGCAAAGGTGTTTCTATAATACCAATGGTCAACATTTAGGAATATAAATTGAGATTAGAAAGAGTTCTCCAAGGCCATATAGAATAGGGGTTCTTAACCTGAAGCATGTTGATTCAAAAGAAAATATTTTAAAACTATTTCAGTATAGTTACTTTCCTTTAAAAACCTACATATTTTACTTTATAATTTAAAAGTCAGTTTTTCCTGTCTCCAGTTGCAGAGCTCTTCTCTACTATGCCAACTAAGAACCCCTGATGTAGACCAAGCATGTTAACTGTTGCCGAGACTCCGTTTATCCTAGGTGATACGACTAGCAAATTACACAGGCCCAGATTTCTGGGAATGAGAGGGTCTCCTTCTCTTTGTCCCCCCCCTTCTCTCCCCCACCCCAGTTTTGATTCTGTGAAAATAAATTATGTCAGGGCTAGAGTTCAGTATATTAAAATGAACAAACCCCAACAATTAAACTAAGTAGTTCCTCAACAAAAAGTTTCTGGTTCTCACTTGGAAGACTTCTCTGGAGAAACAAAGAAGAATTGTTTTGATTCTGAAACAATTTACTGTGTAAATGAATTTTTTCAGGCAGATACAGAAACCTTGTTTAACATCCCAACACTACCTACTTAAGATCTCAGCCTCCTCACTCAAGTGGCCAAATGTTTCCTTCTCCCTGTGATCTTCAGAGGGAAACATTTGATCCATCATCACTTTGCAATCTTCAGAAAGATTCCTGTCACCTTGTTTCCTACAGGCACCAAATTTAAAGAAAAATCCCCAAAAAGAGTGTGGGGGGGGCAGGAAACTACAATAAGCAAAATTCCCTCTATCTTGACATACAGATAACAAATTCCCCTAGCTCAGCTTTCAGTTTAAAATGCCACTAAGTGCACCCTCTTAAAAACCTGTCTTCCGGCACTTTCTTTACTTAGAGATAACAGCTTATCTCTTTTTTCTCCATCTGCAATCATATTCATCACATTCAGTTTTGAAAAATCTACCTGAGTCACCTCTTAAAGTCTAACTTTTCACCTTTTTCTTCCTTCCTTCCATCCCCCTCCACCAGTTAAGATTGTCCAGATAGGCCCTTTTTCAATCTTAGCTGTTTACCCCCAGTTCACAGAGGAAAACAAAAAAGTAAACAGAATGAGGCCCATGTTAGTAAGGTATGCATCTCTGGAAGACAAAAATACTTGTATTCACTGGGGCCCTGGGCCAAGTGGTTTATGAAAAATTGCCCTGTCAATTTTCCTCCTCAATATAGACAATACTTGAGATCTTCACTACATTCTAAGTGTTGGCTTCCCAAATAAGAGCACAACCTGTAAGCCGCTCTCTTTTTCTTAAAAAGAAAGCATTCCCAGACTAAGGGGACTAGCCCATAATTCTGAATCTGACCTGGTGTCATGGATCATTTAAAAAAGTGATGGGTTTGCATTCTGAAGTTTTTTCTTTCCTTCCACTGAAGAACAGGAAGATAGGCAACTCAGAAGAAGACTCATAAAACAACTGGAGAATCCTGCCCAAGAGTCACAGGCTCATTTAAAAGTTTCCTCTTATTTCATCATTCACTCATCTCATTGTCTAATAAATGTATAGTCTAAATCTTGGATCTATTTTACCAGGCTAGAAGCTCCTACTCATTGGATGGGGTCTGAACAGGCCATGCTTGCAAGCTTAAGCAAACTTCTATATCAGTTCAGGATTAGTTTTTGGCTCACTCTGTCTCAGAAAGACAACTTTGGCTATTTTTCTAAGTTAGAACAACATTGTCCATGTCCATATTAATGCTATCTAAGGGAAGACCAAAAGTTGACTTAGGATCAGTTTGCATACTTACAATGGGACTTGCATTGATGTAGTCAGAATTGTCGTGGCTATTTTCAGATTTCAAAAGTATCCTGGAATGATCATCTGTAAGCAAACCAAATGGAAAGAAAAAAAAAAGACATAATTAGATTTCTGCTCAGGAATTCCATCTGCCTGCATGTTGGGTGGCTTTAGTAATGAATGTTGATGCTGTTCTCTCTCAGGTAATGTATGTATATACCATATTCTATGAAATATTCCTCAAATAATTTTTTTCCATTAAGCCCCAAATGTAATTCTGTAAAAATCTTTATTCTATTCCTGTCCTCTCTCTATTCTCTGTCTGGTCCTTCTATTTTAAAGGGATGGAAGAAGAATAAGAAAGCAAGAAGGGGAAGGGGACACATATTTTTCCCTTGGCATCCTATAAGTCAGATTTTTTTCTTATTTTGATTATGAAAATGGTGATTAAGTCTTCATTTGTGTTTCATATAGGACAATCTTTGCACTCATGTCATAAATACATCAGGACAAAAGTGAAGAGGCAAATTGGCTTAGTGATTAGAAGGTTGACTTTGGTATTGGGAAGGGCTGGGTTTCAAGTCTTGACTTTGACATATACAGTTAAGGAAACTGAGGCAAACTGGATGATATGACTTGCCCAGGGTCACACAGCTAGTAAATTTCCTGAGGTTGGGTTTGAACTGAGGTCTTCCTGATTATAGGTGGGTACTCTATCTACTGTGCCAACTAGTTGTCCATTCATAAGGGAAATGCAAAACTTAAATGATTCCTTTCTTCCTTTCCTTCCCCATTTTCATCACTATAACCATCTTTATTTCTCTTCTCTTAGAAAAAGCAGCAAAAAAATCTAAATTGACATTGTATCCTGAGATAGAGTATTTTTTCTTCCAGAGAAAGATTTTTTTAGCATTATATACAGAAACACATTTAATTTTTTTAACTTAAAAAAAAAGACAGCCTGGGTTCAAGAGACTCCAGAGCCACATGCTAACAATGGTGATATACTTTTTTACCTTTATCTCTGGCCCTGAAGGCAGGTTAACAGGCAAACCCTCCTTTGCCTGTTGCCTTCCAGGTGAATTGGGTCAGCAAGGGGTAAAATTTAGATGTGAGTCGCTGAAAATAGATGGGAACTTTTAAATTTAAGTTTGATTTTTCTTTCATTCCTCTTAGAAAACTTCCTTTTTTAAAAAAAGGAACTTTAGGTATTGGAAAAATTTGAGGATATAGAAATGTTTAGAATTTTTTTAGTAGGGAACTTGAAGTATTGAAATTGTCCCTAACAGTACATATGTGCATATGTGCATCTCCTCTGTAATTTAGGATTTTTAGAATTTCTTGGGGGCCTTCCTAGGTACGTACAGCCAGTATATGAGAGGTCCCCAAAAAGTTTTCTAGAAGAAATACTGCATCATGGTCAAACTCTTCCAAGGAACCCATGGTGATCACCCTACCCACCTAGTGATTTTAGAGATTAGATTTGAGATGTTATGGGAAAAAAGGTGCAGATTTCACTGTGATTGATATTACTGATATGAAGAATTCTGGGATGAGGAAACTCTACCCTATGTAGGTTGATACCTTCTCTCAAATTTATAATCTTAGAAAATTGTCTGGAAAAATGAGGGTGCCAAGGAGCCAAAGACAGTATGTATGAATGACTGGACTTGGACAATTCTGCTTCCTCATTCAGAATCACTACAGAATGACCACTGGAAAAAAAAGATATATAATTCGATGTATGATATTGCTCCTGAACTTACTCTTTTCAGGAAAAGGGGGCTTGGATAAGAGGAAAGAAATATGGTGAAGCCAATAGATGCAGTTTTATGGACTCTGATATGAAATGGTCTTAAAAGCAATGTTGATTTTTAGCTACCAAATCATTCTACTAGACTAAAAAAGAAGTGATTACTTAGATGTGAAAAATGATATCAAAATACCATGGACTAAACGACCTTGGCCTCTTATAAAGAGTACAGAAACTCTTGAAAATGCCAGAAAAGTGAGTTTAAAATATACCAGAAGGGGGAAGAAAAGCAAAAAAACAAAAAATAAAAACTGGTCAGTGTTCCTCCTTGGGTTCCTGAACATTACCACAAAATTCAGCCTCTCAGACATCATTTGCACGGATGGGAATGTTTGGGTCCACAAAGTCACTAACTTGTATTTTGCTCAGAAGTGGGCACCCTTTTCTCAAGGGCTAAACCAGGGTCTCATTGTTCAGGCCTCCACAGAAGGCTGGCATAAAAGGGCAGAATTGCTGGCTGCTTCACTGGGTCTCACAGGAGCCCAGCTTCATTATAAATATTTTCAACACAGACAACTTTAGGCACTTGTGATAGTTATTGTCTGAAAGAGCTTCGTGATGGGCAGGGTTACTATAGAAAGAGAAGATGGTGGTGGTGGTGGGGGGCATCATGGAGGGGATTGAGGGGAAGAATTACAGCTCTGCAATTTCCTGGCTTGGGAAGCTAGTGCCCATTTTAAATGTGCTCAATGCTGGCTGGAGACGAGCCTCCCCCCTTCTTGTAGAGATGAATAGGCACTTAGCGAGGTCTCGGGATGCAGAGCGTAGGCCTTCCTGAGGGTTGCCATCAACAAAGGGCAGGCCAGGAGAGGCGAGGTCTGATGGGCAGGCTGGCCCCCAGAGCTTTGTAAGCAAACCCGCAGCAAAGAAAGCAGCCCCCACCCTCACTGGGCTTTGGAAGAGGCCTGCCAGCTGGACGCTCTAATGGAGAAATGAAGGCGCTGCCCCATAAGTTGGGGAAACTGATTGTAATGAAAATGTCCTATGGTGACCTTGCTGTATACACTGGCTGGGGGAGGAGAAGGAAGGAGACTTGCACCTGAGCCTTGGATTTCTGGTTTGTTTTTTTTTTTTCTGAGTACAGTGACAATACTCGCCCTATGGAGCATTGCTGAAATGTTGTTCGGTTGAGATCACACCAGGGATTTCAGATGTTGAAGAGTTGTGATTATTTGTCCGATTCCAAAGCATCATTTTCTCATCTTAAAAAATGGTGCATAGTCTAACCTACTTTTTTTAAAAAAAATGGAATATATTTTATTTTGTATTTGAACAATATTGCATTGTGAGCCGATTGAAGATTTCCTGGGAGAAAGAAGGGGAGTTAGGGTGGAAGGGGGAAAATGGTGTCACAAAACCAGACCTGGGAATTAGTGGTCTAATGGGTAAATCATTAGGCTGGTCTGTGAGTCTGAAACCTTTATTTAGTTCCTGGCCTGGCTCTGCCACTTGGACAAATCATTGAAGCTTTCTGTGATTCAGCCATTCATTCATTCATTTACTTATTTATTTGACCTAAAAAAAAGACTAATAAGACGATAGTTCCTTATTCATGTCATAGACATTTGATGAGGACCAATGAATGAGATGATATGATGGAAGCTCAAAGATTTTGAAAAATTCATCAGAGCCAGCAAGGAAAGATTAAGCAATGTGATTCAGGCAAAAAAAAAAAATAAAGAAAAATCAGACTGGAGCTCCTGAGATCATAAAAAAAGACCTATCCTGTACTCATCTTATGGAATCTTGTTCCCTCTTGTCCCATCCCATTTTGTGCCCAAATTTCAAGGAATTGATAGGAAAGTATTCTAGGACAGAGGCTTTAAATTCTCTAGGCTAGGCCTTGGTCTAGAAATTGTTTACAGGAGTCTGTTCCAATAAACATATGAATTCTTATGAAAAAAAATCAGAAATCATGTATGTAAATCATTATCTCTTCTATCTAGTCCAATAATATAATGACTTAGTTTCTGTTAATGAAATGCCAAATCAGAAATTAAAAGAGAGGGAAGAAGAAATAGACATATTAATAGGAAAAACAACCACAAAACTTCCAAAACATGGTGAATAGGGCTACAGGGATATCTCTGAATTCCAGGGATACCACCCCAACTTTGATAGTTAATCCTCATATGACTTTGGGCAAGTCATATAAGCTATTTGGGATTCAGTTTCTTCATCTGTAAAATGAAAGGGGGGGGGAGTTCTAGTTGGCCACTGAGATGCCTTCCAGTTTTAAAACTACAATCAATGTATTTATTTAGGACTTCTAATGTTGGTCTGTTTTGTTAGTTATCTTTTCAAACGTATATGTCTTGTATTTACAATTAGATTGTCAATTCCTAAAGAGCTGGACTATGTTTTCCTGTTTCATTGTAGGCTCCATTGAATGAAGACAATCTTGCAAAAAAGCATGTACCCCCAATAATATTTTCATTAATTAAGTAATTATGATAAGAGAAATGCAGGGAAGTCTTGGAATAAGGCACTGGAAAAAAGGAAGAAATTTTCTGTGGCTATCCATTTAAGATGGTTTAAAAATAACAACCATAGCAATATATAAAATGTAAAAACAATATCTAATATTTATATGGAATTTTATAACTTTCAAAGTGTTTGACATCTGTTGTTGATGATGTAAGGATAATTATTTTTATTTTACAGATGATAAAATTGCATTATCAAGAAGTGATTTGTCCAAGTTCACAGAATTAGTGGTGGAGCTTGAAATCCAAACCAATTATCCTCCTTCAGGGTTGAATAATGACTCCTATTTAAATTGTAGACCTGTGGAGTGTTAGACCAGGAAGGAGACTTTAAAGATCCCCCAGTCTGTGTGACCTTGGATAATTCACCAAAGTTCTCATTGTTCCAGGTTACTCTAAGTATTAAAAGTGGCAGAGGAGTCACCAATATACATGGGTAATAGTAGTTTCCCAATGAAATCAGATTTGGAAAGAGAATTGTGATACAACATCAAAAGTATATAAAGACATATACATATGTCTTTTAGCTTGGAGAATTTTGTCTGGCTGACCCCCATGCATAGAATGCACTCCTTCCTTATCATGTATGCGAATCATTATCTCTTCCATCTAGTGCAATAACATAAATCCCCTAAAATTCCATCTTCTATATTCCTTTCCTATTCCCTCTTAATTCTAGTGTCTACCCTCTGTTAATTATATATATATATATATATATATATATATATATATATATAGCTTGTTTGTTAATATTTGTTTGCTTGTTGTCCTCTCTCTTTAGATTGTGAGTTCCATGAAGGCAGGTACTATCTTTTGATTCTTTTTGTACCCCCTTAGCAATTAGCACAGTGACTATCATTATTTATTAATTATCATTATTATTATTATTATTAGTGGCACTTAATAAATGTTTATTGCTTGACTGATTATATCTTGCCAAATGAATGTAAGTTATACCTGAGAGGATAATGACAGTTCATTTACTAACCCATAGACTTACTGCAATTCCCCCCCCATCCCTTAAGAAAGCTATGTATTGTCTAAAACTTTACTGTTAGCTAAATATAACTTGACTCACTAATAGAATCATGGCAAACTAACATGTAAACTTTCATGTATTATCAACACAACCACTCTCTTTTGCTGTTTTTTACTCATTATTTGTAGGGAATTAACTATGAGTTAACTGGAATTTGCATTCTAAAATGAATGTACTGATAACAAAGGTGTTTTGCTATAAATTCAAAACTGAACCACAGAGAAGACTTATTTTGCTAAACTGTTATTATTGCTAATGAATATCAGGAACAAGTCAGCTGATAGGAAAAAAGCCATACAATGGTAGGAATAAAAATTCTTTTTCATTTCATTGATGGACAAATTGCTCCTCTTTATCTGGAGGATACATCCAGAATACTATCTACTTGGTTGATGGAAGCTTATTGGTAGTATGATGGTAAATAGATTCACTGGAGAGTAGATTAACATTGTCTGCTCTTTACCAATTCCATGGGACCCCCCTGACTTGTCCCTATGGTCTAACATCTTAGTAACATAACCATGCTAAAAGGTATAAACTGTGGGTGCCATAACCAATTTGTCTAAATATAGAAACTCTCATAATGTTTGTAGAGTGAAGCCCCCCAATAAAGGTGGAATAGCATTTGGAATTCAGAGAGATACAGCAAGTGGTTGCTTTGGCTTTTTGAGAGATTTGAGAATGCTAACAATTATTAGAAAATATACTCAAGAGGCACTTTTCCAAAGAAGAAATACTTCTCCATAAGGTAGTGCAAATCTTCTTAGCTGCAATCATCTCTACATATAGCCTGAGGTTTCTTTTTTTTTATTTGTCATATGGGTACCAAGGGGTTTTTGGAAAAGAATTATTTTTACTGATGCTTTTTTAAAAATGTTTTCACTTCTTAATGATACTCTCTTCACTTTCATACTTCACCAGAAAATTCCCTTACCTAAAACAAAGCAAAACAAAAACAAAAACCCAAAACAAGTAAAATAAGCAAAACAAATAAACATTTGACTGGTTATACTTTCTCTCACACCAGTGACCTTTGCATTAAGGGGAGGGAAGCATTCTTCAATTCATTAAACTCATGATTAGAGTTTTTTATTTCCTTAAGTGTTATTTTCTTTTACATAATTGTGAATATTGTGTACATTGTTCTCCTGAATGTGCTCACCAAAAAAATTTCTGAGGAAAAAACCCCCCAAAATCTTTTAAATCATTTATTACCATTAATACATAATAATATGTAAAAGTACCTAAGACATTTTGCTAGAGCACTTGGATCTTTTCTTTGTCCCTATTATCTTCCATCTGATATTTCTCCAGAATCTCTATTCCTACCCTTCCCTTAGGACACAAGCTATCTAAGGAGAGGGACTGCTTAATAAACATTAGTTAAATTTGAAGTCAAAGACAAAGTAGTAAAAGAAGTCCAGATTGTCAATTTTTTCCCTTTTTGGAGACTAAAAGATAGAATACTAAGAAATTAAAAAAATCTCATTACCAGTTAGATCTTCATAATAGATTCTTTCATCACTGGTCCCTAGAAGTAATTATTCACAATAAATGATTAGGACTAAGCTTGTATCTGAGATGAGAAAATGCACTTTCTTCCCTTCACTGGAGAGTTGGGAACTATGGGCATGCAATGTTGCTTAAGCTGTCAAATGAGGTTGATGCATTGGATGATTTTGCTGAACTGTTTTTTTTTCTTTTTTAGTCTCTTATAAGAGGTGTGATGAGTGGTGGTGGTAGGAGAAGGTATATTAGAAATCAATGTAATGTAAAAACAAAATGTATCAATAAAAAAATGATTAGGATGACTAGCAATGACTTCCTAGAGCAAAGAAAATCTGCCAGCACTTAGATAATAACAAAATTCTATGGAATTAGACACATGTGGGAATAACAGCTCAACAGGAAGGGGAAAAAACCCAATTAAGCTCCTACTATATAAAGCCAGGCACTGTGGTAGGCAATGGAAATACAAAAAGTGAGATAGTCCTATCTTTAATTTAAGAATTGACATTTTTATTGGATTATGAATTAAATTGGGTAGACTTTTTGGAAATCTTGAAACAGACTCAACTATTGCCATGCTTGAAAATCATAACAGTTCACTCAGAGGAGTTTGGTGCTTTTGCCAAAGTTCCTTTTGAACAAAGATATTTAGACAGATGAAGACAGAAAACTATGAAGAATGACAGGACCTAAAATTATTACCATTAGTTACACTCCAAAAGACAGTTTAGGGAAAGGCTACTGTTCATCTATTCACCTTTTTAGTCCTATTGGTAATACAGGTAAAGTGCTACTAGTGATAATAAGTTCATATTAATTTAGTACTGCACTTTTCTCACAGTAACCTTAGACAGGTTTATTATCCCCATTGAACCAATGAAAAAGCTGAGCACCAGAGAAGTTGTGCTGTAACATGGGAAGTAAACAGAAGAATCAGGACTTGAACCAATGTCTTCTAAGTTCAAATGATCATTATCCTATAGACAAAGAAATATGCATAGTAATAAGGTAATTTAATTTGTAATTATAAAATGTTTTAAAACATACAGTGGGGCTTTTCTCCCTAACCACTGAGGGAAGTGAGCAATAGGAATACTATTAGCTCAATCTGATAGATGAGTACACTGAAATACAGAATGAAAGGATTTACCCAAAATCATCCAGCTAGAGAAAGTCATGAGTCAGGAATGGACCTCAGGTCTCCTGATTTCATGTCCCATGTTCCTTTGCCCTACAGGCAAATGTCTTTCAACAACTGTGCCACATGTATAAAGGTATTGTATTATGATGTCAGCATGAAGTTGATTCAAGTGACAAACATCCTTTTGCCAGTAGTGAAGTTGAAAACTTACACTTTTATAGTGTTCAGGTTTTAAGAATGTAAAATATTATATACTGTGTTTTGATAACAAACAGGTTGTAGTTCATGACATCACTATGTAGGGTAAAATTGTGGATGATGGGTGATGTCTTCACTTGCACATGAACTGGATTTAATTGAGGCAGAGTTGCACAAAGTCATCAGCCCCTCTCTTCCAGAGTTATCAAAGTCCAATGTTAGGAAAAATGTCAAGAAGACTGGAGATGGTCCAAGATGAAACCCATGACCTTGTCTTCAATGTCTGACCAAGCTTTAGGCACTTCATTGAACCTGCTTTGGCTACCTTCATGAGGGATGAAACAAATTGTTCTCAATCATCCATTCTGCTAGGGTTAGTCTTCACATGCTTGGGGTAAACATCCCCCTAACTCACCAATGGGTTTGAGGACAGTTACCCTCCACCTGATTAAGTCCATCTGCCCAAATAGTGTGACTGGTTTTCATGCTACGGTTTCTTGGAACCACAGGTAAATGTTAGTTGAATCAGGTGGACACCAAAGGTGAACATGCAGATGTTAAAAGGGTCCTGAGAGCCCCCACACTAGAGGTGCTAGTCCTCCCTAAACATCCCATTCACCCCAGTAAACAAGCTAGAAAGTAGTGTAAGATATAGAAGTTAACTTCAAAGAGTTATAATCTAGTTGGGAAGCTACATCGTATATACATAAATAGATAACTAATAGAAGAAGAAAAAAGTACCTAAGACATTTTGCTAGAGCACTTGGATTTTTCTTTGTCCCTACTATCTCCCATCTGATATTCCTCCAGAATCTCTATTCTTACCCTTCCCTTAGGACACAAGCTATCTAAGGAGATGGACTGCTTAATAAACATTAGTTAAATTTGAAGTCAATCAATTTAAAAACTGATGCTCTTGGCGATTCTGTAAGAGTAAGTTGCAGAGAAAGTGCCAACCTGCACTGGTAGAATTTCCTCAACCAAAAATTCCCCATAGTAGTAAAACCACAGGTCTAACCTTGATCCCTTATCTTCCTATATGGGATGACTCAAAAGTCCTACTTCAGTTTTAAGCTTTAAAGAACTTTAGAAGTATAAATGCTAACACTTAGAAAATAGTCATACCATTGGAAAAGTTATATATTAATTAAATTATTAAAATACTGATGTTACTTATGAAAATTATATATAACCACTACCTTGCTATGCAATACTCTAGTCAACTTTTAAACTTTGTAAAAATTTTATAAGCTGCTTTTCAGTGATTGAAATGATTGTATTTTTAATCATAACTCTTCCAAAGAATAAGGTTTCGGTACACATATGACAGTTTTGATAAGACCCTACAAGAAAGGGTCTAATGGAAATAGATCAAGTACCCAAGATAGCCAAACAAGAAGACCGCTACCCATCCATCTGTCTGAGAAAGTGGGAAAGTCCAGAAATCATCACACAAGTAACAGAACCACATCATGTTATATTAGAAATATTATCAAAATTCACAAAATTACATAAATGTAAAAGAAATGTAAATAAGTTTTCACATGTATTTAAAATATATTTATAACACACTTCTGAAGTTATTAAAACTTAAATCTGCACTAATACTTGGAATAGCTTGGACTAACTAGGAAAAGTTACATTCTTACATATTGCAGAAATTCTGTAGGGCATTATTTAATTGGTAATGTTCTTAAATATTATATAAGGTAAGCTTCCTTGAGTAAGCACAAGCAAGGCTGACTTTAGATACAATCAACCACCAAGGATTAGCAACTATGTGCTTAAGCACTCAAAACACAGATCCTCTGAATTCCATTTGGGGCATTTGTACATAGAGCTATAAACAAAGGTATAAACAAAATAAATGTAATAAAAATACTATAAATACAGTATGATAAATTCATGAATGATAAATTCAAAGCATACTGAGAAGCAAAAGAAGCACTAGTAGAGTGTTCAGGGAAACCTTACTTTAGAAACTGGACCTTGATCTGAGTACTGAAAACAAGTGAGGATTTTAAGAGGCTAAGTGGGAGGGTGGCATTGTTTGGAGCTTCAGTGATAATGGGAGTAGTGATGTGTACTGATTGATTGACTATTTATTAATTTATTTTAGTTGACTTTAAAAGAGTTCAGTCTACAACAAGCATGGTTTATACTCAAATGTTAAACAGGAACTGTGAGCAAGGGTCCTTCAACTATCTCTCAGATGTTGGGAATCTAGCAATATTTGCAATCAAGAAAATAAATCAAGATTGCTTTGGATCATTCAGAGAAATGAAGACAGTTATTGCAACCCATGAACAGTAATATTAAAAGTCAGAAGGAACTTTAGAAATAATTTAGTTTAAACCTAGTTTTATAGACACAGAGACTGAGGCCTAAAGAGATCAAATGATTTGCTCCAGGTTATATGGCCAGTTTTGGAAGACCTAGGACCATGCCTCTCTACTCATGATTCTTTCTATTATACTAATCTGCTTAAAGTCTGAAGAAAGTTTTTTAAGTGAATATTCATCTGAAATCTGAAAGAAGCTGCCCTTTTTTGTTCAATCATTTTTTAGTCATGTCCAACTCTTCTTGACCCCTTTTGGGGTTTTTTTTAGGGGGGGCAAAAAAACATTGGAGTGGTTTGCCATTTCCTTCTCCAGTTTATTTTACAGGTGAGGAACTAAGGCAGACAGGGTTAAGTGACTTGCCCAGGGTCACCCAGCCAGTAGGTGAGATTTGAATTCAGAAAAAGAAGTCTTCCTAACTCCAGGTAGGGTACTTCATTCACTCACTGTGCCACCTTGCTGCCCTGGCATAGCCTTTAGAGAGTCTTATATAAAGAATTTACAATTTTGTTGTTTTGGAGCTTGAAATTAATTTATTTCTCTGTAGAAATGTGAAAAATGCTTAAAAATGATAGGATCGCAAATAAATCTATATAAATCTACTTAAACTGTCATCTAACCAAAGCACTGATACTCTCTTTCTTCAAGCATGAGAATTCTTTAATTAATAGATGATCTTCAGGGAATGCTATGGACAAAAAAAAAAATCACCTTCAGGCCAATATAGTAGGAAGCCTCCCTCAATTTAGATTTTGCTGGCCTTCAGATTACAATGACTGTGGCGTCTGTACAAAAAACTCTTCCGGTCAAAGCTTGCATTCTGTAAGAATGACCTTTGAGAAACCAGAGGAATCAGTTTATCATCATGGTGATATATCATGGTAGTATGGTAGAGGAGATTGAAAAAAAGTGTTAAACTTTAGTATGAGTTTGATCTAGTAGGAACTATATAAGAGAAATGGAGCAAAAAGAGGGGAAAGACTTTTTTTTTAACATTGACTCAGAGAAATTTTGAAAAACTGATAAAAGTTTATCTTAGACATCATTCCCCTCCCCTTTCCAATTTCTAGGGTGTCTTTCCTCACATAACCATTGTCCTCATGCTATCCTGGTTGCTTCCACTCCCTGCATGAAATAGAGAGCACTCCACTCTGGTTTCCCCAATATCTCAAGTGTCCTAAACTTTAAAATGACCATCCTACACTTCAACTCTCAACTTCCATATTCTCAATGAAGCTGACCTCAAAAAGGTATTAGGAGAAAAAGGAGTTGTTTAGATTAATTCATATTTCTTTTTTGTATTTTTTTAGGTTTTTGCAAGTCAAATGGGGTTAAGTGGCATGCCCAAGGCCACACAGCTAGGTAATTTTTAAGTGTCTGAGGCTGAATTTGAACTCAGGTCCTCCTGACTACAGGACTGGTGCCCTATTCACTGAGCCACATAGCCCTTTTTGTATTTTTTAACAATCCCTAATCATCCTAAAAGTTTTTGTAGTTTTAGAAGCTGCTTACTGTCCACAAATAGATTTCTAATTAGTGGGATTTTAGTACATGTGGAGGGAGGGAGGGAGAGGCAGGGAGATAATGGGAGAAAGATAGAAGGAGAGAAGTTGGGAGAAGGGTGGAGGAGAGAAAGAGAGATTAAAGCTGGATATATAGATCTTGGAATCATTTGTATAGAGATGAGATTGAATATATGGAGCAAATTAGATCACTAAGAGCATAGAGATAGATAAGAGGGGGATCCAAGACAGAGTCTTAGGGAATGCCCATATTTAGTGCATGGGTGATAGATAGATAAATATGTAGCAAAGAGGAGTTAGAAGGAGTAGTTAGATTAGGGGCAGGAGAGAACAGTAGTCACAAGCTCCAAGAGAAGAAATAGTATCTAGAAAGAGGGAACAGTTGGACAGTGTAAAAAGCTAAAAGAGAGGTCAGTGAGATGAGGACTGAGAAAAAATCCACTGGATTTAACAACTGAGGTTATTGTTCATTAAGAGTAGTTTTAGTTAAAGGTCTCATTGGACTCTGGATAGGTCATTTATTCTCTTTGATCCTCTATTTCCTCATCTGTAAAATATACTATCTACATCAAAGGTTTATTCTTTTAAAAGTGTTTTATAAGCCTTAAAGTGATATATGTATGTATATGTATATGTATGTGTGTGAGGGTGTGATGACAGTGATTGTTGTTGCTATTATTGCTGTAATCCAGTGATAAATTTAGCAAAGTTTGGGGAGAACCTCAAAAGAAGTTTACAATCTGAGTGATGAATTTTTAGGCACAGCAATTTGTGAAGGTAATCCATTAAGACATAAATTTTTAAAATGGAATAACCATACCACAAAAATTATAGTTCATTGAAATAACAAAGAACATAGTTATTTAGGTCCATGATAGATTTCCCCCACTAGTCTGTAAATTTTAATGAAGTCAGCAATGGTGCCATGGCTAACCTTTGTATCTTCTCCAAGCATTTCACAAAGTCCTCAGCCAACTACTCAGTCACTAATAGGATCATAGATTTGGACCCTAGAGATCATCTGGTACAATTCTCTTTCTTTTACAGAGGAGGAGGGCCTAGAGAAGATGAAGGCTTACTGTTAGACTGTCAGTTCCATGAAAGAACAGCTTATTTCATTCTTTGAACTTGTATACTCGGAACCTAGTAGAATACCTGGTAAATAATAGGTCCTTAATAAATGCATGCTGATTGATTGACAAAGGTCCCAAGTACTAAATGATAGAACAAGGGTTAAAAAACCATGTCTCCAAGTCCTAACTTTTTCTCCTGAGTAATGCTCCCTCTCCTGAATTCTTGCTTAGCTAAAAACTTTGAATTCAAAAGTGGTAGATCCTAAGGTCTCTGTAATATCTGCTCAATTTTGCTCATGATTTTCAGCATAAGGAGATATTAGAAGGAAATGGCAAACTTCTCCAACATCTTTACCAAGAAAACTCCAAATAAGGTCATGAAGAGCAGGATGTTACTAAACAGTAACAAAAGAAGGAATTTAGTATGCAAATATATATAGAAATAGGGTCTGAGTCTTTGATTTCATTAGTATATGGAATGTTCAGTGAGGAAACTTCCATTACTAGATACCTTCTTTGTGCAGAGGACTAAATGTATATAGTACAAAAAGAGCTTGAACATAGGATTTGATGATCTGAGGCTGACTCCCTATCCATTATACTACAAGATGGAATTTAAAACCCCTTCCTTTTGAGCCTTGGGCCAACTTTGACTCAGTTTAATAGGTAAGGTGTCCAAGAGGTAGACTCCATATTTCTACTTCTGACTGTAAAAAAAGGCAATATGGTCTTAGAAAGGAAACAAGAAGATACCATGTTGTAGGAAGGCCAGTGTTCATAGGACTTTTTAAGGACTTTTTCTGTCTCAGTTTCCTCAGTTGTAAAATGATCTGGGTAAAAGAATATCCTTGAAAAGAATAACAAACCACTCGAGTATCTTTACCAAGAAAACCCCAAATGGAGTCATGAAAAGTTGACATGACTGAAAAACAACTGGACTCAACTAGCTCAAAATCTGTGATGATAGAATTATAATGTTTCAAGGTTCTGAGAGACCTAGGAGGTCATCTAGTCCAAAATATACTTAAAAAGAGATCCCCTCTAAAATATATTTGAAAAGTGCTTATCCAATGGCTAAGAAAAAGCTGTGGATTATGAATGTTTTGGAGAACTATTGCTCTATAAGAATGATTGAACTTTAGAGAAGTGTGGAAAAAATTATGTGAACTGAAGCTGAGTGAAGGGAGCAGAACCAAGAGAACATTGTACAAATTAACAACATTGTGAGTTGACCAACCATCAGTTCAAAGATCTAGGATAACCCTGGGAGACCTGTTATAGACAACACCATCCTCATCCAGAAGAAAACAAAAAACAGAATGGATACTATGTTCACTTTTTAGAAAAACTTCTGATATGTTGTTTCTTCCTATTCCATGGTTTTCTTTCTTTTCCCTTGGTCCTAATTCCTCATATAAAAGATGACTAATATGTAAACATGTTAAACACAAATGTATATGTATAACTTTTGCTAAACTGTTCATTGTTAAGGGGAGAGTGGTAGGAAGGAAGGGTAGTAGAAAAAAGTGTAACATAAATATGCAAGTGGATGAATTTTGAAAAACCTTCATATCATGTAATTGGAAAAATAAAATTAATTAAAATTTTAAAAAAGAGATTTGCCTCTACTCTCTTTGTTTTAAGACTTCTCAAGACAGCCCATCCCACTTTTAGATACCTTAATTATAAGGAAGTTTTTCCTAACAATAAACAAATTAATTTGTAGTAAAATCTACTCACTGGTTCTATTTCTAGTTTCTTGGGCTAGGCAAAATGTAGGACTTTCTTTCCTTTCTTTTTTCCTTCCTTCCTTCCTTTAGAAACCAGATTTGAACCCAGGTACTCCTGACTCCAGGGCTGGTGCTTTATCCACTGTGCCACCTAGCCGCTCTGATATTCTTTGAAATAGTTGAAAACAGCTAGCATTTTCCTTTTTCTTCTTCTTTCCTTCCTTCCTGCTTTTATTACACTAGTTCCAGGTTTTGGTTACTATGTTACGTTGTTGATTCATACAGATCTTTTTTCCTATGAGGTTCTGCCTGGCACTGCCTTTTCCATTTTATATTTGGAAAGTTGATTTTTTGAACCTTTGTGAGATTTTATATTTACAGTTCTTTGTAGAACTTCTTTTTATTCTCTACAATTTCCTCTTGTCAGATACATCTTTATATTTTATACTTTTGAGATACTGCTGAATCATAGTTCTTTCATACAATGCATTCATATCCTCATCTCCATGTCATCTCCATATCCGATAATTTTGCCATTTTTGACTTTATCCAAGTCACAGATACAAATGTCAAACAGTATCAAGTCAAGGACAAATTTCTCAGGTATTCATTTTGATAAATATATAAAAAGGTCTAATTCTTAATTGAACAATCAGTATTTCCTCGAGGAGACAGCAGGTGGTCTTAAGAAGTCAAAATGCTAACAGGCTCTTTGTCTTAACTATGTCAGACCTTACTTATAAAAAGAACATGAAATAGATTCAGAAAGAATGGTTACACCCTCTTTGATATTCCTTTCCTTTGAAAATGGATTGTTCTGGGCTACTCTGTAAATTGTTCTTTTTTTTTGCATATAAAACCCTTTCTATTAACTGACTTTGGGTAGAAGTCCAAGTCTGAATTTCATTCTTGTGTTGTTGTTTCCTATCACTGTAACTTGTTTTTGATAATAATTCAGTTTGTTAATGAAATTTTTTTGCCTTTAAACACAATGAAGGCTTAATTCCAAGTTGAAATCAATCATTAATGACTATTATTCAGGTTCAGTCATTGAACCAATTCTGAATCTAAAATATTGTATAATCATCTAGTCACATAGTGCCATATTTTCTATAAGAATAGTATGAGAGACTGAGCAGATGCTTTGCTAAAATCTAGATAAACTCTATCTCCTTCACTTGCCTAATCTTCTAGTTCCATAACTCTGTCAAGAAAGGCAAAACACTTAAGATGTTATGACCTGGATTCTTGTCAAAGAACTACAATTTTCTATAGGTGTTCATTAAATACCACTTTAATAATATATTCTAGAAGTTTTCTAGGAATTGAAGTCAAGCTCACTGTCCTTATAGGAATATCTCTAATAGAGATTATATCTCTATTCTCCACTTTCTTCCAAAGACAAGCAAAACATTTTCCCCTTTTCCAATTTGTAGCTTTTCCATCTGCCACAATCATCAGTCATTACATCAGCCATTACTTTTATTATCTTAGGATGTACTTCACCTGGGTCAGTGACTTGAGCTCATGAAAAGCAAGGATGTAATCTATCACTCCCTTAATGCTTCTATTGGGTATCAACCTTATTAGCCATATTTAGTAGAGTTTCCCATGAATTGTTTGGAAGATATATGTACTGCTTTAAATTTATTTTAAAATGACTAAATTAAATATTAAAAAATTCCCTTGTCTTTAATATACTTATTCTATGAGTCCTGTAATTTTAGAAAGAAAACAACTCAACTTCTCTTTTGTAAAACAGAGATACTGCTCATAAATGATTCTATATCTAACCCATATACTCAAATGAATCGGTGATGTGTGAATATTTCCTCTAATGATGTGGATCTCGGCCAACAGTCCTGCCCATCCTGTGGGACTCTTCTCTATGACCCTCTGTAAGTCTGCCTTAGGGGAATCTGCCTGATGTACTAGGAATCTTCTCATTTTTTCCTGATACTTAAAATATATCAGAAAAACAAACATTATGCCCACTACTTATTGTTCTCACTTCATAATCCATCAAACTTTTCCCATCATACATTGATAACATCTATTACGCTGGCTCTTACTTGTTTGTAGCTCTTTATTTAGTATGCATTGTAGCCTATTCATACTCAGCATATGCATTTCGTTTCCAAGTTGTCTTCTTATTAGACTGAGAGCTCCTTGAGAGTGGGGTCATCTTTTGCCTTTCTTCATATCCCAGAGCTTAGTACAATGTGTGGAACATATTTCCTTAATAAGTGCTTGCTGATGGACCCTTTATTCATATGGTTTTCCTGTGTACACTTTTAGACCAAACTCTTTTGAGTCATTGCAGTTTTTCTAAGCAGGTTTCATCAAAAGGGTTCAATTTCCAAAAGTGTTAAAAGTATTTCATTAAAATACAGTTTAAACTAGAAAGAATGTCTGTAGCATATACTCCTAAAGGTTAGTGTTAAAGCCAAATTTAAGCTTGGAAAACTTGAAGGAGTTTACTTTCCATGGGAAATCTCTGTTAAATTTGGAATGTATTCAGTTTTCTCCAAGACAGTTACAAACACTTTTGGTGAACATTTATCTCTATTTTTGCTTCATTTGATAATAATGATCATAAAATCCTTGAATAAGGTAATCTCAGATGTTATATCTTTCAAGGAATCTTGAATAAATTTGATGAATGGATGGAAAATATCTTGTTTGAAAGGAGCCCTCAAGAGGTCCTTTTACTTTACTGAATCAAGAGCTTTCTTGTAATCAATCAAAATTGAGCACAGTAGGGAGGTCACATCTCTACATTTTTCAGTCACTTGTGTGAGAATAAAGATGTGGTTTGCTAAACCCACTTATTTCTGACTGATACCCTCATTGAGGATACTCTTTTTTTTTTTTTTGCAAGGCAATAGAGTTAATTGACTTGCCCAAGTGTGTGAGATCACATTTGAACTCAGGTCCTTCTGAATTATTCTCATAGGTGGGAAAGTAGGCATGCAGGGCAATAATTTATAATATTCTCTTGGTTACCCTTTTCTATAATTAATAAAATATGAATCTTATTTTTTTATTAAACGTGATTTTGGTTTCTTTCCTTCCTTTTAGAATCTATTCCTTAACACTGAAAATTGCATGGCTTCTTTTGTATATCTCCTCTTTATATTCTTGGTCCTATTCAACCGCTTTCCCCATCTTTGTTCTCTTCAGTGGCGTCTCTATCTCCTTTATGAGCTCCTCTAAGGTTGTAAATCCAGAGACCAAAAGAGAGAGAGCTTTACTGTCCTTGATGGTGAAAAACACTCATTTTAAAAATCTTTGCTGATCTTTTTTTTTCTCTCTGTATTGTCTGCTTTCATTTTCATACTTAAATGTCTTTGGTATGACTTTGCTTAGTTGAAATTTTCACAAAGTTTTCTTTAAGCTGGTTTGACATTGTGTCACATCTCTGTTTAATTAACACTGCCCTTAATCTTCCATCATTCTTCTCCATTAGATTTTACAAATGAATATATATATATATGTATATATATATATATATATATCTTCTAAATTAGTGTCACCTTTGACCACATCTCCCTGTCTAGCAAATAAGTCAAGTGTTTACTTACAGAGACATCTTGGTGGCACAGAATTTGGAGAAAGGAAGTCTTGAGTTCAAATCCTGACCAAGACACTACTCCATCAAAAATGAATTATTTCCTGTCCATTTAATTTTTAGTGATATTGTTTAGTACTCACATGTCTATAATGCTCTGATTCTTTTCTCAAAAGAACTATTCTAACATAGAAGTATGAGATTTCTGCTTAGCTTATCAATTACTGAGTATATTTTCTCTTCTTTTTCTAGTATTTTTCTAGTATTTTTTCTAGTATTTTTCTAGTATTTTCTATTATTTTCACCTTTGCATTGAAGATACCAGGTATAAAAGTATTGGCTGATTTAATTTGAAGGAAATCTGTAAGTTCTTTGTAGAACTTCTTTTAATTCTCTATAATATATTTTGGTAAATCAGCTTGAAAAACATTTTTATGTTTTTTTCCTCCAAATATTTATTTTTAAAACTGCAGTATGAAGTAATGAAATGTCTCATGAAATAATGTTTCTCATTGCCTGTGGGTAAAAGGGATAAAAACCAACTTCTTCAATTCCAATATTTGTATCTTCAAGGAAAACATGTAAGAAATCCTCCTTTTCAGTCACTTTCTTCTGATTCATTTTGAGAGTATTGAGACCAAAGCAATTTTTTTTCTTCTAGAAGCATGTCCCCTCACTAGGCATTGAACTCAGCGAATCTCCCATTTAGAGAATCGACAGTTAATCTAAAATGAATAGATGGTCTAAAAATTTTGTGACTCCTAGTACCCTCTACCCCCTTTCCTGCTCCTTTGCCAACACCACTGTAGAAGCAGCTAGATGTCACACCGGTCTGAGAACCACTTTATATTTTTCATTGATTCATGGGCAACTATGTCCCAAAAGTTTAACACAGAGTGGACACTGGTGATGATGAGGCTTTCCAACCTTAGGTGCGCTGATCCTCAGGAAGCAGATTCAATCTGCTGTTAGTATGTCTCCAAAGCCTCTTCAGCCTGGTGGAATGTTCAAGAGCTTCTGAGATAAATAACATAGTCATCAAGAACTCAGGGTTAACTCTCCACCTCTGTGTCAACTTTGTGTGTGCTGTATCCAATACACAACAAACATAAGAATATTTAAACCAAATTGGGTTTTCTACTTTTATTGGGTCATGGACCCCTTTGAGATCTGGTTATACCTATGGGATCCCAGTTCAGAGTAATGCTTTTTAAAAACCTAGCATTACAGAGGGATCAAATTGTATTGAAATTCAGTTGCCACAATAGCTTTCATGAACCCCAACTTAGAAATTTCTACCTTAAATTTGGCTTTAACACTAACCTTTGGGAATATATGCTGTAGAAATTCTTTCTAGTTGAAACTGTATTTTAATGAAATACTTTTAATACTTCTGTAAATTGAATCCTTTTGATGAGATCTGGAAGACCCAGCCAGGTCAACACTAAATTCTACTCCATAATGATGATCCAGAATAGATATACATAAGCATATAAATACATGTGTATGTATAAATGTGCATATGTAAATTCATTATTTAAAAACATTACACCTTGCAATTTATACACAATATATTGTTTGCTAAAGATTTTAAAAGAATGTCATATGTTTATTTGCCCTTAGGCAGCCATGGTCAGATTTTTAGCAGTAGAGTGACAGAGTGAAAACAATATTTTAGGAAAACTAATCTGGTAGTAGTATTGAATACAAAATTACAGTCAGAGAAACTAGTTAGGAGGTTTTAGAGTTATCTCTGAGTGAGATAATGAGATCCGAAGGGACCTAAGTGGCACAATAGATAGAGTCTGGAAGACATGAATTCAAATTTAGTCTCAGACACTTACTAGCTGTATGACCTTGGATAAGTTACTTAAACACTGTTTGCCTCAGTTTCTTCATCTGTAAAATGATCTAGAGAAGGAAATGATAAAATATCCCAGGATCTGCACCAAGAGAATCCCAAATGAGGACACAAAGAGTGAGACATGATTAAAATGACTGAATAACCAAAAATGAGATTCTGGGCTAGGGTAGTGCCATGAATGAATAATGGAGTAAAACTGAGAGTTTTCAAGTAAAGAGACAAGAAGGCTTAGAATATTGGCTATAGGAGGTGGTAGGGAGACTCATAGCTGACTTCTCCTTTCTAGCTTGGGAATATGGTATCAGTGGCAGTACATCTAAAAATGTGGAAGCTGAGAACATTGTGTGTACTAATTACAATTATAACTTTTATTAAGTACACCCTTCCTCTTATTTGTATTAAAATCAATGCAAGTTTTCAGTGAAGTATAACCACCTGTAGGGTAAAACTCTTCAACATTTTACAACTTCATTACAGAGCTAGTCCTTTTTGATCCTGAACAATAAAGATGATTATATTCAGACAAATTGTAGTGGGGACTCAAGAAAAGGAGGATATAATTATCCCTACAGGAATTTGGCTAAGTCACCAAAGTCTGAATAGCACCATTCACCTGGTATGCTGTTGCAATATCAAAGGCTATAAACTTAGGCAATGAGACTTTTGTGGAAATTTGTAGGAAAGTAGAGATGAGAATGGGTGATACATGGTAGACCAACATGATCATGATTTCATCTATAAAACCCTTAATCTGGGTTTATATGACAAAAATAGTAAGCCAGTTCTTCCTAATCCTTTTTTTCTATAACTTCTGATAGACTCAGAACCTTGTCTCACTTTTCCAAACAACCTAGCATGTTAATTTGTGGAGCAGTGATGTCAAACCTATAAAAACCACATGTAACATCTATCTGGGTTCTATCTTATTTTTATTTATTTTGTTGACTATTTTCCAATTACATTTTTTAAGGTTTTTGCAAGGCAAATGGGGTTATGTGGCTTGCCCAAGGCCACACGACTAGGTAATTATTAAGTGTCTGAGACCAGATTTGAACCCAGGTACTCCTGACTCCAAGGCTGGTGCTTTATCCATTATGGCACCTAGCTGCCCCTCCAATTACATTTTAATCTGGTTCTGGCTGCATTTGGGACTGTTGAGGGCTATAAATTGATTACATGGCATATTTGACATCTGTGATGTACTCTTAAGATTCCTTTCTCTTTTTGTATGGTTAGAGCTCCTTTCCTTTATATAGACTAAGATTCTTGAATACAAAAATTTTATCCTATTCTTCTTTCTATCCTCCTCAATGCCCGAGATTCATACAAAATAGGTGCTTAATAAATATTTGATGATTGATTGGCTTTACATGATTTCAATCAAAAGAACTACTGATGATGGATGAGGAGATCAAAGCAATCCACAGTCATATAAAAAATTGTTCTAAATCATTAATTATTAGAGAAATGCAAATTAAAGCTTCTCTGAGGTACCACCTCACACCTCTCAGACTGGCCAATATGACCAGAAAGGACAATGATTAATGTTGGAAGGGATGTGGGAAATCTGGGACACTATTACACTGTTGGTGGAGCTGTGAACTCATCCAACCTTTCTGGAGAGAAATTTAGATCTACACCCAAAGGGCAACAAAAATGCGCATACCCCTAGATCTGGCAATACCACTACTGGGGTCTATACCCTGAAGAGATGATGGAAAAGGGTAAAAACATCACTTCTACAAAAATATAGCAGCCCTGTTTGTGGTGGAAAAGAATTGGAAATCAAATATATGTCCTTCAATTGAGGAATGGCTTAGCAAACTGTGGAATATGTATGTCATGGAACACTATTGTTCTACTAGAAACCAGGAGGGTTGGGGTGGCTAGGTGGTATAGTGGATAAAGCACCGGCCCTGGAGTCAGGAGTACCTGGGTTCAAATCCCATCTCAGACACTTAATAATTACCTAGCTGTGTGGTCTTGAGCAAGCCACTTAACCCTGTTTGCCTTGCAAAAAACAAAAACAAAAAACCCCTAAAAACCAGGAGGGATGGGAATTCAGGGAAGCCTGAAGGGATTTGCATGAACTGATGCTGAGTGAGATGAGCAGAACCAGAAAAAAAAAAAAAAAACCACTGTACATCCTAACAGCAACATGGGGGCGATGATCGACCTTGAAGGACTCACTTATTCCATCAGTGCAACAATCGGGAACAATTTTGGGATGTCTGCAATGGAGAATACTATCTGTATCCAGATGAAGAACCGTGGAGTTTGAACAAAGTTCAAGGACTATTCACTTTAATTTAGTAAAAAAACAAAAACAAAAAACAAATATCTTATTGTCTGATCTTGTTATCTCTTATACTTTATGTTTCTGCCTTAAGGATATGATTTCTCTCTTATCACACTCAATTTGGATCAATGTACAACATGGAAACAATGTAAAGACTGACAAATTACTTTCTATGGGGGTGGGGTGGGGGAGGGAAGTAAGATGGGGAAAATTGTAAAATTCAAAATAAATAAAATCTTTAATTTAAAAAAATAAAAACTCTACGATGATAGTAGATAACACTTTACAGTTTACAAAGAATTTGACACTAATGATTCTCTCTGATAGCAAGATTGTTTTATTTTAGGTACTGCTATAAAATAGAAATTAGAATTATAGGAATGTAAAGGACTTTCCTGCAAGAGGACCTTAGATACCACCCATTGTAATGGGTGAGGAAACTAGCCTCACAGAAGTTGTTACTTTTCGAAGGCCACAGTAAGTGATGCAGGTAGAATTTGAATTTGTGTTTTCTGAATAAATTATCAGTGCTTTTGACAACACATTTTGCTATCTCTCCTCATGAGGAAAAGCACAATTATGGAAAGCTTCAAAAAAGCCAGGTTGTAAAATTTGACCTTTATTTTGTAGGTAGTATTTTGGAGAGTAGTGTCAGTAGTACCTAATAATGTTATATAATTTAGGGACTTAGATGTGAGTCTGGAAATGAGCAATTAATCCCATTTTACAGAAGAGAAAATGGACTCAGATATAACATGCCTTGTATTTTTCAGAGTTATTTTACAAAGCCCTCCAACTTCTTATAGGGGAGGAACTTTCTAAAAAACCAAGATATGCTATCATAAATGGACTGATTCTGAAGAAAAAAGTTATTATACTCATTTTTGCTATTTGGGATTTGAATTCACAGAGTCTATCATTCCCTCCCAGTTGCTACCCTTTAAAACAAAATGAAGTAGCTTTTTTGAGGCATAAATGCTGATCACCTTCAGGCTTATAGTTCATTGTAAGCTTAACTGTTAAGGACAGCCAGCATCTAAGGTACTAGAAAATACCAAGTACTGTTTCCCAGAAAGCCTATGGGGACTCCTTCACTGGACTTCAATATCTAGTGAATGGCCCCCTAATTACAAACTGCTGGTGTTTTTATATTGGATGGGCATGGGATTGGCCCTACAAAAGCTGAACCAGAGCTACCGCTACTGAATGACCATTATTATTGCTTCTTCACATGAAACTGCAATGAGTATTGATTCACATGCTGCATTCAGATTCTGTGTAGCAGAACCACACTTTTCACAAATAAAACAGAAGTTGACAAAACGAGTATTCTACTACATTTCATGAATTTGTGAATACTGCTTTGCTTTAGGCTGTTAAAACTGTAATTATACAATTCTTTCTTTCTGTCTATCTGTCTGCCTGTCTATCTTTTCCCTCTAATACTGTGGTCTGTTTTCTTGCAATGCAGAAAACTGAAAGAAACCAGAGCATTTATAATTTCAATATACTGATAATTCATAATAATAATAATAATAACAGTAGCATTTACACAACACTTTAAAGTCTGCAAAGTGTTTTACATATGCTATCTCTTCTTATCCTCACAACAACCCTGGGAAGGAGGTGTTATTGCTATCTCCCTATTTTACGGGGGGGGGGGGACTGATGCAAAGAAGAGAGGCTAAGTGACTTGCCCAGGATAACACAGCTGAGACAGAATTCAAACTCACATCTTTATGACTCCAGATTGAGCATTCCATGCACTTTAACACCCCACTGCCTACTGCAGCACCTAGCCTTATTACTGTCCTTGCCCAATTAAGGTTACATAAAAAATAACATCAATAACTCATGTGAAAATATACATACATGTCAGCACAGTAGGAGAACGATTCTTCTGCACATTCTCTTCCTTCTGGGCTACCAGAGATGTGTTTGGCTCAGCCTGGTAAGCACAGAGAGCTTCCCATTCTTTTTCCAGTCGGTTCTTATTCTTCAAATGATCCTCCATGTAGGACTAAAATGAAAAGATACAGCAATCAGGAAGCATCTCTCTATTCAGGTTGGTTTGACTTTGCAGGGATAGTAGGGATAAACAGTATTGACATATTAGAGGCAAAGCTCCTAACTCATTTAGCTGTCTGAATGACATATATTGCCTCACTCAAGGTCCACTATGAAAATCACAGATGCTAAGCCAAGTGTATGAAACTGCTAAATTTTCCATCCTTCTTTCATTCAAAGAAGCAGGAAACAAGGACCTACAAGAAGGATAAGATGGTTCAGCTGGTAGGGGCAAAGGAAAAGGAGAGAATTACAAAAGGAATACAGACTGAGGTCTTTTTTTCTGTTAGGATTTTATTCTATAGACAAGTCATACACACATGAAGAAGTTAATTGTATAAGGCAGTATATGATTAAGTGCTAAATGAGTGGCATAGATAATAAGGGTTACAATAGTTCAGAGAAAGAGGAGATTAATGTGGGCTTAAATGGTCAGGGAAGGTCTCACTGAATTCCCTAAGGCAGGATTTGAGCTGGGTTTTGAAAGCTGGATAAGATTTGGATAGCTAGTAAGTAAGAAGGATCATAGGATCAGAAGAGCATAGATTCAGAACCAAAAAGGTCTTTCAGGTCACCTGGTTCATCCCCTCATTTTATAGGTGACAAAAGTGGGGTCAGATGAGCCCCTATCCTGGGCAAGGATGACACAGGCATTAAGTAACATATTTGGGATTTGAACCCAGGTCCTTTGCTTATGAATTATTTGCTTATGAATTATTTTTCTATACTACTCTATCAGAAATAAGATTGGAATGAACTAGTGAAGGAGCACAATCAGATTAAAAACTGACTGGACAAAATGAAAACTTATGCTCAAAGAACTCTGAGCACCAGGTTGTAAAATTTGACTTTTATCTATGGACTATACTTGATAGAATAATAGTCTGTCTATGGTGACTGATAATTTAATATTGTTCGGTCATTTTTTCAGTTGTGTTTGACTTTTTGTGACTTCATTTGGGATTTTCTTGGCAAAGACACTGGGGTGGTTTGCCATTTCCTTCTTCAGTTCATTTTTACCAGTGAGGAGACTGACCAAACAGGGTTAAGTGATTGGTCCAGGGTCACACAACTAGTGTCTGAAGTCAGATTTTAATTTATTTCTTCCTAATGCCAGATTCAACCTTCTATTCTCTATGGCACCTACCTGCTCTTGATAAAGTAATATAAAACAGCGTTAGAGAGGCAGATAGATGTTGCAGTGGTCTTAAGAGTCAGAAAGATCTTCAGAATTCAAATCCTACTTCAGATATTTACCATCTGCAGGATCTGGAATAATTTTATTAACCTTTGCTTCACTTTCTTCTTTTGTAAAATGTGGATACTGGAAGTGATGGGGGGATTAATGAGTCCCCCTAACATTCTGGTCTACTCTGTTTCTGATGAGGTTCCAACTTTCTGACTAGAATTTTCTCGCTAAAATCCTTACTAAAACTTGGAATCCTAGTTATGACTTGATTGCAGGCTCTACTGCCCCTACCCCTGCCCTGGTTGCCCTTTATCAGTGCTCTTTGCTTCTGTCCTGCTTAGGGCTATCCTTGTCCTTTACTTTTTACATGAATTTCCCCATTCGCCTAAAGGGACTTAATTACTTAGTATTAGCACCTGGGGTCTTCCTTGACATCCAAAATCCTTCCTTAACAAGCAGGTTTATAACTTAATTATGAGTTCTGTCCTTTCAAGCTGTCCTTGTGGACATACATTCCTGGGTTAATTTCTGACATCCGGAGACATTTTACAAAGACCTAATTATTTAACAGAGATCATAATTTTCTCTCTTTACTTCCTTTAGCTCCTCACTATATAAATGAGCATATGTCAGATTTCTCTTTGCTACAGTACCTCTCACCTTAGCCTATTGTGCCATCAGAGTACCCAACAAAATGCCTACTTGCCTGGGAGAAAGCCTGAGACTTGTACAGAACCCCAAGATTTCTTGGTGTGAACCCCATCAGCAATATCTTTCAGGATCACTATGAAAATAAACTTAGATAAGATTTTTAAATTATTCTACAAACTTTGAAACAATATATGTATATGTGTATGTGTGTATGTCTATAGAATACATTTATATACTTATATACATATATACACATACCTCTAAATTCATGTACAAAGCTCCTACTTAAAAAAATAGCAACTTACCCTTTATTGTCAACTAAAACTATCTGCATGTGTCTGTATGTGTGTATGTATTTAAGTAATTGCTTAAAAGTCCTAGGAGCCAGAGACAAAGAGCAGCATTTCAGTTAAACACATTTCTTGTAATAAACCCCCAAAGGGCAAGAAAAGCCACTATATAGCATCTTTATAGCTCTTTTTCAAGAGAACTACAAATTGTCTAATATCTATTTCCTTATAAGCAATTCCGCAGAAATTTTCTCTCAACAATTAAATTCATAAGAATGATTTTGTTTTTTTAAGAATCCTTTATCTTATCAGGTCAGGTATGACAAAACATCTCACAGACAGCAGAGACCACTGTATCCTTTATACAAAACTCTGGCATAGGTTTCAGGCCTTGAAGTCAATCATCACAAAAAGATTTTACCACATAGTTCAGTCTACAAGGTTCACAAATTGTGAGACTGTTTACTTTTCCAAAGGAAGAATTTGTTCGTTAATATAAAAAGAACTGTGCTTACTGTTCCTTAATTTACCATATCAGCTTTTCCTAATTATCCTGCTGGCCCTACAATCATTCCTCAGAAATGTATTAAGGAATTTACACAGACAGAGGTAAAATGAACCCAGCTATTCTGCCCTGTAAGAAAGTCTTGGGATTAGGCAGGTGTTAACTGCCCAATGACTACTCCGATGAAAACAAGTCATCGTATATCTTAATTAATATTCTAGGTAGCTTTGACCATTCTCCTCATGGGGCTTCCCCTTTCTGTTTGCACAGAAGTCACCTTTCTTTTAATTGGACATTTTCCTAAATCTATTGGGCTTGAGACATTGAAGATAGTTGTGCAAAATGTTTAACAGTTTGAAGCATTAAAAAAAAAAGAAAACCAAATATTGTGACCCTCAGCTGTTCCCCTTAATTTTTCTAGTTTCATGACTCCAGAAGTAAATATTCATATATAGGGAAAAGGAACTAAAAGACCTTGGAACATTCTGCCATCAACAAAGACTACTGTGCCTACAAGCGCAATCCACTTTTCTCTCATCGATCTGTTCAGTAGGGAAACAACCGTTCTTTTAAGGAAAAACATTTCAAAGTACAAAACATGGCTGCATCATTGGACCCAAAGGAAATGTTATTCTTCTTGGGACAAATGCCCTATTACTAGGAAATTTTTTTGTTTGTATAGTTTGCAATACATTAGCACAATAAAACGAGAATTCATGGACTCCTTCTCCCCAAAGGTATTTATTCCAATCAGTTATAGAAACTATGATCTTGTCTATTAATAGTTTTGAAAAATGTAATCCAATGCCTGGAAATCTTTTAGGGACCAGGTGGAGGGATTTGCTGCATTCATCTTCCAAATATTTAGTAGGCATTTACATGTCCCAAAATAGAACTCATTCTTTGCCTCCTCACAAAAAAAAGACCCAAATTCTTCCCCCTTCCGAACATCTCTGTCATGATCCTTCCAGTTACCCTAGCTCACAACCTTAGGGTCATTCTCAATTTCTCACTCTCCCCACATATTCAACCAGTTGTCAGATCTTGTCATTTCTTTTTCCCACAAACTCCCTCAAGGCCCCACTTTCTTCATTCTTTCCTACTTCAGGTCCATCTCCTCTCAGCTTTGGACTATAGTAAGAGCCTTGTGAATTGTTCTTTTAGCCTCAAATCTCTCCCTTTGCTAATTCAAAACTTCACATAGTTGTTGAAGTGATTTTCCTAAAGTGAAGCGTTTGACCACATCACCTTCCTCATGCAAGAAACTCTATTGACTCCCTAATACTTTTAGGACAAGACTTTTTGTATCATGAACTCTTGAATGGTGTTTGTTGTTCAGTAGTGTCTGACCCTTCATTACCCCATGGAGCATAGCACCCTAATACAGTCCAAAATGTCCATTTTCTTGGCAAAGATACTAGAAAGGTTTTTCTTTTCCTTCTCCAGTGGATTAAGGTTTAAGTGGCTTGTCTAGAATCACAAAGCTAGTAAGTGTCTGAGGCTGGATTTGAATTCAGATCTTTCCGACTCTAGGCCTGGCACTCTATCCTCTGAACCACCTAGCAACTTCCTTTTACTGTCTAATGTAGCCTATAGATCTCTCTCTCTCTCTCTCTCTCTCTCTCTCTCAGATAATATTTTTAAATGCATCAAATAAAATACATAGTATTACAAAGGAAACCAAGGTATTGAAATAGAATTATCCAACTATTTTATCAACAAGTTCACAGACCTCAGGTTAGGAACCCTTTCCTCTAGGTTCAAATATATTCTCTATATTTAGCATTTAGAGTTTTACATGAACTGATATCTTTCCAGTCTTCTGAGATATTTATTACTGCATTCCATTCTCTTCTTCCATGCTCACTAAATCAGATCCTTCATCTTTCATCTCTGTGACTTCATATACAGAATATCTCTATCTTTGAGAATCCCTGGTTTATTTCAAAACTCAGTTAAAACATACTTTCTGCAGGAAATCTTTTCCAATAACCCCATCTGCTCATGCTTTCTTCCCTAAGAACATCTTTTCCTCTTTATGTATGTCTCATGAATCTCTTCAGTTCAAATGGAGACTCCATGAGGGAAAGAATATTTTGACTTTTTCTTTAAATCACTAATGTTTAGTACAGTGTTGGGAGCACACTAAACTCTTAACAAAGGTTTGTTGATTGAATAATATTTCTATAGCTTATCCAAAGTCTTAGAATTTCTTCCTCTTTATTGGAGAATTTGCTACATATTTGCACCTTTTCTATGTAACTGAACTATCTAGACAATTTCTTGGCACCATGACAGGACTTATAAAAAGTTTTTGAAGAGAAGATGATGAACCTCAGATGAGTTCTTGATATTTAAATTATCTATATTTGGAAGCTCTCTTGGGAGAAGGCTTGATTTATAATTTGTAAAATATTTTCCAAAGCCCCCAACATATTGCAGGTAAATGCAAGGAAATAAACATTTTTAAGCACTTACTATGTTCTAGAACCTGAGATAGTATTTCTAGATATTATTTCACTGGATGCCCACAACAGCCCTGGGACATAGGTGTAGGTACTCAACAGAATGACTGACTCCCAGATGAAATACAAACTTATTTGCCTGGAATTCTAGACTTTTTTCCAATCTAATTTTTCCTTATTTTCTCATCTTGAGCATTCCAGGAGTCCCAATTGTACTGTTTATATTTTATTTATCTTCAAGTTTTTGTTTACATTGTCCTTGGAATTACTTTTTTCTCTTTTACCTATTATAGTCCAACACATTCTTTAAAGCCAATTCAAAGTCTTGTTTTTCTATTAAAGTATTTCTTATTGTAGCTGTATGCCACATGTCTTTTTACTTTACAATTTTCTATTACATCTATGTACTGTGTATTATTACACTTATTTGTTTTTATGCTGCAATTCTTATCTAGGCCATAAACTCTGTGAAGATATATCTACTGTCTTTTCTAATATTTATATATTTTCCAGAGCCTAGCAGTGGTATGTATAGAATAGATTTTAATAAATGTTTATTGAATTAATTAATCAATTAATCAATTTTAGGATGCACATGAGTAAGAGGTAACTAAATATGGAATCATTTTCTTAGATTTTTCTAATTCAACCCTTCCATCTTATGCTTCTGAATTATAACATTCAAATCCTTAATAGGTCTGTGCCAGTTGTTATCAAATGAAAAAGGTGAAAGAACCTGAGCAGTGTGAAAAAGCTTCATTCTTTTCAATCCCTGAATTCTATCATCTCATTTCAAATACAGATTCTATTTGCTTTCCAGAAGCTTATCTGTTTTGAAATAAAAGAAAAAAAATTATTAAGTACTAACAGTGTGCTTAACATTGAACATAGAAATGGAAAAAACAAGAAAGTCCTGATCTCAAGAAATCTAGGGAGTCAACATATAAAATAGCTGATGTTTGGAATGGATATATAGAGCCAGAAGTCTTAAGGGGGCAGGAGGCAGAAGAATGGCAAGCCCTAGAAGACTTCAGAATGCAATGACAGGCAGATAGTGAGACCTGGAGATTCTCCATGTAATTGAAAGAATTAGAATTGTGGACTCCTATCTCATTTACACCAAATGGTATAACAGTCATGTCATTTCTTCCATAAGGTCTGTATGGCTTAGGGATTGGGGCAAGAGGTAAAGGTTAAGGCAAGGGAGAAGGGGGCAGATTCCAAAAACCTGCAATGGTTTATCATTAGAAACTTAAATCATTCTCTGAAAACTTAGTTTAGAGGGTGATGTAAATGTGAATTATCATTATTATTTGACAAGAATATATGTAATAAGAAACAGCACATGATTCTTTATCAACTACTCATTTTTACATCATAGATGTCCCAATATGGGAAATGTTTTTGTGTAATCTAACATTTAAGTTTTATGAAAATACTAACTTCTCTAGTCTTAATTGTACTAGAGGAACTCACTAGTTACTATCTTCAGTTTCACTGGATTTTGCTAGTTATTATTTTCAGTTTCTGTTAGCACACCATCTTGTAAGTGAAGCCAGAACTGTTCATAGCAAAACGTCTTTTTTATTTTTTTGGTCAGAACTCTTCTTTGGAAAAATCACTTCCTTTGCCAAATCCATCATGAATGAATACATTCCGTTCAAAATGACACGAGCAATTCTAAAATGATGAACCATGGCAGGTTTAATCTAATCTCAAATATAGTCTGTGAAAGGGGTATTGGATATTATCTTAATTCCTATAAGTGGCAGTCATTTAAATTTCCACATTTATCTTAACTATGTGAAGTGAAATTATCCTACAAGTATACTTGAATTTACAAATATGTTGCAAGAAAGACAAACCAGAATTTAATAAGCAAATGGCTTGGAGTATGGACAGGGGCATCGAGGGAGGATGGATTTCAATATTATTTTCTTCACTAAGAATTAAATAACCTAAAAATATAATTTATTATATTAAAATCCAGATAAAATTTTCATTCTCTCAGCATGTATTGCACCAGCAGGTTTGTTGCTTATCCTCTTTGCTCCTGTCAGTTTGATCTGCTCCATATTTGTTGATTAGCATTTTTATGAAATGTCACTTATTATATTAAAATGATTTAATTTTCTCCATATGTATTTTTCAAGGCCCTTACTGTTTCATGGTTTTTGGATTAAGGTATTTTGCACCCCAAAGGATGGGAGTTCCTCAAGACCAGAGAGGGCATTTTTCATGTGGTCTATTTAGCACATGGGTTATGGGGAGAATTTAATACAAGTAAAAGATATTAACAGTGATAACTGCAATATATATTTCCCTAAACATACTGAGACTACTTAGTTTTAATGGATTCCTACTTTTAAAGTCCTTGGGAGATAAGGTGAAGTTAATTTAGGAGATTTGGAGAGCCAAATTTATTACATACTCACCTTTTGGAACACCAGAAAATTAATATAACTTAACAAAAAATTTCCAAGTGCTCCCTCTCCATACACTCTATGGTATTTTTCTTATCAACAATTAAATACCTTCCTTTTGGCATAACCTCATAACTATAACATGATAATTCTATTAATTAATAAGAGCATGAGTATACAAGCAAATACAGTTTTATGTTGGTGGTAATTAGCATTTATTCCATAAATAGTCTGGACAATCTAGAAAAAATTGTAGAAATAAAAATAAATAGGGGAGAGGTAAAAAAAGTTATAAGCTCTCAGATACTACAGGTTCTTTTTGAGCTTCCCAACTGACTTAGTAGGGAGATATAGCTATCCCTTTTTTCCATACATTAAATTAAAAAGCTGGGGGTTGGGGCAGAGGCAGTGGAGAGTAGACTTCTAGAGATAAGACTTGTGGGATAGGGGTGGTCAGAGACATCAATTTGTTGTGAAATTATTTTGAGAAAGGGATGATTCATGCCTAAGTTGGATCATTATCTTCATGAGAATTAAGGGTAAAGGTGTATTCCAGAAGAGACCTCTCTAGCCTAGGTGAGGGAATAGAGAAATATTATATGATGGAAGATCATGTATAGACAATGGACTCAAGATTTTTATTAGGGAAAATCCTACCTCCCCAGACCCAAAATACTGGAGTCCTTGGGACTAAAGTCCCATTCTGTTCATGATAGTTACATCTTTGTTTATAGGATGTGAGATACAATATAATTCATGACATTTGACTTCCATGCACATTCCATAAAAAAACCTCAAAGAACCTGCAAATCTCAAAGAACAGGCAACCTAGAAGATGATCCCATAACTGTGGATTTATGTCATGTGCCTTTGCCATAAGACTCCATGCTGCTTAATCAAGAAAGGCACAATGGTGCTAGAAATAACAACTGGCAATTATATAGTGCTTGGAAATTTTTCAAATGTCACAAATAAATTTAAACCTCACAAAAGTAAGGTAGGGATTATTTTTCCCATTTTAGAGTTAAGGAAACTATTTTCCCTCAGAGAAGGAAAATAATTTTTCTATGGTTAGCCTGTGTTAGAGGTCAGAATAGGAATTAAACCTTTCTAATTCTGAAGTCCATTCACAAAGCCAAAATGTCTCTCAAAAATAGTGGAGACTAGAAGAATGATGCTATTTCCTCATTTAAAAAATGTGAAGAGTAGGCTGGCTAGGTGGCAGAGTGGATAGAGCATTGGCCCTGTATTCAGGTGGACCTGAGTTCAAATACGACCTCAGACACTTAATAATTACCTAGCTGTGTGACCCTGGGCAAGTCACTTAACCCCATTGCCTTGCAAAAAGAAAACAAAAACAAAAAACGTGAAGAGTGAGAAGGGATGTTATATTTTCCAATCAAGACCTTTCATTACTCTTTCATTAAAGTTCCTTTGAATCTTTGAAGTCCAACTCAATCCCTGTGTCCTCTGTGAAACATTTCCATATTGGATTGTCTAATCTCTCATTATTCTATAATAATTATTGATTTTATCATTCATTTAACATCTGGCCTGGGCAACCTTATATTGCAACTTTTCTTTTTATCGATCATGTTCTTTCTCCATTATAGATTATATATGTATATAGATATAAAAATATATAGACATATCTATATAGATGTATATAGAAATATTTTATATATACCTGCATATAGATTTATTTACATAAACAGCCGTCCATCCATCTATCTATCTGTCTGTCTTCTCATCAGAAAAATGACTGCTTTTTATATCTGTGTATCCCTAAAGGTAGGGTAGCATAGTAGACAGAGAACTAGTTTTCATGGTAGGAAGTTTTGCATAAGCCATACTGATTGTGTGACCTCAGACATATTACTTTATCTTGCTCAAGACAACTGTTCTCTAATCCCCTCAGTTCCAGAGAAGATGCTGATCTGCACCAAAAGGAGTTGCCTCACCTTAGAATGTCCCAATTCCCTACCCTGATATATTCCCAGCAAGTTAAAAAGTATCTTGCATAGACACTATACCAGATTCCTAAAATAGAAATTAGGAAGGGGGAAAAGTCTTGTTACCTTTCTTTAGTAATACATGATTATTACTAATGGATATTTAATAATAACTTTAGTCAAAATTTATTAATGCTTCTGTTGCTAGGATCAAAGTCTAAGAGATAATGAAGAAAAAATGAATTCATACTCTTTAAATCCCCAAATGTCAGTAAGGGTGGTGTGGGGGTAGCTCTTGGGTATTTAATTGGTTTATGGGAGCAGACAGTATTGGGAAAAGAGAATCTGCTCTATATTCAGGCAGACTGGGTTCAAATCTCACCTATGATATCACCCACAGGAGCCTGGGCAAATCATTAACTGCCCTAAGCCTAGATTTTCTCACTGCAAAATGAGGAGGTTGAACTGAATGACCTCTGAGTTTCCCACAAACTATAATTTTTATTCCATGACAAGTACTAGCTAATGTATTGACTGGTATACTTAGGGAAGTTGTACAATGTGACAACATAATAATTATCTGATGATTTGATTTGAAGCATTTAAATACAATCATATATGATAATGACAAAGTGATTATTAAGACAGCTTTAGAATATAGGTGGGAGTGTATTGTGTGCATGCATATTTCTAATGTTTTGAACTGATCATCATCATCACCAATAAAATATTCCTGGCATCATTGTCAAAGATGGAACATTGGGATGGATGAATGCCTGCCCAGATTCAGTATGACAGTTTTTATCTTCTAGAATTATGGTGGAGAAGATTAGATTGATTTGCATTAGAACAGAGGAACCCTGTATAGATGGGTTGATGCTAAAACATCCAGAGGTTATTGGATTCTTCAAAATCTTTAGAGTTAAGAGATCCTGCTCTCCCTACAAAAGGATACCGAGGGCAAATATTACAATACTGTAGGATCATAGGTCTAGAGGAGACTTCAGAAGCCATTGAATGTAAATCCTTCTTTTTAAAGATGAGCAATTTGAGATACTTTGTACAAGGTTACATTGGCTAAGGTTAGTGTGGAAAAGTAGAGAAGGAAGAGAAGGAGGAAAAGTTTCATCAGAAGATCCAAGCCAATACAGAGTTCTGACACAGAGATTAAAGAAAAAAAATATTTTCTAGGAGATCCAGCATTGGAGGAAAGGGATAGAAACAGATTCCCATTTCATTTCATATTAATGTTTTGAATGAATTTTTGGGAAAATATCAATTGTTATCAATTTTTTTCCAAATAAGAGAAACTCATTGAAATATTTTGCCCTTTGTCCTGCTTCTTTCTGGATACATCCTTTTGTGCATCCCTCTCCCCCTTTACTTCTTTATTGTTAGAGAATGCACTGCCCGGAATAATTCTCTGCAAATGTTATTCTCATTTTTGTAGATGATGAAACTAATATTCTGGGAAATGATTTTTTTCCTATGCCACATGGAGAGCTAAGTGGCAGGGTTTGAGCTTCAACCCATTCTTTCCTCTCTAACACTTTGTGTCGCTATAAAAAGGACAATATGAAGTAGGAGGAGGAGGTGGAGATTTCTGGGGTTTAGAAAGGTTAGACAAGATTACACATAAATTACAGGACTTGACTTAGACCTTTTATGAAGTAGGAAGCATTGCTTCAACCTATGTCCAATGTGAATATAAGCATAGGGTACTTATTTTGGTTAGCTTTTAAACAATCCTTAAAAAGAAGGTGAAATGAATTAGGAGAAAAGGTAAACTCTCTGCCAATATACTTGACTCCACCAGCTAATTTGAGGAAGGAGATATTTGCGTTATGCTACAGAAGTTAGGTATGTGCCACCTTAAATGAAACCTAGGAATAAATTTAGACTGAAATTGCCACCAAAGTGTAAGATTGGAGAACCCCAAGCACAGTTCTTGTCACTGTATCCTACATATATTTTCTGCATTGTTTTCTAACCACACTGTTGGCTACACTGTTGACTCTCTCAAAGCAAGAAGCACTTCTTTGGATTAAGTCATTTCTTTCTTTTTTTGTGTGAAAGGCAGTGAGGTTAAGTGACTTGCCCAAGGTCACTCAGCTACATAATTGTTATGTGTCTGAGGTTGGATTTGAACTCAGGTCCTCCTGATTCCAGGGCCAATACTCTATCCACTGTGCCACCTAGCTGCCCTGGATTCAGTCATTTCTAATTGGGGGTTAGCAATACAGCAAGCCAGACAGTCTGCAGGTACATCATAAAAGCTCATTACTAACATTAGAAAATGTTAAATCTGGAGGAGATTCAAGCAGGTTTATATTTTTCTTAACAATTCAAGACGGCACTAGCTCTCACTTGAAGAAAGTTCAGCTTTCTCAGTGACCACCCTGGTGTGTTTATATCTTAATTTTCCTTTGAAGTAGGACACATGCTTTGTTAGAATTTTTACAACTATCAGCGATTGTGTGAAGTTTTTATTGCAGTGTTAAGGGAGAGATAAATATCCCAATAGGATGTGATTTCAGCAGTGTATAAGCCTCTTTCTCCAACTCAGGTCAGTCCCCATTTATAACTTAGCAAATAATTAGTCATAGAGAGCTGACTGAGACACAGAGAGGTTAAGTGAGGTACCTGTGATCATAGAGTCAGAGTTAGTGATGAATGCGAATCCAGTTCTTCCTGAAACTGCAGAATATTAACTCTCAATTACCACAATACATTACTTTAAATGAATTTGTTCATACTTGCTATAGTTCAGTCATTTTCAGTTGTGTCTGACTCTGACCTGATTTGTTTTTTTTTTCCTTGACTAAGATACTAGCGTGATTTGCCTTTTCCTTCTCCAGAGGTGGTCTTTTAAGGACATAACTCATATGGTCTGTTGAAGAACTAACTGGATTAGGGAAAGGGAGAAACTGAGAATTAGGGTTAGGTCACACAGCTAGTAGGTTCTGAGGCTGGGTTTGAACTCAGGTTTTTCCTAATTCCAGATCTGGAACTCTATTTACTGTGTCATTGGGCTGCTCAATTTTTATGCTTAATGATGTTTTATTCTCTAGTGTAGTTAATTAGTTTGGGATTCTATCCTCTGTAATGGAGATCAGTGTCCTGTACCTGCCTGAAGGTAGAATTGTCTCCCACATGTAGCAAAGAGGTATCACTGTGTGACTCCAGGAAGGCAGAAGAAACATCTCTAGCATCTTCTCCCCCTATCCTTTTCCAAGAGAAATGTTAATTCCTTCCAGGAGGAGAACAAAGAAGTTGGGATCAGAAGCTTGGCCTCTTTGCTCCCCATAAAGAGATGGGGTACAAGAATAGAATTATATCTATCTGGTCTCTCATATATTATTAGTCTAGAGAAGGTGTGATTTTAGTTAACCTCTGATTGCTGTTTCCTTTAATGGAATATGGAAAACACAAGCTTTATAGCCAAGGCTTGGTACCCTTCCCAACAAATACCAATCCACAGTGAATACACAGGACATAGTAAGTAGTAAAGAAGCCCATTTGTCCAAATCAGTAGCAAAGTGGAAATCAGAGAAAATATACTCAGAGGAATACAAGCCAGATAATACGGAATAAAGGAACTCCACCATTGGGAACAAAGTAACTCAACTCAACCAAAAAAGAGGAGGAATCATAAATTTCACTTAAGGGGAAGTTTTCTTAACTCTCTAGCAAGCAGGGAATAGGGATATGATAGTTATGATCTCCTCCCCCGTCTTGGCTTCTTTCCATCTTTTCCTTCATTGACCTGAACTGGGTTGGATATTTTCCATTTTCTCTATTTTGTGTAGATTATCCAAAGCTTCCTTATTCTAGTAAGGCTAATGTGAACTAGGCCTGATAGTTTAGTGCTATAGCTATTTTGTCACTTTATAAAAATATTAAGAGGGCAAGGGCTCATGGTGCTTGAAAATCACAGATCTGAAAGGGATTTCAAAGATCATGTAGTCTAATACTCTTACTGTATGGATGAGGAAAATGAAGTCCAACAAGGTAAACTAATTTGCTTAGGTCATATGAGTAAACAACAATACAGAAAGGTTTTGAAAACAGTCTTCTGACTCCAGGACCATTATTTTCTTCGTATTTTAATTTTTTAAAAAAGTGAAAAAAGTGCTATATTGTTACTTGTCATCAGGAGAGCAATTGGCAGTCAATCAATCAAAAAGTGAGAACTTATTTAGCACCTACTGTATGCCATACACTGCCTTAGGTAATGGGGATACAAAGGAACCCACATTTTTATCAAAAGAAATAATGTTATACATATGGAGAAATACAAAAAAGAAAGAGTGATTGACCAGAGTGGGGAGGCACTGGAACCCAAGGGCATGAGGGAAGTCTTTGTGACCAATGCTGGACTTGAGCTGTTCCTTATGTAAGAGGAAGAGGCAGAGTGAAATCCATTTAAGGGGTAATTTTTAAAGAGAATAAAAAACACAACATCGAACATGAAAGGATTAACCAATATTTAATTCTATACTGTTTCTTAAAGTTTACAACACAAGAATGCAATAATTGATCATACACTGAACTGGGATGTGGGACACAATTTCACTTATACTGACATTAAGCACTGAGGAAATGTATCTATTTTCTCTGAGAAAAGTTAAATAATATATTATGCCATATACAACAGACCAAAGTTTATTCTATAAATGGTCTACTGATTTGGCAAACATTTATTAATTGCCCACTACTAGATTCAATGTTCTCAGCTCGGTGCTAGGGATTGCAGAGATAGATATGACACAGACCTTGGTCTCTAGGGTCTAACTGTAGAGAGAATAGGCGTGTATAGAAAAAATTTTGCTGTACAGAAATACAATGAATGTGAAATACAATATACTATAAGGGGGGAAGGCACTTTCAGGCAGGAAAGAAGAGGAAGACAGGGTATACTTTCTTTTTTTAAGTTGATTGTACACAAAACTGCAAATCTATCATATAAAACTTGCTTTTCATTTTAAATATATGAAAACATTATCATATAAATTTCTTTTTTTTCCTTTTCTTCCTCTTATTTTCAGGGAACACTTCCTCAAATAGTTACCATCTGAGATGGGCCTTGAAGGAAGGGAGTTTGTTCCTCCATCATACAGAGATGAAGGTAGAGAGAGAATTAGGGCTGGAATGGACCCCAGAGACCATTTGTCTAGGGATAGATGAAATTGGATGGGAAAACATTTGTATTGTTTTTTTTCTACTAACCTCTAACTGAAATTTAGCATTTATTTCAATTATGAATAGGCAAAAATATATCACTTTTAGAAAGGGTTTGCAGACTTTACCAGAGTGCTAATAAAACACCCTGTACAATTCCCTCATTTTGGAGCTGCAGGAACTAAAGAAAGGTGGTTTGAAAACTTAGATCTCTGACTACAAAGCTAATGTTCTCTCTGCTGTATTATTCTTCCTTTCAGAGATTAGGTTTGGTATGAACAAAGACATGGAGAGAGAATAGTGAAGAATAAGAAAAGGAGATGGGGAGCTAGAATATAGACTGCATGAAAGAGAGTATTATGAGATAAGGCTGATAAGAGAGGCTGAAGCCAGATGCCAGGATCAGGAAGTTATATTGTATTCAACAAGCAATGGGGACCCACCAAAGGTTTTGTAATGAATGGACTGACATGATCAACATAACTCATATAGTCTGTTGAAGAACTAACTGGATGAGGGAATGGGAGACACTGAGAACCAAAGAAGAGTTGGGAAGAAGGGAAGGGGAAAAGAGAATTCAAGAGATTCAAGAGATATTGTCCAAGTACTTGCCATCTGGACATGGGAAGTGGGGGAAGAGAGAAATATCAAAGCCATAACATATCAAAGATGCATTATAATTTCTTCTAAGTAATAAGGATGTTAAGTGGTAACTACTGCTCTATTTGCCTAAATTAATAAACCCTTTGATGCAGTGGATAGTCTTACCTCCCCCACTCTTAATGCTGTGATAATGGAGTTTTGTAATGTGTAAAAGGATTATTTCAATCCAATCAGCAGGTGCTGGGATCAGTGTGTGTCAGACAAACACTCGCTAATCCTTTTTCTTACAGCTTCCAGCTGCCAAAGGTGCTCAATGAAATCCAAATGAAATAGCGGACTACAACCTGGTGTGGACTGACGCAGCTTTTTAGCTCAGTTAACACTCTTGAAAATTACATGTTATCTTGACCTTTGTAAGTATGAGAAAGGATAGGCCGGAATTGTGAGAGGGGAGAGAGAGAGAGAGAGAGAGAGAGAGAGAGAGAGAGAGAGAGAGAGAGAGAGAGAGAGAGAGAGAGAGAGAGAGAGAGAGAGAGAGAGAGGCAGAAATGAAGGTGAAAAGGGGGTAAATTAAAAAGAAGTCCCTAAAATGGAATCCTAAAATTTATTGTTTTTAAACCTTTTAAAATAAACAAACTTCAAAGGAAAATCCCAAGTTTAATTTATACTTCTCCTCAGCCATCTACTCCAGTGCCCACTACCACCACTTTTCTGGAAATGAGATCTACCAAAGATACTAACTTCAGGCTACAAACAATGGTTTCACAAGAAACTCTCTGGAGATAACCACTGCCTTGAAGGTGGACAAAAAAAGAAATTGAACCAGCAACAATGAAATTTCAACCCTAAGAAGATATTGCCATGAATGAACTTTTGTTAATCCATATTCTTTATTTTGGTGGAAGGTTAGTTTTTAGAAGGAATACAATTATTCATGTGAAAGTTTTCTTTCTTAAGCTTCCCCTTTGCTTTCCTGACATGCATAGCATAATGTACTTTAATTTACTGTTTTAATCAAATCTCTTGTCAAAGCAAAGAATAAAGTCCATTTCAAATTTTCCTCCCTCATGAGATTATTTTAAGGATTTGCATTTTATAATAAAATAGACAATCTCACATTCATTAAAACTGGGAGCAAAAAGTTTGTAGTAGAGTAGGGTGCTGTTCCACAGCACCATTTTGATAGTATAGTGGGCATTTCTAGTGCCTCCCAATAGTAGATGCTTAACAAAGGTTAACTGAATTGGATTTAAGGGATTTCTACTTAAACCTGAAAGTAGGTGATTCATCTTGACCAAGACATTAAAACTCCATGTTAATATTCTTATTTAAGACCAAGTTTTTAAGTTAGATCAAGAAAAGAAAAAAGCGAAAACTAGAATCCATTGTGCAGGTTTTCTAGATTGCTAGAGAAATTTAGGAAGAATGAAATAGTTGACAACTCACAAAAAAGGTAATTTAGCAGGTTAGTGTCATAGATTTCCAAATTACATACCAAACATTTTTAAGGTATTTGAAATTATCAATTTAAAATAAAATGTATATACACAGACAGTAGGGTTAACTGATGCAGTGGAATGGGGTGAAGCTTTACAGGGAAGCAGTAATTTCAAAACTGTATGGTTCCACTGAATTGAACTTATGCTAATAATCAGGTAAAAGGTCAGAAAAGCTTGTCTAAAGTAAGTCATCCACTCACTAAACAAAGACATAGGGGATTCTCTTGATCATACTTTGATCTTGTCTTCCTAAGGATCTAACTTCTTCAATGCTTTCTTAAGGTTGGAGCAGAAAGCTTACAGAATTAAAATTAATGATAGATGACCAGAAATGTAAGAGCCAGAAATGGGATGAGGCCAAATTCTCCATCCTCCATCATGTAAGATCAATGTGTACTTTAGGAGGCCACAGGGCTTTGGCTTACTCATCTGTCAAATGAAGGGGTTTGATTTGAGATTCTTGGAAACCCTTTGAGATCCTTCCAGTACTGAAATTATGATCCAACTATCAGGGTATGCTAATTACTTTCTTTCTTGGAAAAAGTAAACATCTCTTTTTCGAATTCAACTGTATGACCTAAAAGATACAGGATTGAGCCTCAGAGACAATGAATGGAGTAAGTGAAAGAAATGAAATAGGCTTTGAAACCTTTGAGTTGGTCTGTGTCTGGGGAAGATAGGGTTCATGGGATTCTATGGTTGAGAGGAAAACTGACTCAATGTTTCCTTGATCTACTGGGAAGTATTAGAAATAAATGGAAGGGCTATTATGAAAATTTAATACATTAGTACTAGGATTGGTGGTCCTGAGAAATGGAGGTTAAAGCCTATATGGGTTTGGAGCAAAGAAAATTGTTTACAAGTTCGGTTACTTCTAAAAATTATTTTCAAAGTTGTAATAGTTTAAATGGTTTCTCATGTTTTCTTTTCCTAGTAATCTCCTCATGGTATGATCAATGTTATCTATTTTCTCACCTTTATTGTGAAGGCTTTTAAAAATCATGTGTGGTCAAATTATATAGACTTTAAAAGATAGTACATAAAGTAAAAAAAGTCACAGAAAATGAATGGATAAAGTGAGTCATAGAAATAAAATATAGAAAGGTGAAAAATCACACATAATTATTATTTACAACATTATGAAAGTTAGGTGTTCCATGCCATCAGCCAGTATTTAATTGTATTAAAGCCTCTGATGAAAAAGCTTATCATAGACTCAGATCAAAGTGGTAGCAAATTGTCTCTCTCTTATTCTCTCTGTGTATATAGGTATGGTGACTGATATATATGTATATGTTATTCAGTCATTTCAGTTGTGTTAGATTCTTCATGACTCTATTTAAGATTTTCTTCACAAAAATACTGGAGTAGTTTGTCATTTCCTTTCCAGTTAATTTTACAGTTAAGTGACTTACCCAGGGTCACACAGAAACTATTTGCGAATGGTTGTGAACTCATGAAGATCAGTTAATTCTAAGACCAATGCTCTAACAACAGCATTACCTAGCTGCCAAGAAATATAACATAAAATCATGTATCTTTGTGTTAATTACTTAATTACTTAACTAATTAATTTATTCATAGGCAGCTAGATGGTACTCTCAATAGTATGGTAGACATACAGTTAGTAAAAACTGAATTCAAATCTGGCCTCAGATACTGAGTGACCTTGGTCACACAGACAATTAACCTCTTTTTGTCTCAGTTTCCTCATCTGTAGAATGAGAACATTAATAGTTCCTACTTCCTAGGGTAGTTGTGAGGTTCAAAGGGGATAATATTTGTAAAATGCCTATAAATGATCACTATTATTATCATTATTAATTCTATTATACATACATTTATATATGTAATATTTATATACACTATTCAGACACATACACACAGTCCTATGTTTTATTAACAGGCACCAATAAAGATACTGTATAGAGGAAAGAATGTTGGGTGTTAGGTTAAGAGAAACTTGGGTTTGAATCTTGAATATGTCACTCATCAGTAGTGTGACCTTTTTAGAGCCTCGGTTTCCTATTTGGTAAAAGGGCAATTATAACACCTGCAGTGCTTACTTCATGGGGGGGGGTACTTTGAGGATAAAATGAGAAAAATATTGAAAAGCACTCTACAAATATCATTTATTGTTATCATCATCATCATCATCATTACTACTACTACTACTACTACTACCACCCTGACCCTGATTTTGAGAAAAAATTGAAGGCAAAAGGAAAAGGGTTTGGCAGAGGATGAGATGGATACATAGTACCATGGAAACAAGCAACATGAGTTTGGCTGCACTTGGAGAGATAATGGAGGGTAGAAGGGCCTGGTGTGCATCATGAAGAGGCAGACATGACAGAATGACTGAACAACAACTACTATCCTAATTGAATATTCAAAAATTGATTAATTTTTAATGGTTTCAAAGGGCTGGTAATTTGGAGGCAAATGTTAACGCTTATTAGAGCCAATAGCAGATCTTAAAAGAATCCATGCTAAAATAGTAAAAACTCAATTAACCAAAACCAGACTAATTGAAACTTCCAAATAAATGGGTTTTGCAATTTTAATTTTTGAGCACTTTATTTCTAGGAGGAAGCCAGGAAAGCATGTTAATATTTGGGATTAATTTTTAAATACCAAAAAGGAGAAAAACAAAATAAAGTTCAGGGTATGTCACAGTCAGCTTAAGCTTTATGTTATCTGCATTTCTGGCTGTAATCATTGATGTTTACTGAATTGAGTTGAAGTGAGAATGTTGACCCTGGGGCACTACAAGAGCCTTAGTCATTAAATTAAGATCCCATCATCTTCATTGGATTCTACTACTAAAGTAGGGAAGCAGATTCAGACATTTAACAAAGATTTGAAACAGAGGGGCTGAAACACAAAAGGCTTTCCAGTTAATCCTGTGGTAACCTCAATATGCTATTAACCAGCATAGCCCAATCCCTAAACATTCTGGTTACTGCAAAATTTGCTTTATTAAAAGAAATAATAAGCAATGCTGTGAAACTATTCTTCCTGATTTACTTTCCAGGTGCAATAGTTTAAATAGTTTCTATAGCTTGATGGAGGGTGGTATATGCTTTAAAAATCCTAAATAATACTGATGTGTGCATTCAGAAGAGTGTTTACAAGTCAGGCAAAATGAGAAAAAAGCTACTCAGCAATAGAAATGATGATAATACTCTCATATTTTTCAAGCTGTCATTCTCTGAGAAGCTGAAAGGACTAAATATAGTTCTGAATTCTATAAATTGAAAAAAATTAAGGTAAAATGTGGAGGGTATTACAGAAAATACGTTAAGCTCTGCAAGATTTCTTTAAATATACTAAAAGTTCTAACATTTTTCTATAAAATTTAAATTCAAAACAGATATCTATTTGAAATGCTGAATGAAAACTTGTTTCAGTTTTCTTGAGGAACTTCCATTCCTGTACCTCTTTCCCCTCAGTTCTATTGTTTTAGAGATAGATTGTTTAAATTAGATTGAGATTTCAGTTACTTAATTTTTAGCTCAACCAAATTCAGCATTTATCATAAATTTCCCTAAAAGTCTAACATTTAGTTTGGATTTGCAAAATAGTTTATAAGTTGCTTAGACTCTATGAATCTAATCAGGACACCTGTTTTTGCAGATGAGAGAACCAAAGCACAGTAGTATGTGTCTATATGATACCAAATATCCCGAGAAAAACTGAAAAAAAATGTTATATCTATAAGAGATATTTTATGCTAATAGACTGAGGTTTTTGGGGTGTTTTTAATCTATAGACAGGACTATTTGAGAAGTAGTTTTAAACATAAAACAATTCAATAGCCAAGAGCTTGGTTTGATGAATCATCCTTTACTTAAAAAAAATCTTCTATACTTTTTTGAGAACACTTTAGGGGTTGGAAAAATAACTTGGACATACACAAGCTCATCCATGAATTATGAAAACAGAAAAAAATCATATTCTAATAGGGATATAAATCTCATTCATCTCTTCCCAAATGCTTCCTCTCTCCCTTTCCACCTTCATTTTGGGAGTATAGTATTAATTCTTTCAATATTTCAAATAATTTGAATTTTAAGTAATAAATTATTGTTGTAGACCATGAAAAGTTCCTTGATGAACTAAAAGATTTTACATATAAAATTTCTAATAAGAGTAAAATGACACAATGAGACAAGACCTAAAAGCCTAAAATAGTGAGCAAGGATATTAATAAAAATCAAAGTTATCACTCACAGTACCTCATTTGATTCAAACCCAGTATCTTCATGCTTTATCCCTATGAAATACTTAAGTGTGAGAAGGGTTTAGATTTTCCTGCACACAGATCTGGGATACATTTGATAGGCTAGTCATATGCACTTAATTTATTAGAAGCTTTTAAAAATAATAATAATAATAATAATATACTCCATAGCATTTTAAAATGTGAAAAAGGACTTTTATGACCATTATTTTATTAGAGTCTTACAAGGACTCTATGAGGTAGGGGCTATGGGTATTATTATCTCCATTCTGCATCTGAAAAAACCAAGACTCTGAAAATTTAAGTTACTTGCCCATGATCAGGTATTTTATAAGAATCACACAAGGATTTTAAATTGCTGCCTTTTTGATTCATGAGTAGCTTACTATTCTCTGAGTCATGTTGGATTTTTTATTTGTACCTCAATAAGGGCTCACCCTTCTTTATGCAGAATCAAGAGTTTGCTAAAACACACACACACACACACACACACACACACACACACACAAACACACAAACACCCCTCTCCAAAAAGTCAGTACAGTTCTAAGCTCTAATGACATATAGCTTAATACTTTGGGTCACTGATTCACCATTTACTTAAAAAATACCTTTTATGAGTTCAACAATTACTGATAATATTTCAAAAGACTGATATAGTTTTAAGGCTTTCTAGATTAAATGTATATATTTATGAAGGCCTGTTTGAATAGTCAGCTCTCACCTCCACTAGGGCTAAATGGCTCCATAAAGAGTTAACTAACTTGCTAACCAAATGAAAATTGATCACTAGTGAAAGAAAAAAACATCCAAATCTATATAACCAGGTGATGGAATAGATCTTAAAATATATATCCACATACACACACAATAATATATTTGATTAAATAGTTGAATCAATAGTCTTATAGCATGAGCAAGTGAGGTAGGCAAAATTCATTGAACACCATATATTGAAAAGAGGATGACCTAGATGATGAAAGGCCAGAAAATTTATTAAGTACTCAATCACAGTTATTATCTGTTGCCAAGATGTTTGAATGACATGAGAGAAAACTATCAAATTCACATTAGAAATGTATTTATTGCAAGTTTAGTCAACTAGTAAATATTCTTTTTTTCTTTTGAGAAAAAGAACATTTTTTATTTCATTAGGACAGCCCCTTTACTGAAATTTAATTTTTACTAGCTATAAAACAACAGCCATTCAAAAGAAAGAAGACTCTAAATATGTTCTGATTTTTTTCCTGTAAATTCAATGAGAATCTCCATAGCATTATCTCCTATGGCTAGCTTCATAGGGACCTTTACCCTGTCAAGATAGTGGGAAAGGATTCCACAATATGTTCCTGGAATACATAAATAGCAAGAAACCTTGTATTGACTCACACATGAACAGCCTCAGAGCCTATAAAATATTCATTCATTTTGGAAAATATTTGCACCCTGCTGTCAAACTTAGACAAATTCATATGGAGCATCAGAAAATGCTGTTTTAAATAGCAAAATGCCTTCCTCAAAACCTCTCTCCCACTAAAACATTTTCCTCAAAATTATTTTAATAAGAAAGATTAACAATTTCAACATTCGCAGCTAATCCCCTTTCATTTGAAACTCTGCTGATAAAATTCTTTGCTTGTCATTCAAATAGTAAGTAATAATTATAGATTGGAGGCTTCCATCTCTTGCTTCATTAATAGTAAATTGCATGGAAGTCTGAAGCATAAGTCAGCTTTGATACATCTTGAAATGCAATTTCCATAGCTTGCCTTGGCTATGTACAATTAATTACACAGTTAATAAGGGAAATATGTTAATGAAAGAAAATTATTCATCCAGACCACCTGCCTTTACCAAGTATCTTTTGTGTGTTTTCCTTCATTTTGTAATTTTGGTCTACAGACAGTTAAATAAAAAAAGGCAATTGACAATGTGGTGAATTTTTAATATAAGACCCTTGCTATTTCTGTTAACACAAGCCAAATGAAAAAATTAAACAACTCAAAAAATTATCTTGATTTTATGAAGTTTCCACTGACTTCTCAAACTGCAATATACATATATATATATATATATACACACACACATACATATATATAAATGTATTTTCTACTCCTAAAAATTCTATACCTTAAGTTACTTTCAGTGTCATTATTTTTTTTTTACCAAAAGATAATTATTTTCACAAGTAAAATTTAATAAACACTGAAAAAACTAAGATAGGATCATGGTTGAGACCTTAATTATTTAAAATCTATTTCATTCAAGTTCTCCTTAACAATAGTTAAATCTTCCCATTCTATTTCTATAACTAAAGTTTTACTATTGACAGTTTAATACAAACACCTTAAATCTTTTTTACAGTTAATGTCCATGAAATGACACCAGCTTTTCCAAAACACAGACTTCTGTACACATTTTTTCCTTATTTCTTTTTTTCTTTCTTCTTTCTTTCCTTTAAAAACACAGACTTCAGAGGCATAGGTAAGAATATAGATCACAGATATAAGGACATATGATGGTTAGAGATGAAAGGATTCTTAGGGATCACCTAGTCCACCTCTTCATTTGACAGATGAGGAAATTAAGGTCTAGAAGACTGAAAGGGTTTGCCAATGGACCTTTGAGAATTTAAATGCCAAGTGATTAGTTTTTTGAATTCATCATAAGAGACTTTTGAGTCTTCCTCAAAGCCATTTTCCTCCATAGCTGTATCACTTGTGTATTCAATTTGTTTTCATCACTCACCCAGCTCTCTTGGTTACTCTTTCTGTATTCTTTGAATATTACCACATTGTCTTTCACATTTTCAAGTAAGTTATACGTAAAATCCACTTTTTGAATTCTATAACCAAATTAAAGGGAATGGCTCTGGTTTCAAATTCAACTCAGGTTCCTTGAGATATATGAAATCTACTAAAACCAAGAATTTATAAAATAACCTTAGCTCACAGAGTTCAAGTAAGAATTATACATGGACACTTAGGATAGTGTAAAGGGGGGTGAATGAATAAAAAACAATTCACAAGCGTGTCAATGATTTCAAAATGGCAGAGAAAATATTTTTCCAACTTTACCAGAAACACTGTGGGTAAATGGCCAAGGATCTCTTCTATACATGGAGAAATAAGATCTTTTTTTGGACATGACCACATGCAACTATTTGAGGCCAGTATTAGGTTTCTGAGACTTCCTAAAGACCATTCCCTCCTCCCCCAATCCCCATAGCTATATCTTTTACAACATCAAGTTGTTTTCATAACCAAACTACCCAAATTCAAAAATGGACTTTTCCTTCCTTGGTACCTTTCTATATATTGATGTAGCATTAATGATCTGCAGGGAACAGAATGGAAGTCATACTGGACTAGGAGTCAGAAGACTTGTAATAAAATTCCAGTTTTCCATTTGGTGAGCTAAGATAAGTCACTTCACTCTGAAGGAACTCACTCACCCCATTTGTAATAAATGATGTTGAATTCTGAATGTTAAACATTCTATGATTCTGCAAAACAGACTTCACAAGAAAGTCTGAGACCTTTGCTGACCATCCTCATTCTCTCATGACATGGGATGAAAATTCCCCATTGGATCACTTCTTACTCTTTGTGTGGCTTCAATGCATATAACAGGGAGACCTTTCAGAAAGTGAGAAGAGAGAGGGGGATGGTTGCTTACCAACTCATACATAGACACATATACTCACACCCAGAATTTCTCATCTGTTCAGAAACTGGGTCTTACATTAACTGTAAAAATGTGTTGTACAAGGATATACTTATTATTATTTTCTGATATGGTTTTTAGGAAAGATAAAGAATACCAGCAAAGAGAGTGAGAGTTACCTGAGTTAGCAAATGCTTCTTACACACATAAGTAAAATGATAATAGCGATTTTAACTGAAATTTATAAAAGGTATTAAAGTTTGCAAAATGCTTACATTACCTCACATAGATGATCTCGTTTGACTAAACTTGATTCTAAACTGTATCTTTGTAATATATCCACAGAAACAAAAGAGTCACATATTCTGATAGTTTTTCTCAATAGAAGTGGACCTATTTCCTGAAATGAGGCATGAGGGACATACGCATGAACAACTTGGGACTGCTAGTGAGGAGCAAGGGTAGTCTGGACAAAATTTAAACAAAAAAAATTCTCTAATTTCAACCAAGATTACTAAAAAAGTGAAACTGGATAGCTTACATTTCACTTTATCCACTTTCCCCTCATTTTTCTTGGAAGAATGTGATAAAAAAAAAAGTTCCTAGAATTCAAACAAAGGGGTATATGAAGAAAATGGGTTGGATAATCAGTATTGGTAAGGCTGAGGATGGGAAATGGAGGTTCTCTTTAATAGATTATTCTTCACTTCTGTGAATAAAAATTCGCCTTGGGGATAATTCCCTTACCATTTGCCCATGCTCACTACCCAGTTACATACTGAAGCTGTGATACACTGGAAAGCATTGTTAGATGCCATACTTCTCTTCTTGATGATTTCTCCAGGGTGAATTGAATTGACCTCAACTAGGAGAACTAGGAGCCAACTACTTTCCAAAGCTATAACATGGAATTTCTCCAAGGCCATCAGGCATTAGAAAAAGCTGAGCAACGTCTTCCTTCATCAATGACAAGATTTCTTTTGATTTAGGCTCCTGTTAATACCGCCATACAAACTATGATATCTTCAGTTCTCCAGGTTCTTTTTGTGACCAACATCAAATCAACTAAATGATTCATTTATCTACTAGGGCCAGTAAGTTTGAGAAGTGACTGGGAGGAATAGCTGTCCATCTTCCTTATGTTATAAATAGGAGACAAGTAATTTTTCTTTTATATGTAGAACTTAAGACTTCTTCCTGGAATATGGACCTCAAGAAGTTTCATACCAATTTCATCATGTAAATGAATTCCAAGTATCCTAATCATTACTCTTTTAGCAATTTTCTGTGATTTCTCTAGGATCCTAGACAGAAAGTTGGAAAAAAGACTTTGATCTTCCTAGCTTAATTATAATTAATTTTATTCTCTAGCTATTTTGTTGCATGATCAGTTGTAATTTCACTAAACAATGTATTACCACTACAGATAGTTTACATGATTTTTTACTCTGAATATTAGTTTGAGGTTAGGATCTCTCATCCTGCAAGATGAGATGACTTGGTCAAGAATACAGATTGGATTTGGATTACTAAATCCAAACAATAAGATCACTCTTGAAAATCTCTTGTCAGAATGAATGCAATAAATATAAAGTTGCTAGGAATTTTTTTTTGATCAGTAGTTTTTCAGTCATATCCAACTCTTCATGAATACATTAAAGATTTTCTTGGCAAAGATACTGAAATGATTTGCCATTTCCTTCTCCAGGTCATTTTACAGATGAAGAGAATGAGGTAAATAGGATTAAGTAACTTGTCTAGGGTCACCCAGCTAGCAAGTGTCTGAGGCCATATTTGAACTCAGAAAAATGAGTCTTGATTTTGGACTAACTTCTCTGTATCACTGAGTTACCTGGGAAAATACTATAAAGATGGAAAACCCAGAATGAGGTTGAAAGTAGTAGAACAGAAAATATGCACATGAGTACATAGAAACCAGAGGCACCCACACTATTTCTATTACTGTGTAGATTGATGCATTTAAAAGAAGCCATTAGATGTAAGGTGCTCCAGTGCATAAACCAATACTATTTCCAGATAACTATAAATACCTCTGCAAATCTGGATAAAGAAAAAAACGTCCCTAATTTTCTCACCATAACTCCAAGCTTCTTTGCCAGAGCATTCCCATGGCTAATTTAGGTTAGCCCTTCTGATACCTGATAGCTAAAAATAGATTCTCTGAGCCTTAAAAAAGTATAGAGACAAATTCTAATTTGTTAATTGTGAACAAAAATGATTGCTTTGATCTTCTAACATACTTTGTAACTATTCATTTATTATTTTATCCTTCATAGAACAGGTACATTCTAACCAGGCTTTCCATAACATACACAGAAAAAAGGAAATTAACTTTTCACATAGCTGATCAAGGAGAAGAATCCAAATAAGGACTGGGTAGCCTTGCTTCCAAATTTTGCATTTAATCCATAGCGACATGCACACTGCCATCTTAATCTAGACTGGGCTATTTTCTCTTCATGACTATCCATTGTGAATAGAAAATATAACCTACCATTGGGGTGCAACATTAATCTATTTATATTTTAAATAGTTTTTTTTTAAAAAAAAACAGAATATAGAGAAAACTGAAGTTTTAATGATTTATTTAGAAGAATTATTGGAAAGAGGGAACCATTTTCCAACAGAAACTAAAGAAGATTATTTCATCCTAAATATAAATTGAAGGGGGGGCTCCTATTTACAAAGGAGGCAAGTGAGTCCCTGAAGAGAGTTTAAGTGGCATATTCATAGTCACACATCTAGTTAGGGACAGATATAGAAGTAAAATTCTGGCTCTCTGCCTCTTATACCATATTATCCCAGGTAAATAGCAAACATTTAACTTTAGCTCCCCCTATACATTTATTGGTATATTCTCAGTTCTGTGTTCCCTACTGTGTCATATCTTCTTAATAACCTGGAGATTGGCAGTGGGAACCCAGAAGAAAGGATAAAAATAAAGGACTGTATAAACTAGTTGTGTCAAATTCAGATAAAGGCCAGCCATTAAATCATACATAAACATTTCTATTGGCTACATATTGATATAGAAAACCATATTTTAATATTACCTCTGTCCTATTGCATTTTTATTTATTTTGTTAACAATTTTCCCATTACATTTTAGTATAGTTGGTCTGCAATTAGAGTGTTATGGGTCTGTATGTTTGATACTTCTGGTCTAACCAATCCACAGAATTTTATGATTATGTAAGACAACTATCTAGCTTATATAGATTTTATACAAATGGCATATAGCATACCACTCTAACTCTTACCAAGGAATAACTTATTCTACATCTCAGAAGATGCATTTATTCTTTGATGTGAATATGCTTCCCACTGATGTAGATTGCAACCCTTTCTCCCCAAGACTCAATCATTTTCATGAATTATGAAAAAACCAAACTATTAACTTTAGCATTAATTTGTGTTCATGATCTAGCAAAGTAGCCAATTAACAGATGATTTATGAATTTATAGCATAGGTTATAGGCTACAACTTTATTTACTGCTAAGTTCAATTTAGGAAGACTTAAAAGTTAGAAATTTCTTAACTGCTCAATCTCTCTCCAGTCTTCCTCTATTCCATCTGTTTGACATATTAATGCCAGATTATTACTCATATATATATATATATATATACATAAAACACATTATATGCATTTTTATCATATTTCTTCCCTCCTCATCTGCTCTCCTTTTGCATTAAATCTAAATAGTTCCTCCAGGCTTTCAAGGCCATCTAAATTCTGTCCTCATCCTACAAATAAAGCCTGATTTCCATTATTCCTCAAAACATTTATGTCCATGATGTGCTTGGCCTTGGCTCTCTGCCTTTTTCCTGGACTCCCTTTTGCTCTGGAGCTCTACCATATTTATAGACATAATTTAACCCTTGATTCATTAACTTGCTTTCTTGTATTGTTCACTGTTGTGTCATACATACATATATGCCAGTCTTGGTTCCTAAAAACTAGATGTAAACATCTTGAAAGCAGGGTTAGTATCATATTCCTATGTCTTCCACAGGGTATAGCATGGTGGTAAGCCTATTAGAGATGTTTTAAAAAATATGCTGCTAGTTTATGTTTCCTTGCATCATGTTACTCCTTTGCTTAAAAAACTGTCAAGATTACCAGCTACTGTTAGTCATTTAATTAATATTTTATTAAGCACCTACTATGAATTACATAGATATCATACTAAGCCCTGAATCAAGCCTCATCTTGGCAACTCTAGTCTTCTACTAGTCTGTCTGCCACAGGTTAATAGTTTACATGTCACAAGAAATATGGGTTATAGAATTTAGATTTAGTTCAACATTTTATAGTTGAAAATGTGAGATCCAGAGAGAGAAGAAGTAACAGGCAATTACCAAGGCAATCCAGGTACCAAGGCAACTCCTAGTCATTAAAAAACATTGACTTCATTTTTTTTTCAATCAGCCTAGTTTCTTCATTGTTTCAAAACCTGGTATACTCATCCTTAATTCTCTCCTTAGATACTGTTATGCTATATGTGAAATGACTTCCTCTTGCTTCCTCTTTATCAATTCAAATTCTATATTTGTGTTTAGATACAACTAAAGCCCTACCTTCTTCCACAACTATTTGAACTCATAAAAATATTACCTTTTCCTTGATTACTCTATCATTGATAATCTTCACAATACAATCTAGCATCTGCTAATACATTACTTGGTATTATTTGCTAGCTTTTAGACTGTCTTCTATCTTCAATTATATTCTAAGTTATTGTGCTGAGCATTTATTTGCTTGTGACTCTTCTGTACTCTGTCTCTAAGTGAAATCTTAGAAGTCTAGTTTTACAAATCATGTTAATCAGGAAATTATTTGACCAGAACAAATAAATAGTAATTGCCTAATTTAGTTTCCTAAAAAATCATTTAAGTGCTCTCTGGTTTATATGTGGTACTGATATAATTGGCAGCTAGGTGGTTTATGGATAGTATGCTGAACCTGGAATAAGACTCATCTTCTTGAGTTCAAATCCAGTCTCAGACTCTTACTAACTGGGTGAGCTAGTCACTCAACCAATTTATCTTAGTTCTTCAATTATAAAATGAACTGGAGAAGGAAAAGGAAACCATTTCAGTTCTTTGTCAAGAAAACCCCATGGGGCGGCTAGGTGGCGCAGTGGATAGAGCACTGGCCCTGGAGTCAGGAGTACCTGAGTTCAAATCCAGCCTCAGACACTTAATTACCTAGCCGTGTGGCCTTGGGCAAGCCACTTAACCCCATTGCCTTGCCAAAAAAAAAAAAAAAAAAACCCCATGAAGGTCATAAAGAGTCATGGGATCATGAAGAATTGGATATGACTGAAATTACTAAACTGACAACAACACTGATTTCTCTTTCAGGAGATTGAGTCCTATTATGATAATCTAGAATACTGTCAGCTGATTGATTGTGCAGTAAAGCAGGTTTAAAATCATTTGAATAAACTGACTCAAAGAGTGGTGAATAAGAGATTCATACCAACTTGGAGAGAAGTCTCTGATGTAGTACCAAAGGGCTCTGTCCTTTGGTATTTTTGCTGGTAGCTTAAATAAAGGCATAGATGGCATGTTTGTCAAATATATGGTTGATGAATTGAGACAGATGTTGACTGTCAGAAGATTGAAAAAGCTAAAATTATAATGATACATTGAATTAAGAAGATATAATTTAATAAGAACAGATGTAAAAATTTGTACTTTTGTTCAGCAAAATCAACCTCCCAGGGTTAAATAGGAGGGAAAAAATGATTAGGTAATGCTTACTATTAAAGTGGTAATAATAATGATGATGATGATGGTGATGATGATGATAATGATGGTGATAGCTTTCATTAAATACCTAGTATGTATAGTCATTGTATTAACTTCTTTACAAATATTATCTCAATTTCACCTTTATAACAATCCTGGGAGGTAGGTGCCATTATTAGGCCCATTTAATGATAATAAACTATGGCAAAATAGAGGTTAAGTGTCATGTCCAAATTATATAAGTAGTAAGGATCAGAGGTCCAGTGCTCTATCCACTCTTACCTAGTAGCCCCTTTATAAAAAAAATGGGGATTTTAGGGAGGAATATGAGTTCAGAATAGGGGAACAGTAAGAAAAGTTAATTCAATGACTGACTGCTTTAAAAAAGTGCCCATATCAAGGGAGAGGAGCAACTTTTTATTTTCTGCCCTTGTGTGACAAGTCAAGACAACAAGAATTTATTGGGTGATAAGCAATATCATGTTTGATTCTAGATATCAGGTTTTAGGAAAGACCCTGAAAAGTTGAAAAATATTTGAAAGTGAAAAGCAACATGGTGGTTGAAATCATGTCAAGGAAGGCAGATTTAGTATGGTGGAAGACCAAGGAATTTGAGAATTGTGTTTAAATATCTGAAGGACTTTCATGTGAAAGAAGAATTCCATTTCTTCTCCCTTATTCCAAAGGACAGAATTAAGGCTGATAGGGAAACGTTTCAAAGAGGCAGATTTTAGTTTAATGTGAGAGGCAAAAAACTTCCAATAAATCAGCAATGTCCAAAAGGAGAATGAATCCCCTACCTCTGGAAGTCTTTCAAATGGAGAGGGGATGATGACTAGATCAGGGGGGTTACAGAATATGTTTCGTGATTCTGAGGTCTTCTTCTGACTTTAAAGTTTTCTGTTTCTAGGAAAGGAATTTTATTTGGAAGAGGCTGTAATTATTCAGAAATAATTAAATACTGATTACATATGGTGAAAGGAGCATGAAGAAAAAAGATGGCTTTTGAACCCCATATGAGATTATAATTTCAATTCCTCCCCCTTTTAATATTTTACTAGAAGGGGCAACCAGGAGGCCCTGAAATTAGGAGGACCTGAGTTCAAATCTAACCTCAGACACTTAACAATTACCTAGCTGTGTGGCCTTGGGTAAATCATTGAACCCCATTGCCTTAAATAAATAAAAATTTAAAAAATATTTTACTAGAGCTATCATGGAAGCATTATGTTCCATGCTTCAAGGAAGAAATATCCATGCCAATAAAATCACAGGTCCGCTAGGATATTCATTCTATTCCAACTGTAGCTATGCTTTTAAATAATTTTGAAAATGTTTATCAATGACTTAGATAAAGTCATTCATGACATACCCATCAAATTGGTTGATGGAAAAAACTGAGAATGGTGGTTAATATATGTGAGATAGCTGATTTAGGCCCCTCAAAAAGATCTCACCAAGTTTGAACTTTAAGGAGTAAATGTAACACCATATACTTGAGTTTTTAAAAAAAAACAGCTTCCCAAGGTGGCAAGGCTAGACATCAGTTAGTCTGAAAAATATCTGGGGTTTTTAGAGGGTTGCAAGCTTAGATGGAATCCAAAATAAAGCAAAGTCATTAAGTGAAGCAAATATGGTGTCCCAAAGGTGAAGGTTCCAATATATCCTAAGTTGATCAAACTTGGTACTTGGTGCCATGTTTCAAGGAGGATACTGTTAATTAAGAAAGCATTTTAAAAAGAAGGCAGCCATAACAGTGCAGGACCTTGAGAATCTACCACATCAAACCTGTTAAAAGACATTGGAATTATTTTGCCTTGAAAAAAGAATAGACTTCAGAAAAACATGACAGTTGTCTTTAAGTAATTGATAAGCTGTCATATGAAAGAGGGATTGGATTTGAAGAATGGATGGAAATAGCAGAAAGGCAGATATTGGCTCAAGGAAAAGAAAAAAAATTCATGACAAATACCATTCACTAAAAATGGAATGTACTGCCTTGGGATATAGCAGAATTCCCTTTTAAAACAAAAGCTGGGAGGCCAATTCTTAGTGATGCCATAGAGAGGAATTTCAATAAGGTATGGGTTGAATTAGATTGTCTCTGAGGTTTCTTTCAACTCTTAGATTCTGTGATTCTGAAATCAGAATTTATTCTTGCTCATATCCTCTTCTCACAAATCCTCAGAATCATCATCATCACTCTCCCCAGGGCTTGAATAGCAAATCAAAGCCAGCTTATAAGCAGTGAGCATTGCAGAATTCATGCTTAGTTCTTGTGAAGGAGAGAGGCTTTGTTTAATTCTGCCTTGTGTAATTGCAAAATGGCTAGTCAGGTTTTAGTCCCAGAATCCCAGAATTTCCCAGAATCCCAGAATCAGTATGTACTAGTGATTAAGTATCTATGAAGCAGAAATGACATAGTATGACTTTCTGATCCTTGCAAGAATCTTCAGGGGGAAAATGCCCACCCTGTGTGACTTTTTTGAATGATAAAACTCATTATACTTTTTCCCCCAAAAGAAAAAGAACAAAATACTAAAAAAAAATCCCTAAAATGCCCATTATCTTTAAAAAAAATTTTAAAGACTTTCTTTTTAGAGAGTCAGCAATGAGATACTTGTTGAAGTTCCCAGGAATGACAAAGGGTATCATCAGACTGGCAGGAATTGTGGAGGACAGGGTACCAGGTTCCTATAGCTGCCAAAACTGGTAGGAAGATATTCTGAGGCCCTGCAGCTGTTAGGAAATGCCACATCTGTTTCCAGTAGCCCATTGCAATTGAAAATGGAAGATCCTAACATGTATAAGTAAGAGTGATACTAAACAAAATGTAAGTGTGCCCCTTGAGACCTCAAAGGTAGTCCTGGAATCACCCCAGGGTCAGGAGAAGCAATCAGATACCAAGCATCTGAGCATGTGGTTCAGGTCTTGCATTCATTAATCCACTGGGATAGAGGACAAGAATATCTCCCACCAAGGTTGATACCATGCAAAATTGTAAATTAGGTAATTTACCCTCACAGGCCCCTCTTCCGTAAGGAATTTTTGTGTTTTCTTTTTCATTTTCCCTTATTGCCCTCAGATGCTGACATCACACAGTCCACCACCTGATTTAGATTTGCCCCATTTAGGAAGTACTCCTGTTTCAAGTCAGTCTAACTAAGCCCTGACCTCACCTTTTATCCCCTGAACATTATTTCTCCAGTGTCCTATTTACGACGGTTCCTCTCTCTGCTAAGATAATGTGATACTGGTGGGTCTTCTAAATGGGTTAGTCCTCCTAGGTAATGCATTTGCATTTTGAACAAAACTCTTTAAGGCACAATGCCTGAACCCCATGAATAATAAAAATTGTAAGAATTTCATGGCTTGTGACAAGGCAAAGATAAAGTGACTTATATGGTTCTCAATGCCAATTTGTTGGATTTTTTTTATCCTTATTGTTATTATCAGGCTTATGCTGGAAAAATCTATAGATATTATCCTGAAAGGAAGATATTTCTTTCCATTGTTACTCCAGAAAAGAGGAGTAAAAAGTATTACCCCCATATTTGAAGCTTCTCTAGGATCAAAGGTGCTAGGAGGCAGCACCCTTTCAGTGGCCAACTTCTAAGACAAAGGTTCTTAACCTGGGGTCCATGGATTTCAAGGGGTCCATAATGTGGATATGAAAAAAGATATCTATTTTAATTTATAACTGAAATTGGAATCTTCTTCAATTATGAATTCAGGCAATAAATCACAGAAGTACCAAGACTTCATGAAATGGACTCACACATATTTTCATATTATATTGCAGTTGTTGTAGATATTTTGAAATATCATTGATGCTAAGCACAACTTTGAGATTTGCTATTAGATCCACCACCAGGTCATATATGATCTCAGCCTTCCTTTCTACAGACCAGTCTTCAATATGACTGATTTTCTTTAAATTCTGTATATTTTATCTTATGTAATTAAATATGATATTTTGAGAAGGGATTTGGAGACTTCAAAACAGACTACTAAAGAGTTTATAAGAGAAAGAAAAGACTAATAACACCTGCTCTAGAACCTTCATAAGTTTCACAAGGTTTTTGCTTTTAAAAGTTAAAATTATTTTGTGTCTCATATCAAAATTCTAGGAGTTTAACACAAGGTAAAAAAGTGGGTGGATGCTTGGCTTGCTTTCTAACTTGCTACCTCCCATCATTGCCCTGGGGTAAATCGATGACATGACTTTTCTGAAGTGCTTTTTCTGGGCTCTCTTGAGTCAACTTAACCTGATTTAATCAATAGTAGCTTTGCTCAATCAGAATGGCAGATTTTTCATTTGCAATCTAATGCTTTGCTGGTCTGTGGCATTCATGCAATGGAGGAATGACCACATTATCCTTGTTATGGTGTCATGCTCAATAAATGCTTGATGAAGAGTGTGATGCATGCTGTTTAAATGCTCAAAAATGGCCCGTAGAAGTTGCTGGATTTGTGTACTTAAGCAAGAATGACTTTTCAAGCCTCCTTTGAACTAAGATTGGTGAACCTACTCCTCTCATTAATTCATTTGACTCAATTTAAAGAAGAACAAATGTGAAGACTGAGAAGCGATTTTGTTTGAGAATATTAGAGCCAAAAGAGAGCTTTATGGATCTCCTCATCCAATTGCTTCATTTTTATATTAGAAGATATTAGGATAGATAGGTTATGGGGACCTACCCATACATATCTAATTAGTTTGCCATTCCCAGGGCTAAAATTTGAGTTTCATGATTCCTAGTTATGACCTAGTTATTTAATAACAAACCTTCAATAAGGAATTGTTTTTAGTTCTCCTTGTAGTAGGGCATTTTAGTATTCATCAGTGTGCATTATCAAAGCTCAAAATTCAAACTTCTTTTGTCAATTGTTAATTGTACTTTTTGTCAAAGTTCATTTACTTTGGCTATGAAAATTTTCCTACAGCTTCTCCAGTCTCTAGGGTTGCTTATAGAATAATTGAGGTAACTCTAAGATTATAGGTCCAGGTCTGAAAGCTTCTCTAACATTAATTCTACTTTGAAAATGTCTTGGGATGTTTACTCTAGGTCTGAACTAGTCCGAGTGGATAACTTTCCCCATTATAGATTTCAATCAGATCAAAGATCTTTTGGGGAGATCTGACCCAAATTTTTCTTTCAGGGACTCCCCACCCTCTTCCTCTGAGACAAATGATACCCTAAAAGCAAAGCTAATTATACAGGAAAAACTCATATGGTCAACAAAGTTAGCTTTACATTTCTCTGATCACAACTGTGCCATTCTAATCCTAAATTCTTTCCTCTTCTTTCACTACATTTGACTTTTTTCATCTGAAGGTTTTCTGTGCCTTCACAAGGTTTGAAAGCAGATCTTAAGAAGGTCTCTATGGAATCTTGGCTTCTGAAATTTCAAATTCTTGCTAATTTAAGGGCAGCCCAGTCAGCTAGAAAAAAAAAAACTGGAAAAAGACTCAGAAGCAAGTAATCTATCAAAATTTGCAAGATAAGTCTTGAAATCTAGAACTGCAATTGAAATATAGAATGTAATGATGGACTTGGGAGAAAAGATTTATGCTAATTTTAACAGGGTCTCCCCTAACCCTTTGGCTTGAATGTCAGACAGCATTTCTACAACTGAAAAATTGATCAATAAAATCAGTGGAAAAATATTCTCCCTCAAGCCTGACTTATGGAACATGTTAGTCGAAATATAAAATCTGAAGCAATATCCAATATAATCTTGCTTCTTCATGAACAAGTCCCACATAAGCAATGATAAGAAAGAAGAAAGGAAGGAAACAACCATTTATTCAGTGTCTATTATGTGCCAGACATTGTACAGTTTTACAATTATATCAATACAAAACATGGTTTGTTAGTTTAGTTGGTTAGGCAAATTGAGTGGTTGGCTTAGGTGACACACAATATGATGATGATAATAATAATGCCCTCACTTTGTTTCCTGGTAGATGAATTAACTTTATGTGGAATAGTGACTATATACTTAGCCCATGATTGGGATCTCCTAAGTGTCTGTCTTTCAGTACCCAGGGAAGATGGATATGGATGCATAAGGGGATTACCATCCTTTTCTCTCCTTTGCTAAAGAAATAACTGGTGAACTGGCAGCATTATTCTCATATTCAAACACATATCACAGAGAAACATTCTCACAAACTAAAAATCAACTGAGTTGAAGTTAAATAGTGAAGCAATACACCCAAGAGGTAGGTAGGAAATACAAGGGCACAGTTCTTTCATCACAGTATGTACTACAACTGAATTGAAAATAACTGTCAAGAAATGAAGCCCTTTAAATGAGTCACAGGTCAAAGAATTAAGTGTCCTAAAGAGTAACTATTGGTCATATGTAATGCTAATAAAAGAAAGGTAGCAGTTATTTTAAAAAGAGTATTGAATCTCTATGTACTACTTAACATATAATTGGAGTTTGTGGGAGCTCCAAGGGATCAACTTGTGTGTTCCCTGGCCAAATGGAAAGATTGTACCATGTTATCATAGAGCAGTAACTGAAATCATTTATATTTTAGTTCTAATTCATCTTATATTATTCCATCCTTGGTAGTGATAACTTATTTTATCCATCCTTGGTAAGCAAGGAAATATCATTTAGTCATTATTTACATTCTGTATAATGGAATTAAAGAATGATAGAAAAAAATTAACTTTAATCTGCATAAAAGTTTACTAATTTACCTTCCAGTTTTCTAATTAGTATTATTGCTTTGTTAAGCCCCTGATTTTCTAAATTGATAATCCACCATCTCCATAATATTCTGTAAGAAAAATATGTGCCCAGTTGGTGAATTCATAAAATGTAATATTTTGTCCTATGCTGAACATAATGGAACCTAAAGAGTACCTAATAATTTCTAAATGTTGATGTGTCTTAGGATCATGTTCATTTGAGGGAGGATATATGTAGGAACCTTTTTCTCCATTGGTCAAATAGCTTCATGTTCAACCAGTAACTTGCAGGAACACCTAGATCCTTCTTTCCAAACTCATTCAAAGCCAGTCACTCTTTTTAATTGGTAGCAATGTTCCTTGATTTTAAGCTGACCTGATTAAAAAGTACAGATCTACCCAGCTGATAATTTAGAGGGTGATTATTTGATTTACATTGGAATTCACTATGGGAATCTTTTATAGATTGAGCTCTTCAGGACATTTAAAATGATTTATAATTACAAAAACTCATTGTACATGTGACTTTTCAAGGGATATAGCTATTACATAAAGTAACAGTCACCTGTATTAATGATGTCTTTCCTTATGAGTTGCTCTGCTTTGCACTTGGCTCCTATTAAATTTTCTTCTGCTGGTCTTTCACCATTTCTTTGACTTATTAAGAACATTTAAAATTCCAAAGGTATCCTTCAAAATATAACCAACTTTCATTCATCAACTGGGTAATATCTACAAAAAGAGTAAGCATGTTTTTCTTCCTCCCTGTCACCACTCTATTCTCCATAGGCTGCCTTTAAAAGACTCACTTTTACCTTGTCAGAAGTGGAGAGAAAAAGAGCTAGAGAATGTGTGTAATGGGACCAACAAACCTAGTCATACCTCTATGAGAATAATGATATTTTACAGTTTTAGAACTAGGTTGTATAATTTGCATTATTTGACCTCCTGCCCCTACTGGAATCCAGAAATTCATTTAATGTTGACTGAGACACAACCCTAAAAGTAATAATAGTTAAGATCTGTTTGTGTAAGAGTACTTTGACTTTATTTATCTCTTTATTTTTCAGGATAAAAGGAGGGTAAATTCATCTGTGAATATAGTACAGCTTGAAACATAAACAATATGACCCGGCCTGAAGGGCAAGATAATATTTATTTGTGAGCAAGTATACTAATTAGGGCTTCCCCTCTTCAACCCCTTTCCCCCAGTGTAAAGACCTTCAGTGTGTGACCTTGGCATATTATAGCTACTTAATAAATGCCTATTGATTGACTTATTCTCCAAAAGTTGTGCTTTCCTTTTCTGATAATTTCTTTTAATTAAAGTTATTTTGTCCATCATTTCTCATATTGACCTAACCCATTGCCTCAAAGTTTTGTTGAGCAAGTTTTGATTTCATTAATTGTTATATAAATTATTGTCTATCACTATATAAAAAAGGTGTTCTTAATTTGGTATCCACAACTTAAGCTTTTGATATATTGATAATTGCATTTCATTATAATTTTTTCTAATTCTATGTATTTTATGTTATTTATACATTTAAAAACATTATTTAGAGAGGTATTTATAGTTTTCACTAACTACAAAAAAGGTCCATAACATAAAAAAGTTAAGAATCTCTTATAAAAATCACTAACATTTACTATCAAAGATGTTCTAATATTTCCTATATGTTTAAGTAATATCCTCTAATGCCCCACCATGGCATGGAGGACACTTGCAGTTCCCATTGACAAAGACAATGGAATGGACTCTTGAAGAGACTTGAAAAAAGCTGGAAACATTTTAAGTTCAGTGAGGAATCTCACTGTTTTTTATGTGATCCAGAGATCAGCTGAGGGAGATACCACCATCATCAGATTGCAGAATCATGAATTTTTTGACCACACCAATTCTTAAAGGTGGTCTATTAAGTTCTGCACTGTTGGAAGGAACAGTTCCAATGATTGAAATAATGGGTTCTCTGAAGTATTGAAGCATTTATCCATCCCAACAGACCAACAAAAATTAAAAAAAAAAAAGCAGAATAGAGTAGGGAAATGAAAAGGAAGCTGGATTTAGAAGAGATTTTAGTTAGAATCCTGCCTTTGCTACTTTTTGCCTATGTGAACTTGAACAAGTCACATGACTTGCATTTACATCAAATATTATACATTTACTACCTGTGTGACTTTGAGGGGGCTGAACCTCTTTTTGCCCCAGTTTTTGCAACTATAAAAAGAAGGTAATAATAATATTGGTTAGGTGACTCAGTGGATAAAGCCTGATATCAGGAAAACTTGAGTTCAAATATGATCTCAGATGCTATATTTGTTAGGTGATTCTGGGCAAATTAGAACCCTTATTTCCATTGGTGCCCTCAACTGTAAAATGAGGATATAAATACCTCCTTCCAGGGTTGTTGTAAGGATCAGATGAGATAATAATTGTACAGTGGTTGGTTATGTAGTGCCATATAAATTTTGTCCATCTTTCTCTTTATTACTATTATTATTTTTCTGAGAATGTTGTGGAGTTCAATTGAAATAATATTTGTAAAGTACTTTGCACTGTTACTGGTACATAGTAAGTGCTATATAAATTATGGCTATGATATTGTTTGCACTGCTGACCTTCGTTGGCCTCCATTTCATCTGAAAAATGAGAGAGTTGATCTAGTTAAAAAATTCTTAATCTAGATTTCATAAATTCTTTAAAAAATTGTAATTGTAATTCTATTTATTTAATGAATTTAAGAAAATTATTCTGGGGAGGGGTCCATAGGCTCCACCAAATGACCAAATGGTCATATGAGCCTTGTACTATATACCCTATAATACTGAAATACCTATCAAATATCTCAAACATATTAATTAATCAGCCTGATACTCCTGACTTGTATAACTTTTTTTGAAACTCAGTTTTATGACTGCAAAACTGGTGTAATGGTATCTGTCACATAGGGTTGTAGAGAGGATCAAATTGAAATAATATATGTAAAAAAGCTTTGCACATTAAAAGTGCTAAATCAGTATCATCTATTATTAAAATTACCAACAGCATGAATTTAGAGTCAAATGTGACATGTATTCAGACAATTTATTTGATGAAAGGTTTTAATATTTTTATTTACTATATTAGCAGATATTTTATGCATAAAATTCCATATACCTGTTTAGGTCAAAACTATCTCCCATCTTAAAATATCCACTTTCTGTGAGATTGTAAAAATTACCTAATAAAAATTAATAGGGAAGCACTCCATAAAATGCTAGAGAAATACTAGATAATAATTTGTTAAAAATGAAATTAGTACTCAGAAATATGCAAAATATGCAATTATATACTATCATTTTTTCATTTTTTCTAGATGCTAAATAAAATCCTAAGTGACAAAAAAGAAAAAAGGGCCTTACCTACGATGCCATATAAAACAATGCTATTCTCTATGCTGGGAAAAAAATTAAGACTTGAGCCCTTTGAGTTAGAAGAAGGGAATTAACAGACGTTTCAAAGATATCAAAGTTAAGAAACATTTGAAGAATAATTCCATCATTTCTATAACAGAAGGAGCATTGCCCTTGGAGAAAGACATTTATCATATGCCATGGGTCAACTAAACAGAAAGACATTGTGCTGGAGAAAGAGACTCAAAAAACTGAGCCTTATTTAAAAAAAAATTGAAATAGGGGGCAGCTAGGTGGCACAGTGGATAAAGCACTGGCTCTGGAGTCAGGAGTACCTGGGTTCAAATCCAGTCTCAGACACTTAATAATTACCTAGCTGTGTGACCTTGGACAAACCACTTAACCCCATTTGCCTTGCAAAAAAACCCTAAAAAAAATTGAAATAGGTAGTGGGACATGATGGGAAGGGGGCCATCATTGATATCAGGGAGATGTAGGTTCTAGTTTTGCATCTGACAAATATTTACTGTTTGATCATGAGGCAAGTCATTTAACTTCTTTGTGTATTAGTCAATTCTCTAAGACTTGTTGAACTCAACTAGTGGAAAGAAGTTTCCTGGGGCAGCTAGGTGGCGCAGTGGATTAAAGCACTGGCCCTGGAGTCAGTCAGGAGTACCTGAGTTCAAATTCGACCTCAGACACTTAATAATTTCCTAGCTGTGTGACCTTGGGCAAGTCACTTAACCCCACTGCCTTGCAAAAACAAAAACAAACAAAAAATAATAATAAGTTTCCATATTCTTCCCCTTAATGAAAAATGACAGGTCTACATTTGAAAGATGTGATGGAGAAAGAAAACTAAACTTAATCCTGACTTCAGTATCTGATTCAACATAGAAATTAATCCTAATTGAAGATTAACAATCATACTTCATGAATCTAACATATTGTGGGAAGTAATGTGTTTAATACCACCTTTCACAAAGGACACAGTTCATTCCATAGAAAGGTCAGTTAAAGGAACTAGAGAATGTCTAGCCTGGAGAAAAGATTTCAGGTAGGACATTACAAATGTCTTCAAACAATTTGAAGGTGTTACATGGGAGATAGATTAGATTTGTTCAGTTTGGTCTTTCAAGTCAGAATGAGGATGAACAGGGGAATGTACAAAATGTTGCAAAGAGGCCATGTTAAGCTTGATATATGGTAAAATTTGTGTGAGAATGGAACATATTATATATATATATGTATATATCTGTATATATACATATATATGAATGTATATTTTGGTGAGGTGGGAATTTTGGTTGGTAATGAGAGAGTAAGGATATGATTTATTTACACAGGTGCCATGGTAGTATCTTGAGTATGATTTTTGCCTCAAATACTAATTGTGCGATCCTGGGCAAGTCACCTAACTTCTTTCAGCCTCACATTCCACATTTGTAAAAGTGGGGATAATAACAATTACCCCCTAGGGATACTGTGAAGATCAAATGAGACTCTCTCTCTCTCTCTCTCTCTCTATATATATATATATATATATATATATACACACAATGTTTTGAAAACTTTGCAGTACTATATAAATATTAGTTAATGATGGTGATGATAACAATGGTAGTGATGGTGGTAGTGTTGGTGATAATAGCACTGTACTCTGGGATCAGAATCATTTTGATTTTCATAGAAAACAGTAACTCATAGTCCCACTAATAGCTATGAATTTTTAAACTCACTTCTAACTATGCTATTATGTAAGTGATTCTTTAATTTTCTCACAATTTATAGTTAGCAAATATTCAGAGCCATTTGGTTTCTATGCATGTTGCCTTAATGTAAGATGGAGTAAGACACCTTATAGAAAACTACTCTAAATAGGTCTACTATACTACCACAGTTGCTAATCATGGCAGAATTTGACAAACAGCAGGGTTGGGCAAACTGTTATGATTAATACTGTTCTAGTCCCTATATAGTTCTACTTGGGTAACGAGATGGCATAGTAGATAGAGAGTTAGACCTGGAGTCAGGAAGACTCCTTTTTCTGACTTCAAATCTGGCCTTAGATACTTATTAGCAGTCCCTGAGCAAGTCCCTTAACCCTATTTGCCTTAGTTTCATCAACTATAAAATGAGCCAGAGAAGGAAATGGCAATTCACTCAAGTATCTCTGCCAAGAGTTGACCACAACTAAAGAGCAACAGAGTTCTACTTGCTTGGGGTTCTTTTCCACCACACTAAATTGTTTGTTATATTGTTGTTTTTGTTTTTTATTATCCATCACACTGCTAAGAAATCTTTCTAAAATATATGCAAACACATGTTATCTTGATGGGGCCTATTTAGAGATTCTAGAAATTTACTATATAATGGAAAACTGTTCTTTCAGCTATCTGAGTAAGAGGGCATATCAACAAAACAGTAAAATAAAGTTCTCTAAACCCCTGCCAATCTAAACAAGAGGAAGTCTCTTCCAGGGAAAAGAAATGAGATGGTTTTGTACTATATTTTAAAAAAATTAATAAATGGAAAAACATCCATTCACTGGAAAATTCAGGAATATATTGTTCTCCAATCTATGGTAGACAGCCAGGAAGGCTGAATTATGAGCAGTTCTCTTAATAAACTTAGAAATTAATTATGCACCAAGTAACAGTCTACAGGTATTTTTATATGATTGTCCAAATAAAAGTCATCTTGGGATGAGAGAAATCAGAAGACAAGTCTCTGAGAAAGATGAGCTGAACTTTCATTACAATGTAAAGTGTTTTGAACTAAACACATTCTGGAAATCAAGGTTCCTTAAAACTCCACAACTTTTCCTACCTCACTTTTAATTAGGAGCAGAGCATGAATGACATTTATTTACCCAAATGATTCTTAGTGAGTTGGGAATTAAAGGGGAAGAAAATAAGTACTGCTTAATAAGAGAATTTTTTTAAAAAAGCAACATATGGTATAGGGATTTAAAAAAAAGAACCCATAAAAGATACTAAAACATCATTAAGAATGTGGGAGTTGAATTCTCTATGCCAAATAAGCGGGGGGGATTTCAATTTTAAATACATATTTGTATTCACTTAAATAAGGAAGACTGCAGGAAGAAGGATCCCTGACGTTGACACTTCATAGGGTGCTCATCCATCCTTTAAGAGTATCTCATTTCATCATCAATCTGACCAGTTCTGTATGTTAAAACACAAAAGTTTTGCTGGGACAATTTGAGAGACATTATAGTGAAAATATATATGAATTGAATTGTTCTCTTCTTCCATCTTTCTCAAGAATTTCGCCTGTCTTCTAAAGTCACTTTAATTCTGCTAGGTTATAATTTCTTCCCAGTCTAGAGTCAGGAAGACATGAATTCACATCTGGCCTACTAGTTATGTGGTCTTTGGCAAGTTACCTAATCTCTGTTTACCTCAGTTTCTTCATCTGTAAAATATGGATAATAATAGCACCAACCTTGTAGGTTTGTTGTGACAACTTAATGAGATACTAGTTGTAAAGCTCTTAGAACAGAGTGTAACACATAGAGAGCACTATTTAAATGCTAGCTATTAATGCTATCCTATCCACAATGGAAAGATTGACTCAAAGACTTTCTAAAGAATCACAGTCAATGAACATAATAGAATAACATCCTTACCAAGATCATGTGACCGGTGGAGATGTCCATGTTGGACTGAACTGGTTCTTCAGACCAGGAAGATGTACTGCTTCGAGCAGAAGGACTAGGAATGGGCCCATCACTGAACTGTGATGAAACACTATTGATACGAGAAGTATGCAGTGGCTCTGGGCGATCAGATGTCTTAACAGCCATGCGCTGACGGCATAGCTCCTAGAAGATAGGAAGAGAGAAGAAAGGTAGGATTAATGGAACACCCAAGAGGGAAAAGTCTGTTATTGTGTTGGGGTGGTGAGGAACAAAATATCTTCCTGGTTTTGCTTTTTTTTTTTTTTGTCCTTGACTCTGTCTGTAATTCTGAGACCTCAAGGGTTCATATATGGGTTATCTGCAATCTAATTATTAAAACTAGATTTTTATCAAGTAACTGTTGGGTGTAGTGGTAGAACAAAAATTATAATTAAACTGGTCTAAATTATGAAGAATTAGGGAGTGTAGCTGTCATTTTAAGAAAACCAAACAATACTCAATATAACTGTCATAGAATTCTACATATATTAGATAAATACATATATATCTGTATATGTATGTATGTATGTGTGTACATCTATATAAATATAAAACATTGGTATATTGCATAAGAGGATCAATTACTGCATCATTGTTACCCTGGATCCTGCTCCTGCCAATTCAGCAAAAAAAAAAAAAGTAATTAGATTGATAATATTCTCAGTAATAATGCAACAGAGCAATAGGTAGTATATATTTTTTCTCAAACTAAGAACATGAAGGATTGGGCATAGTGAACAAAAAGGGAAGCATTTTATATGGCCAAAAAAAACCCCCCAAATCAAAACAAAGAATTTTGATAGAGTAAAAAAAAATGACAAAGAGGAAAAAATAAACCCCCAAAATGTATCCCATAAAACAGTAAGAGCCAAGTAGGAACAATTTTGGTGGCACAACAAAGATTTAAATCACAGTGACTGTTTTTTTTATTTAATTTATTTTGAATTTTACAATTTTCCCCCAATCTTGCTTTCCTCCCCCCACCCCCCACAGAAGGCAGTCTGTTAGTCTTTACATTGTTTCCATGGTATACATTGATCTAAGTTGAATGTGATGAGAGAGAAATCATATCCTTAAGGAAGAAACATAAAGTATAAGAGATAGCAAAATTATATAATAAGAACTATAGTTTTTAGTCTTTGTCCAAACTCCACAATTCTTTCTCTGGATACAGATGGTATTCACCATCACAGATACCCCCAAACTGTGCCTGATTGTTACAGTAATGGAATGAGCAAGTCTATTAAGGTTGATCATCACCCCCATGTTGCTGTTGGGGTGTATAATGTTCTTCTGGTTCTGCTCATCTCGCTCAGCATCAGTTCATGCAAATCCTTCCAGGTTTCCCTGAATTCCCATCCCTCCTGGTTTCTAATAGAACAATAGTGTTTCATAACATACATAAACCACAATTTGTTCAGCCATTTCCCAATTGGTGGACATTCACTCAATTTCCAGTTCTTTGCTACCACAAACAGGGCTGCTCTGAATATTTTTGTACAAGTGATGTTTTTATCCCTTTTTCATGATCTCTTCAGGGTATAGACCCAGTAGGGGTATTGCTGGATCAAATGATTATGCACATTTTTATTGCCCTTTGGGCTTAATTCCAAATTGCTCTCCAGAAAGGTTGGATGAGTTCACAGCTCCATTAAAAGTGTATTAGTGTCCCAGATTTCCTACATCCCTTCCAACATTGATCATTGTCTTTTATCATCATATTGGCCAGTCTGGGAGGTGTGAGGTGGTACCTCAGAGATGCTTTAATTTGCATTTCTCTAATAAGTAGTGATTTAAAGCAATTTTTCATATGAGCATGGATCGCTTTGATTTCCTCATCTGTAAATTGCCTTTGCATGTCCCTTGACCAAAACACAGTAGCTGTTTAAGATAATGGTGAAATGTCTAAGCAATCAGTCAGATACATTAAGTTTTTAGGTTTTAAAAATCTTAATCTCCCTGCCGAATAGATCTCCATTTACATAGGAGCCTAGATTTAGAGCTGAAGGGATCTTAATGATTAACTAGTAAACCTGGTAATTTTCTTGTTCAGGGAACATGGGAGCAGGGAAGAGTGGAAATGTCAGGAGTCCTAAGTTTAACTGACTTTGCCACTCACTACTTGTATTAGAGGAAAGGGGGTCTTTTTCACTTCTAAGCATGCTTCATACAGGTCTTATATCCACAAAAGATTCTATAGCACAGTATGACTAATCACTATACATCTCTTGAATATGTTAGCTGCTGATTACTTTTAGAGAGGTTCTGAAAAGTTGTGTGCCTCTTTTTTTTTTAATTTTAGCAACGTAAAAAATGCCATTTTCCTCATTTCTTACCTAATATTAATCACTGAATGGGTGTTGCCTCTGTCAAACCAAAACTTGTTAAGAACTTTAGCTTAAAAAGACCAAAGCCTCCCACTGCATCCAGGGTCATCTCCAGTCATCCTGATCCATATCTGCCCACTAGGTCTAGATGGCTCAGGAAGAGAGTGAGGGTGGTGACTTTGTACAACCCTTCCTCAATTAAATCCAAGTCACTTCGCATGTCATGGCATCATCTCCTTGCTGTCATCGTCCTCTTTGAGAACGAAGGAAAAATAACAACAAATGATCATATCTCAAGTACTCAGAACAACTCAGTGGCTAGAGTATTCCATTTAGAATCAAGAAGACCCAAATTCAAAATCTTGCCTCAGATACTAGCTATGTGCTCCTGGACAATTCATTTAACTTTCCTCTGTCTCAGTTTTCTTATGTGCAAAAGGGGGGGAAATAATAGCTTCTACTTCATAGAATTGTTGTGAAGATGAAATAAGTTAATATTTGTAAAGTACGTTGTAGACCTTAAAGTGCCATGTACATGCTAGCTATTATTGCTGTTATTAAGATAGAATAAAATTTCTTCTTTTGACTAGTCAAAACAATTGTAAACTAAGGATCAACAAAATGAGGCATGAAATGAAGAGAAACTTTAAAAAAATTTATAGAGTATTTTAAGATACATTGAAAAGGAAACCATTTAAAGAACTGATTCATTCATGTTCCCATTCTCCTTTCTAATCTTTGATGGCAGTGGATCCTGGCAATCAAGGGGAGGCTTTATCACCAACCTGAATCTAATCAGAGACATCTAGATGTCTCAGCATCCAGAGCAAAGGCAGAGATTACAACATATTTCTGTGATTCCCTTCCCTCCCTGCTACTAAGGGCCTTTGGAAAGCCAGATGACACTTTAGAGAAATCTTCTCTTTAGGCACAGCTCTGTGTAAGCTACACATATGTTGCTGAATTTCCCTTCTCCATTTGTTCATTAGTAAGCTCTCCTCTACCCAGGTTTCTTGTGAAGGGGCCTCTCCTTCTGTTGGATCCTGCATGAATTCTGAGTCCTTCAGTGAAAGGAACTGGTAGCACTGGAGATTATTATGGACTCAGGGGAGTAGGAGGACAAAAGACAGAAATAGGTGAACTTTAAGAAAAAAAAGAAGAAAATCTTGTTGTGAGGGAAAAGATCTTTAATAAAAGGGCAAAAATAAAGAGAAAATCAGATGAAGCCTGAGCTATGACTGCCTAGCACTTTCATTTTATCCATATATTTTCAAGTGCTTATTGCCTTCCAGATCATTTAAAGATGAGGACTTTATTTCCAATTTGACACGTACAAGTTCTCCCCGAATCTGACAAAACTGCTTGATAATTTTAATAAGGTAGAACTGAATGACAGTAGCAACCTGCCCAAGTATATCACCTCATTTATTTTGGATCACATGGAATGCTATGTGAATGGGGAGGGCATGGGAGGAAGAGTCCAAGTAAAAGGTTCTACAATGCCTGCAGTTTCATACATTCAATCTAGAAATGTACCAAGTCCAACAAGTGCTTATTATCACCATCAGAAAAAGAAAAAAGAGGTCATGGAAGCAGATAAGGAATCATGGGACATATTTTAAAAAATGAACGGCTATAAGGGGAAAAGAGTTAGGTTTTTTGTAAAACTTATTTTCAATCAACACCTATCTTGTGAATCTGTAGCATTACAATAGGGTTAGGTACACAGTGGACAGAGCACTGGGTCTGGAGCTATGAAGATATCTTCCTGAGTTCAAATCTGAACTCATTTACTGTCTGGACAAGTCACTAAACTCTGTTTGCTTCAGTTTCTTCATCTATAAGATGAGTTGGAGGAGGGAATGGCAAATCACTTCAATATCTTTATCAAGAATATGTCAAATGGACTCACAAAGAAGTAGACATATCTGAAAAATGACTGAATAACAATTGTATTACTCATGCAGATATAATTTCCTTTTAAATATTAAGAACAGAGAATCTCAGCAATCATCTAGTATAACCCTTTATTTTATAGATGAAGAAACTGAGTCCAAGTGGTCACAAAGCAAACTAGTGGTAAAGCTAGTTACTAGAATAGCAGATCTCTGACTAGTAAAGATGGCTTTATTCATTTTAGAGGTCCTAAGCTACAGCTTACTCATAAGTAAAATAAAGGGATTGGAATAAATGACTTTAAGGCCCCTTCTAGCATTAAATACCTGTTTTTATGATTTTGATTCTTTCTATCATGCCATAGTAAGATGAAGATCTCCTACTGCATCAGGAGCCATCTTTAGTTGTTTTGATCTATAGCTTGCCATTGGATTCCAATGGCTCCAAAGAAGAAAATGAGTCTGATGATTTTGCACAGCCCTCCTTCATTTAATTCAATTCACTTGCTTGTCATGGCATCACCTTTCTGATGCCTTGGTCCTCCTTGAGAATGCAGGATAAACAATGACAATGAGTAGGGAGAGAGGAGGAGAGGGAGCAAAGAAAGAAGGAAGAGAGGGAAAAAAGGAGGAAAAGAAAGAAATGGGGAAGTAAAAAAGGAGGTAGGAAGGAAGAAGAAAGGGAAGGAAGAAAGGAGGGAGGGAAGATAAGAAGAAGACAAGAAAACATGAGAGGCAAATATTGACTGAATATAAAAAACATCTTCCTATAATATCTGGTATTTGCTTCATTAACCAGAAGTTAGTTAGTAGGGATAGTAACGAGCTGGAATCAATAGGAATGGGGGGGGATATGCATGGTGAAGCTGAATCCCTTAAAACCTACAAGAAAAAGAAACTAATTGTTAATGATGTTTTATTAGAAAAAGACTTCATTGCCTTTATTTATTTCCCTCTGAGGTGTTGGGCACTCTCTCCTTGAATCACACACACACACACACACACACACACACACACACATATGTATATATTTGTATCATCCTTCATATACATTAAAAATACCCTGTTAATGTTGTTTTCTGTATATAAGATGAACGGAATATTTAAGATTCACAGTCCCTTTAACATGAATGACCTTTATAAGCTGCTTCTGATAATGGCTTGAAGAGTCTTTTATCATTTAGATATCTTCACATTTCAGTTCCAGTGAGGACCCCTTCAGCTCTCACAGGACTAACCATTGGAGTTGCTTTCCAGTCATCAATGAAAAAGTTAAGTGCTTTAATGTTCACTTCTCTGCAGGTACTGAAAGTCAATCTTGTTGCAATATTCTTGACCGTGCAGTCATCCAGTGAAATTCTGGGCTCTTCTGACATGAAATCATTCTACCATGGCTACCATTTAGAAAAAATTCTGAATTAGAAATCATGAGATTAAGGTTCCGATTGGCCTATGCCTCTTATTAGTTTGTGACCTTGGGCAAGACAATTTAAACTCCATATCTTAATCTAACATTTAAGGGTCATATAAAACACCACAATCCAAGTCCCACCTATTTTTTACAGATTAATTTCAAATCCCTTCCCCCTCAAGCACTCTATGTTCCAGTTAAATTAGCTTATCTGTGATTCCCTATATAAGACATTCCATCTCCTGAGTCTGTCCCTTTGCTTAGGCTTTCCTCTCTACCTGGAAAGTTCTCTCTCCTTCCTTCTGCCTTTTGGAATTCCAACCTCTTTCAAAGTTCAACTCAAGTACTACCTCCTACGTGAGCTTTTCAAAACTCTTTACGTATATTATCTCTTTTGATCCTTACAACAATGTTGTGTGGTTTTTATTACTATTTCTATTTTAAAGATATGGAAAGTGATTCAAAAAAGGTTAGATAATGTATTGAGGAACACAGATATTGCGAATATCTGAGATGGGGTTCCAACCTAGCTCTTATTGATGTCAAGTCCACTGTTCTATATATTACATTACAAAAGACCATAGGGATGGGATCGGCTAAGGAATCCAGGGGAACAAAAACACTCAGGTTTTTTTTTTTAAAGAACATTACTTGGGGCAGCTAGGTGGCACAGTGGATAGAGCACTGGCCCTGGAGTCAGGAATACCTGAGTTCAAATCTGGCCTCAGACACTTAATTGCCTAACTATTTGACCTTGAGCATGTCACTTAACCCCAATGCATTAAATAGATTTAAAAAAAAAAACTAAAGAATATTACTTGTCAGAATAATGACATTTATTGAGATATCATGGATATAAATCTTGGTCCTAAATATGGCAAAAGTTTTTTATGTCTCTCAGATCTTTAGTAATACAGACTTCAGTACTGTAGCTATTTAACTATCTAAGAGCTAAACCTGACTTCAGATCCAGTTGGTTCAAAATATCCCAGCAGGGACTTAGACATAGAAGTGCTAGTCCCTGTGGGGATAAAAATCAGTGAGCTGTGGTAGATTGTCCTGACCCTATCATTCAGCCACATGTAATTCTCTCAAGCACTAAATATACACCTCTTACCACTATGTCCTTTCAAGGTGCACCTCTCTATAACTCTTTCCTGGTAAATTCTTGTGTCTGTTCTACTACATATGAAGCAAAAGTTTCATACTCTGCCTCCTGAATTTTATTTCCTCCCATTTCCATGCCCAGAAGACATTTTTCAATAATAGGGAGAATCATTACATGTCAAATAAGTAGGCACCATTAAAAAGAACGAGGATGCATATTTTATGCCCCCAAAACTTTTTAAAAAATTATATGTTCTTCTTCAGAAGTTCTCCAAACAATGAATTTCTAATTTACAACAAGGAAAGTTGTTTTTAATAGGGCTATTGGTCCATTCTCTGAACTTTCAGGGGTTTTATTTCAAAATAAAAGAGGATAGCAAATGGGAAGTAATAAGTACCACTTACACTATGCTTTACAGCTCAGTACATTGTAGCTTATTCCATTTGATCTTCACAACCCTGGGATATAGGTAGGAGCCATCTGTTGCCCTTTTGCAAATGAAAAGACTAAGGCTCAGAAAAATTGAGTTGTTCAGCTGTCAAATGATTATTATGTATTAGAGACAGAACACAAAGTTAGCTTTTTGGACTCCTGAAACACGTTTTTTTTTTTTTTCTTTCCCTATCAGAGCACAGTTGGTGTTTAGGAGATTAGAGATATAAATTGGAGACCTCTGAAATGTTTAGTTGTCAGTGGTCTTGCCAGGGTCGAGGAGACAGACTTAATGGTCTCTTAAAGTCCTTTCAAGCTTTATAATTCTGTGACTACATTCTGATAGCACTTTAACCAGATGTGAACACCTAACCACTGACTAAATCCCTGATCCTCTCTGGCAGAAGAGATAGTTTCTGAATAGACACCTCCTTTTTTTTTCCTATAATGTTGCAAGGACATTGCCTACTGTTTCATCACAGCACTATCTTTGTATCCAGCCTGCATGTGTTTGTCATTCCTCATTCTAAAAGTATCATCTATATCTTAAAAAAAAAAGCAATTGCAGCTCACATAGTGATAAATGATGGCATGATCTGGCTGACCCTTTAGGCTATGATCTAATGGATGGGTTGGGCATAAACATTTATTTAAAATGTAATTTGAAGTTTACGACATTATTCCCCATTACATGGGAATTGTTATCAGACTGAGGCATTTCCTCTATTTTTATTGCCCTACATTTATTATCAAACTTATATGGAGGGCACATGCAGTATATTATAGAAAACTAATATCGGCATGACACACACAAATACTCGAGCTATGATAAATATTTCATAAATAATGCCCAGTTAAGTGAGTTTAAAACATAGAGTTATGGTCATCTATAGAGATCCTTTTTATTTAAGCATTAGATTATTGATAAATAAACTTAACTAAATAAACTTAACAGTATAGGTATGCTGTGAAAGAACTCTGAGAACAGCCCGATTATATTTTGAAACTTTCTTAATTTATAATCCTGGCAAGAAGCAAGAAAAGCAATAATCAACAAAATATCCTGTTTAGGAACTATGAATACCTTGAAATGGAGGTTATGTAGGGGGAGGGTGTGCATTTCCCCAAATGACTTTAACTACAAAGTAGCACAAGTTTAGAGCAATCAAAATGCCTTTTGTTTTTACATATCTTGTCAGTACCTAGTCATCTCCCTTATTAGAATGTAAACTCCTCGAGAGCAGGGGCTATCATTGACCTTACTCCACCTTTTTTATCCTTAGTAACTTAGCATGGTATCTATCACATTTTGATTGTTTAATAAATAAGCAAATAAATAAATTTCAAAAAAGTATTCAGCAGAAATAAAATGATTTTCTACGTTTGCTACCTAATAGCAAGAAGAGATTGCCTTGTACTATAAGATCCCTTTACTTACAATTTAATATAACATAACTAAAAATCATTCTCTGCTATATGAGGTTGGATGGTTCCAGGGAGATTGGATGGGGCGAGGCCTGTGTCCATAATCGGGGTGAAGGAGAATGAGAAAAATTATAAACTTTTCCTTTGCATCTGTGTTCTGAGTTTCAGCTACCATATCTTCCTCTTTGGCTTCAGTGAGTAGTGCCTAACAAAGAGTCCGACTGGCCTGCTGGTGTCCAGATATGGTGGAAAAATGAAGGCTCATTTATTCATAGCAACAACACAGCCAACAATCCTTCTTAAAGCTAGGGGAGTATGGGAGCCTTGCCGCAGGCCTCTCCATGGAATGCCTAACAGGATTCAGTAATGCACCGATACGTAAAGATGAAGGTTAAAATGCAATCTCTTTATCTCTCTGGGCCTCAGTTTTGTCATCTGCAAAATGAAGGGGTTGGATCAAACTCTGAGATTCCCTTCCAGCTCTTAATGGATGATTCTATGCTCTGCAAGTATGCAGAATCCTAAGGCATTACAATTTGTTCTAGATCACATGGAAATTGTGACATTCGGCCAATCCAACAATGAGTTTACATTCACCATAGCATAATGACTAACCTCTTTTGCTATATGAGGTAAGCAAGGTCACTTCTGCAAGGGTCAGTATTCTGATAATATTCCTGAGTCTTTTAGTTCACAATACTTCCCACCACCAAATATATACATATGCACGAACATCTTAGGGTCATCCATTATAAGAAAAAGAATAATGTTCACATAAAAAAATGAAAAAGATTCCAAATTCCCCCCCCATATGTCACAGTTTGCGAAACACTGGTTTCAAAAACTACATACTATAGTTACTGTATGCCAGTTACTATATGAACAGATATTATACTAAGTGGCCTAAAAATTTCACATCTTCAGGAAGAAATTTCAGATCATCATAGCTCCATTTATCTATTTCTTCATTTATAAAAAGGTCACATTCCTAGGATTATATATTTAAATATACAATCTATGTATATACAGGTGAATCTACATATATGTATATACAAACATATATGTATATGTATATATAAATATATACAAATATGCACATATGTATAGGAAAGTGCTTTAAGCAAAACATTTGAAAGTTCTTCAGGACACAGTACTTAAAGTAATTTCCTAGAACTGTTATGCTATGGAGGTCTCAAATCCCCAACAGGGATTGTAGTGTGTCTCTATATATTGTAAACAAATCTTATTCAAGCATAAGCAGCAGATTCAAAAAATTGGTGATCAAATCCAAGAGCATAAATTTTAGTCCATCAGAGTACACAAAATCAATTATGATCAATTCTATTTTATTACATTCTATAAACATTGACTGGATATTTACTATGTGCAAGTCACTGAACTTGGCTCCGAGGATACTATACAATTACAAAACAGAACAGTCTCTGCCCTCCTGAGGGAATATGACACATCACTAGATAAGTATATGCAGAGAACATAATAAAAATCATTTGGAATGAGGAGAGGGAGAATTCTAAAAATTGGGGAGTGGGAAGAATTAGCATTGGAGGTGGCAACTGAGCTGAATAGGAATTTCAAGATTCAGAAGTATGAAAAGAGATTGTCTCAAGTCTATATAAAGTCATGGTAGTGGGAGATGGAAAAAACAAGTAAGCTAGGACAGCTTCAGTATAGAGTACACTACACTGTGAAATAAGTCTAAAAAGAAAAGTTGCAGCCAAATGTTTGTTGTTCGATCATTTTCAGTCATGTTTAACCCTTCATGACTTCATTTGACATTTTCTTAGCAGAGATACTGGAATGGTTTGCATTTCCTTCTCTGGCTCATTATATAGGAAACTGAGGCAAACCAGGCAAACCAGGGTTGCAAAACTTGCCCAGGTCAACTAGTTAGTGTCTGAAGTCAAATCTGAACTCAGGCCTGGCACTCTACCTGCTGTACCATCTAGCTGCTCCCATTGTAAAGAGTGTTAAATAGCAAAGAGAGAAGTCTATGTTTTATTCTAAAGGCAACAGGGAATCACTGAAACTTCTGGAATAGAGAAACATGGCAGTATTTATGCTTTTGTCATATTAATTTGACAGTGTGAAGGATAGATTGAGGAAAGAAAGAACTGGAAACTCGGAAATCAAGTAGGGTAGTGTCACTGAGAGGTAAGTGATGATGAGGTTCTGAGGTAATGATGAGGTCAGGTGAACTGAGATGGTATTGGGGAGTAGAAATGCTGAAATTGGAGTGACAAATTTATAGTCAAGGAACTTGGGTTTACTTTTGGATATTCTATTATTGCCTTGATCATCCTGGTTAAGTCTGTTACCCCTTATGGTCCATAATTCTCTTGCCTATTGAATGAGGGGAATTGAACAATATAATATCTAGGGTACCCATCAACTCCAAGTCCTATGATCCTATGAATTCTTAGAAGACTTTGGACATGAGAGATGTTAAAGCTGACAAGATTGGCACCTTGATGGAACAGAAGGGGTAGAAGGGAGGAAGAATGAATAATCCTGGATGATTCTGAGGTGGCAAACCCAAATGGTTAGAAGAATATGGGGGTGCCCTCAGTAGAAGTTAGAAAAGTTATGAGGAGAGATACGGTTAGGAAGAAAGATGAGGGGTATTATCTTGACAAACCTCTCAAATACTGAAGCATTATCAGAGTTGTAGGGATGGTAGATAACACCTTGACCAGTCCCTTTAATGGAAGACACTCAAACCAAGAAAAGTTCAATGCCATACATGTGTCCATACATCTGATATTGGGAACAATAACCAAATCTACATGAGAACAATTTCCCTATTATGCAACTAACCATTTTGTGACATCTCTAATCATAACATGTCTCTCCCTCCCCCCCCCAGTTAACAAGCTCCATATCATGTTACTCAATTGAATATGTCTCTTAAAGGCTAGAACTGTTTGTTTTTGTATTTAAAAAGAGCTTAGCACAAAGCCTGAAATATGTGAAGAAATTAATAAATGCTTTTTTCATTCATTTATTCATTCATTCAAATAATTTTGCCAAGGTCTGACAACTAGGCATTGGCAGGGGCACTATGAAGTTCTATTTCTTCTGACTGTATTCCTTCCACATCACACTTTCACTTAATCAAAATGTCACTGATGGTCATAGGTGACCATGCACTCCATAGAAGTATATCATCCATAGGAAGAAATGGTGACATTGGATCAACTCTCAATGGAAACTATTTAGTAAGGGAAATCGTAGGTGGGAAATAGAAGCAATTTTCCTTATTAAAATTTTTTCTAGTATTACATTACCACAGCACTCCTGCACAGCAATGTTTTGCTTCATCCTAAAACTACATCCTAAATATAATCTCTGGTTTTTTTCTCTAAGCAGTATGGCAGTTATCAAACGAGGTAAAGCTCAGAATGGCTAAACACATGGTATACAATCCTTTCTATCATGAAAAGGCAAAAATAGATCTTTGCCCAGCCTGGTGCTGCTTCCATATACTAAAAATCATCTGGGGGGCACTGAGTAAGAGTGAACATCCATCTACTTCTGAGTGTATTCAGGCAACCTGATTCAAACTCATAAATCTCAGAGTTGCATTTTCCCATCAAATAGAGTTTGCCAACCATGCCTTCAGGATTGAAAGATTATCTGGTGCAGCAGGGGAAAATTCATAACTACCAGATTGGATGGAAACTTTGTCCAACACCACCTAGCTTTACATTTCCAGGGTAAATTCCTTAAAAAAGTAAGGCTATAAACTAAATCTGGGGAGAGAGAGAGAGAGAGAGAGAGAGAGAGAGAGAGAGAGAGAGAGAGAGAGAGAGAGATTGAGATTCTGATACCTAAAGCATCTTTCTTTCTCAATGAGCTAAAGTATGCTCAAAATAGAATGGGGGTCTTGGCATAATTCTGGGTGGGACTTTGAATATTTGACACTTTATAATGCAATTCGTAAAATAAGTTGAATAGCAATCTAGGGGCAGAAATTCAGTCATACAATAATGCAAATGCTTCGTTTCTCAACTCTGCATCTGATGGGGGAAAATTACAGAGAGTGGGAATCACTCTGAGAGAAAGGACCTGTCATTCTAAAATTCTGCCAAAAGAAAGATCAAACCTGAAGTGACTAAAAAATACCTCTTTGCACCTTTAAGGAACAATTGGAACAAAGCAGCATATTGCCTAAGCAAAAACACAAAGGATAGAGAGGAATTTTTAGGGTGTTATGGAGGATGTAATTAGTAGTAATAGGGCAAATTAAGGAATAAATGGGCACAGAAATAGGAAAAAAAATTCCTAAAATGAGTTCATTATGATATGCTGAGAAAGGATAAAGGCTAATTATCTTACATTATTGTTATAAAGTACTAGGAAATATAGTGGAAAGGGGCAAACTTCTATTGGGTAGGCCTTGATCATTTATAGAATGTCACGTCTGCTTCTACTGTTGAAACTGGCACCCTAGCAACATTTATGTGGTGGTTTGCTTATAGATTATTTAAAACATTATTTCTTTCATATAGTTCTTTCCTAATTTATTAAAGTTGTAACCTTATGTATTGTCAGTGCTATATAAAATTAACTGTAGCTTAAAAAGACTACATGCTCATGATAGGTTATTAGTTCATTATAATATATTTTAGAATATATTTACAATATAGCATGATATGTTATAACACAATTCTAGCAATTAGCACAGGAGAAATTATATAATTATTTGTAACCACTCTTATTTTATATCAATATTTCATTTATTTTTCACTAAAGGCTTCTTTGAAAGTCTCATCATGGCATGGAAGTGATCCAGAATTCATGAAGGCTGTGAAAAATGGAGCAGAATTTTTAGCAGACCCTTCCATTTGAAAAGTTCTAAGTAGCTCCAAAGACCTAAAGACTAGCCTAGCAAGAGAGGTTCATCACTAGAAAGTTGAGCATGAGAAATAAATTTGGGGGGATTACTATTATTCGTGAATTGTACACATATAATTCATTTTTTTTTGTTTCTACCCACCTATACTCACTCCAAATGCAATCTCCTGATTTCACTTTTATAGTGATATTTGGTTCATTAGTGCCTGTCAGTGTGTCCGTCAGTGTGCCCAACATAGTCGGTGCTTGCTGAATGGTTGTGTCCATTGACTGATTATACATAGTGATGAGGTTCAATTTTATTTTGTTTTTAATTGTGTGGAAGGGGATTAGATGAGATGATATCTAGCATCCCGTACAGCTCTGATATTATGTCAGTATTTGAGAGATTTGTCAAGATGGCACCCCTCATCTTTCTTCTATTTAGTTCCTTTTAGAACAAGAAAACAAAGATCTTTTGAAAGATTGAAGTGAGTCTTCTAACTATGAAAAAAAGTATCTGATTATAATTATTGTGGGGAAAAGAATGATAATAACTCACATTTAAAATGTGTAGACAACATTTGCTACAACAATCCCATGAAGTGCCTAGCAAAAATATGATCATCTTCAATTTACAGATGATGACACCAACATGGAGGAAGTTTAAGTAACTAATGACATAGCCAAGGAGGGGCACTGATAGCACTCAGACTCAGATTCTTTTATTCCAGGTTCAACATTCTTAGCACCATACTACAATGTTGCATTTAGATACACATATAGATATAAATATGAGTATTGTTGATCAGTCCTTTTTCACTCATGTCTGACTCTTCAAGCGTCTCCTTGGGGTTTTCTTGGCAGATACTGGAGTGATATGCCATTTCCTTCTCCAGCTCATTTTACATATGAGAAAACTGAGGCAAACAGGGTTAAGTGACTTGCCCAAGGTTATACAGCTGATAAGTATCTGAGGTTGGATTTGAACTTGGGAAGATCTAAGTCCACTACTCTATCCACTCTACCACCTAGCTGTCCTAGTATATGGGTGTATCTATACACATATAGTCAAGAACATTTATATTATCGAAGTGTTAGGAACTGTTGTGTATGGGAGCATTGTAAATTATCTTCACCTGGTGTCCTGGAACATAATAGCTTTATTTTACTAAGTGCCATGGGAGTGGGAGTGGATTAAAGATTGGAAAGGTATTTAAGCACTGGTGTTTAGCTGAATAAATGGAATACTTGTCTCCCTGATCTCCCTGGTCCCCCTGATCTCCCACCCCTCCAATACTCACCTAGGGAAGATTGAGGGAGTCCAGAAGTGGGATTCAACATCAAAGTATGCTTTATGAAGTTATTATAGTCAGCATTTACATAGTGCTTTAAGATTTCCAAAGTGATATGTATGTACATATTTGTGGAAGCTAAGTGGTACAGTGGAAAGAGCACCAGCCCTGGAGGTAGTTAGGCCTGAGTTCAAATCTAACCTCAGATACTTAGCACTTATAAGTCACTTAACTGTGATTGCCTCATATCCAGGATCATGTTCAGTCATCTTGAGCCATATCTGACCACTGGATCCAGAAGGCTCTGGTGGAGACAGTGAGGCTGGTGACCTAACCCAGCACCCCCTCCCTCAAATCCAATTCACTGCTTGTCATGGCATCATCTCCCTGATGTCATGGTCTTCTTTGAGAATGGACAAACATTATCATCATCATCATCCTCATCAAGTATATATGTATGTGTGTATGTATGTATATCCATATACATATAATCTCATTAGATCTTCACAACAACCCGAAAAGGTAAGTACAATAGCATTCTCATTCTCATTCTAAAAGCAGGGAGAACAAGGGCTCAGGAATTACCCACACTCATAGTAGGTATCAGAGGCAGGATTACAACCTATGTCTCTCTTGACTCCAATTTTGAAGTCTGATTTTTTTTTCCTGCTAGGCCACCTAGGTACCTAAGAGGAATGTTTTCACTCTTGTTTTTTAAAGTAACATCTGAATGACAGAAAAACTGAAATTCCTACAGAGGCCAAAGATAGAGTCGATTTATTAAGTGACCTTGCCCCTAAAGAAAGCCAGAGAAGGACTTGATTCCTATGATAGAGTTGTAAGTGCTCTGCCCCATATAATTTTAAATGACTCAAGCAATGTGGCCTCTATTACTTCTCCTGGGATACTATTTCACAGTCTAATAAGCTTTACAGTGAGGAATAATGTAATGCTTTGATAACTTTTTATTTTAACGGATGGATATCTCACACACATAGAGTAAAATCCAAATGCTTCTTTATAGTTATTCCTAAGAATACTTAGAGAGCTGCCATCAGGGCTAGTATTGATCATGTTTCTTAAGTCAGAGGTGGAAATTCAGGTCTTTTCTTCCTCCCTGCTCTTGACATATAAACAAGTATCTATGCAACTAGAAATCTAGCCTTCCACAGTAAAACTAGTCAATAGAATCATTTTAGACCCACAGAATGGGTAAATAGATCAAAACAGCTCTGCCACAATTAATATTGATATCATGACATTGGTGGAATTTTCCAATATCATGTTCCCTCAAATCAATCCTGTAAGGCTATATTAAGAAATTAGCCTAGATAAATCAAAGTTATGCTATATGATTTGTTTAAATCCAGAAGTCTAGAGATAAGAAAGTTCTTCCTTCCTTCTGATTATCTAAATCCTACAAAGCTCACCTTCTATATTCTAATAGTTTCCCTGACTACAATGTTACTTAAAAGTCTTCTTTTGATTCCTTTTGCCCATATGGCAAATTATATGTTAATGAGAGAGAGGAAAACTAAACCTGAGATTTCAGTGCTATAGGGACATTCCAAATGAGGCAACTCCCTTTACCAGAACATTCTGGCAACTACTTGGCAATTTTCAGGCTTTGAGATTTGCCTAGAACAGTGAGGTATAGATGATTTTTCTAGGGTCAAACAGCCGTTATGGACAAGGCAAGATTTGAATTCAGGTCTTTTTGACTCTGAGGCACTTTGTCCACTATACCATGCTGGCTTTTTTGTTAGGTGATACTGTTTTCTAGCCACTTTATTTCTTAAATTCTCATCCTGAAGTAGGTATTGACCACACATACACATTGCTCTCATAGTCATCACAGTTCTCAGGAGGCTGTGAATTAGGAATCAGCATCTACACGAATAAATATGACATCCTGGCAAAAATCATCCAATAGACAATTGGATTTATTCATTGTTCCAACAGTGAGAACATTTTAATGGAAAGTGAACTGAAATTTGAACCAAAAGAATTATATTCTAACCCCAGACTTGTCATCAGCTATAAATTTAACTTTTGGCAAATTACTTAACCTCTCCTCAGTTTCCTTGTGGATAAAATGAAAATATCAGATAATCTCCAAGGTAATTTGCCATATAACGATTATATATGTGTGTTTTCATATATCAATGGATATGCATATATACATATAAAATACACAGCTACTGTCATACATAATACTCCCTTGCTCTTTTTAAAAATGAAACACTCGAGTTATTTTATGAATCCTGCAATCCATCTCTTAATTCTGAGGATTTTTACTGGTTGGTTCTTATACCTGAATTTCTCTGCCTTCTCATTTCTGTTACCTGACCTCTCTGATTTTCTTCAAGTCTCAGGGCTTTCTTCAAAATCTTCCCTCCTGCAAGATGTCCTCCTTGTTTCACTTTAATCTTAGCGTCATCCCTCTGAAATCAATCCAAATTTATCCTGTCTATATTTTGATTGCAAATAGTAGTTTATATGTTCCCATCAAACTGTGAGCTCTTTGAAAGCAGGAACTGTTTCTTACTATTCTTTGCAAAAGTCCCAGTGTTTAGCACAGATGACACAAAGCAGATGCTTAATAAATGTCTGTCCTTCATGCTTGACTTATCTACTGAACTTTTGGTAAGGAAGAGTTCCTATGCCTATACTCTAACTTCTTGTGTTAGGAGAGAAAGAAATCATTCTATCCATTTGCTTTGCTCCAAATAGAAATAAGAAAAAAAAGTTGAACAAATAGAAAACCGCAGGCAGTTGACAGCTTCTAATTTATATTTTCTTTTTTTAAAACTTTATTTACTCTATTCTAAACCTTAAGAAATAAAATAAGTATTTCCATAACATTGTAGAACAGGAAAAAAAATATTGTAAACAAAATTGCAAATCTATCATCATGTACAACTTGCTATTCCTTTTAAATATATAATAAAGTTATCTTGTAATTTTATTTTCCTCCTTTTTTCTCTTCTTCATTCTAAGATAATTATATATATATATATATATATATATATATTTATATTTCTCAGTTCTATCTCTGGATGCAGAAAGTATTGTCCTTTAACTGTCCTTTGTAGTTAATTCAGATATTTCTATTAGTCAAAATGACTTAGTCAACTCAAAATTGTTTTTAAAACAATATTTTCTTTATTATAAAATATATTTTACTTAAGTTTCTAGAATAATCTTTCAGATTCAATTGAAATTGAAAGTTTGTCTTCAGACAGAGACAAAAGATCTTCAGACAGAGACAAAAGAGAGAGAGGAAGTGAATAACTTTAATTAAATGCACAGCATCCTGTAGGATTGCCAGCTGACAATGTAACTTCTCCAGCTCCCTTCTCTGATGACTTAATGTACAATTAAGTTATAAGATTCCCAAAGGATCATCAATGCCTAGGAAGTTCATGGATTCAACTTGACCCCATGAATAAGGTTAAACTCCAGAAATCCCAAAGGTTTTGCTCTTCTGCCTTTCTGTTTAGATTCAGGCTACTTAAAAGATGCCAAGTTAATAAGGAAAGAGATCTTCTACCCTTCCTTGTCTATCTGATATCAAACAGTACTTTATTATGAGAAACTCTTGTCCTTTTCCTTTTCTCTTGTTTCTCCCATAAGCACTATAAATTCTTTCCTTAATGTCATATTCTAAAGTGGGGGAGTCATACTAGGCCCTGGAAATTAGCAAGTTACAAAGTCTTGGACTGAATTCCAGATAGTTGACATCAAGATCAGACTTTCTTTTCTGGTTTGAAAAGAGACTGAATGCCTTAGTTCAATCATTCAACAAGTATTTTATTAAGCACATCATACTTGCAAGGCATGTCACTTGGTGATCCCATCTGCTCCCATGGGCTCAATTATCATCTCTATGCAGATAATGCTCAGATTTATATAGCTAGCCCTAGTTGTTCTTCAGAGCTAGTCATGCTTTACCAACATTCTTTTAGACATCTAACTAGATGTCCCATAGGCTTCTCAAACTCAATATGTCTAAAACGGAATTTGTTATCTTTCCCCCCCAATCTTCTTCTGTTCTCAACTTTGCTATTATTGTCAAGGGTATCACCCTCCTCCCAGTTACCTGGGAGGTTTCAGGCCTGTAATCTCAGATACATCCTCATCCCAATATTCTCATGTACTCCACATATCAAATCTATTTCCAAATCTTGTCTTATTTCCCTTCACAACCCTCACTCCATGCCATTATCCAGAGTCCCATGAAAACATTCCAGAAAGCTCATCCTATCTCACTTGGACCACTACAACAATTTTCTACCAGTCAGTCCTATGTTCCTTCCTAATCAAAGATACCTTCCACTCAGCTACCATTTTTCCTAAAGCATTCTCTGATCATATACTTGCCTCAGCTTCAGGAGTACCCTATTCTCTCTACAATCACATTTAACTCCTGTGACAACAACTAAAAACTTCATAATCTGACCTTCTAACTTTCCAATCTTCTTCAAATCAGACTTTCTTATCATATTTCACTCCTCTCCATATTCTCTGTGGTCAGGCCACACTGGTCATCTGATGTTTGTTAAAAATAACATTCCATCTCCCACCTCCACATCTTTGTCCTGGCTGTCCTTCATGATGTAAATTCTCTGTTCCTCACCCCTAATTATTAATTTCCTTGTTTTTATTCAAGTTCAAATATCACCTCCTATGGGAAGTCCTTTCCCAGGACTCCCTCTGACTAGTGCCTTCTCCACTCAGGTTACCTTCCAAATCTGTATAAATCTCATACATAACTACCTGAGGTAGGGATTGGTTTTCTTTTGTATACAGCTCTCTTCCAACTGCCTCACATCTAATAAACACTGAATTAGTGATTCCTGACTGACAGTGTCAGAAAAAAAAATGTACCCCAGTCCTCACACAGTTGACAATACAAGAATGCATATTGGTCCGGAGTATTGCAAATTAGAACCAAATTCAAAGAAACACTTTGTTCTAAGGTGATTAAAAGAACTTCAAAGGGATTTTTGCCAAGCACTGAATAAGTTGAATTTGGATAGATGAAGGAGGAGAGGGACGTTCAAAGCAAGGGCAATAACATGACTGAAACATTTATTTTATATTTGATCATGGGCAAGTCAGGTATAGACCAAAGTTTCCTCATCTGAAAAGAGCTGAAATCAGTGCTATTCAATTCAATAACCATTTCTTTAACAATTCAATCTTGTTAACAATGAAGATTCATTGAAGGTTTTTTTGCAAATGGAATGATATGACAAAAATAATTTTTAGGAAGGATAAAAATGGATGAAATGTGAACAAGGACCTAGAAAGTATCTTTGATAATATCTTGCATTTAAAAGGTACTAAATAAAAGGCAGAAAGCACTGTAAACAATTTTGTGGCATATGACCCCTAGCAATAGTTAAAAGGTAATATATGAAGTAAGAAGGAACTGAACTAAGATGGTGGTGGTGGAAATGGAAAGAAGGATCTTATTACCATTCATCCATAAATAAATCAACAAGCATTTATTAAGTACCAAAATGTACCAGCCACTATGACAATCACTACAGAGACAAATAGAAAGAAGGCAATAGTATCCCTTCTCAAGGAACCAACAGTTTATCAGGGAAAACAAAATAGTATCTATGTAAATATATAAAGAATGCATATAAAGAAAACAAATACAGGGAAATTCAGGAGGGAGAATACTAGTAGTTGGGGAAAGGCTTGATCTGTGAATTGAAGGAAAAGAGAGATTGAAAGAATTGAAGGGGAAATATATGGAAGATACCTAGGGCAAAGTCATGAAGATGATAGATGGAGTAGAGTGTGTCAGCATCAGAAAGACAACCAGTTTGGCTACACTGTCCACTGTAGGAAGGGGGTATTATATATTGCGGTTGGAAATATAGAGAGATGTCTGATTAGAAGTACTTTAAAAGATAAACATAGTAGTATATATTTTGTCCGACAGGTAATAGGGAACCACTGGAATTTATCGAATAGGGGAAAGATGCAGTCAGATTTATCGCTAAGGAAAATCATATTGGCAGCTGTGTGAAGGATGGACTTAAATCGTGGGAGATTTGAAGTAACATGAACACCAAAGGGAAAAAAATACTTCTACTAAAGATAATTTTTCCTCAAGTAGACAAATTCGTCATTATTTATATTCTTACATGAATTTAGAGATGGTAAGGTTCATTTTCACTCCAATTCATTAAGTAAGTGGAATATCCTAAGATAAATTGTAAGATAACCACACATTGATTATTTTTAGTAATAGGAGAAATAATTGCTTATTTCGGGCAGCTGTGACAATTGATCCTATGAAGAAAATGAGTTTGTTTAAATGATGCCAAAATTATGTAGAATATTTGATGAGTTCCCAATACATGACAGGCATGGAGTAAAGTGGAAGGAATGCCAGAGATGGAAGTTCTAGGAAATGAATTCAAAGCCTGCCCCTGATATTTCCTAGCTATATAACTTTAACAAATGATGGAACTTTCTTTGACTCTCAATGCCCAGAGGGAAATTGTGAACTTACATTAGATAATGTGTATTATATATATTTTTATGTAACATATATTCATGTAATATACATAAACACTTTGAAAATTATAAATTACTATATAAAATTTGTTTATTATTAGCATTGTTAGGACTAGGAATAAATAAATATACAAAAGAGCATTTCCTTTCTTGAACAAGTTGAAGAGCTCTTTGTGAAATAAGATAGTAAATAGAATAAAACAGAAAAAGCAGCATATACTAAGCACCAAATTGATGGGGCAGATCAAATTCATTACTTCCTTCATTAATTCTTTCAACATATATTCAGTGTGGACCTATTGTGTGCTCATTATTCCGTAGATATTGCAAGATATTCAAAAGTAAGACATAGTCCCTACTTTCACTGAGCCAGGGAGGAGAAAAATCTCTTTGGCCGAGGGTACTCAGAGAAGCTAGATGGTGAGTACCACTCAAACTGGTTCTGGGATAATCAAATAAAGGAAAGGAAATGGTCCAGATAACCATCTGCTAACAAAGTCTTAACAGACAATGTCTCAGCATCCCTATGAACTCTACTTTCTATTACCTCTTACTCATTTGCTCACTTTTGTTTTTATTCATTAGTGCATCCTTCCCTACTAGACTTTCATGGAGTCTGAGACTTTTTCTCATCCATCTTTGCATTCCCCTCGTCTATTGATGTAGTGCCTTGCCATTAATAGGTATTCAATAAAAAAAGATATTGAATTCACTTTTGGGCCACATGACTTCTGCTTTCATGATCCTTAGTGGCTTGGTATTCCATGATATATACATACATATACACCCATGTGTATACATGTCTTATATTGGGAAGTTAGGGAACAGGTATCAGTCCTGTAATTATGAGAATATTCTTTAATCTGTTAACATTGTTGTCCCCAAGAGTTAATATCAATTTTTACTACATTATTTACTACATCATTTTCTCTACTTTCATACTTATAAATCCAAGAAAACATGTGCCCATATGACTTTTCCTTTCTGCTTGACTTGGGAACATGAACAACACCCACATATTTGTCTGTATCTTTCCCATATAAATCTGTGACTGATTTTTAAAGTGCTTGCCATGGGCAATTACATTTCAATTTTCAGAAAATAGAAAGTTTCTAAGAGTCAATTGATCCATCCCAAACCACTGTCTCTGACTGGAGCACTGAACTATGTGCTGACTATAAGGTAAGAAAACTGCACCATTAACATTAGAATTTCCCAGAAGAACAAAAAAGCAAAGGTAAATCATTTCGCTTTGGAAGGAGGAGAAAAAAATGGAGTATCACATTTTATAGTTAGGGAAGAGATGTCAGAATGAGTATAATTACAGTTGTCCCCAAAAGTAGGACCAGTTTTTATTATCTGCAGTATATCACCTTTTTTTCTAGCATTTTGATTTTTGCAAGCAATTTGGAATCTGTGGGTGAAAGATGCCCCAAATCCACATCTAGAGCAATTGGACTACATAGGGTAGGAGAACATAAAAAGAATAAAAATATACTCTCATACTAAAAATTTGAATATGAAATGTTCAAGGTCAAAAATATGTTTAATACAAGAGTTTTTTAGTTCTTTCCTCACATTTGTATACTCTGCAATGGATTAAAATATTAGTACTATTTTTCCTCTACTTAAAGGTGGATGAAGAGAGCTGATAAAGAAAGTACAATAGGTCAGAAACATGTGAGGCATTTTAGCTTTGTATGAGACAACACCCAATTCAATTAACCATCTTAATTTATGATGTAACTTGGATTCTATTTCCTTCCACTCCAGACCTTCTTGTCTTTTCATGTAAACCCACATTCAGGATATATGAAAGTCTAAATCTAGGAATATCCTTCAGAGTTTACTGAGTTCAGCTGCCTTTTGCAAAGAATAAATACAAAATAATGAAATTCTCTTCTAGGTTCAAATCATACTGTACTTTTGATGAAGATTTTAATTATAGACACAAATTGATACTAATTAAAAAAACAAGCAAAGTTAAAGTTGATTTTCAGCCAGTTTTAAAGCTGCATTAAAGCTGCACTGTATAAACAAGGTCTATTACAATATAAACCAAAAATATTCAAAGACTAGTGTCTCATTACAACCACCTTCCTAGTTCAACAGGATCTCTTCCCTACCAATATCATGAACTGATGACACATCATACATAGAGACACATGTGCCGACCAAAATGAATTATTTGCGTTTTCTATGGACTAAAATGAGTCAGCTTCTTCCTTTCCCTCAGTAGTTCTTCAATGTATTCTTTCCACATTCTTAAGATTAAAGAAACCCCAATGGACATTTTAATATTTTCTGTGACAAACACTCAGGATTGCTGACTAGTGAAAAGGAAGAATGTGATTTAGCTCACCTTTACCTCACCTATAGGTAAATCGGGACACCACCAAACAAAATAAAAGTAGATGACTATATAATTCATATAATTGTCTATAAACATAAATGTCTAAATACACCTATGTATATGTGCATTATATGTGTGTTTTATATGTGTATATAAAACCTTGAAGATGTCAGTAGTCAGCAAGTCCAAGTCTTTGACTAAATAAATTTCATAGTTTTATCAACAGAAAAACAGTTTTATAAACAGTTTTATCTATCTTTTTAAAATGCGAAATTATTTATTATGTTTTGGAGAATTCAATTTTGGCCCCTGTATTCTATATACGTACTTCTGAACTAAGATTCAAAACCCTGTTTTATTTTCAAAGTACTTTATCATTAAAATTACCTCCATCTGATTAGGCTTAGAAGGCTTTTCAGGACTTGCTTCAAGCTTTCCCAAATTTCCCTCAGTTGTCTAAGCAAATCCTCTAAACAAGACTGATCTTGCCTAGTACATGGGCAAGATCTCTGCTCACCACTTCCAAAACTTCCCATCCCCTTGTAGAAACACCATGATCATTCTAGGCCTTGATCCAGTCCTAGTTTCTCTGTGAATCTTGATCAGCCTAGCCCACAACAATCTAGTAATATTTTTTTCCTTTGAACTCTTACTAGTAATAAATCTACTATCTGAATTGTTCTTTTGGCACTCAATGAATATTGTCTTGCATTGTTAATTATCTGGTTATGTGTATTTTGTCTTCCTGCTTAGATTGCAAGCTCCTTAGAAGCAAAGATTATGTTATATCCTTCTCTGGATCCTCAGAACTTAGCATGATATCCAAACTTGGTGAATGGGAAGCAGCAAGGAACAGTAAAGGAGTGTTTTCTTTAAGTTAGAAAAGCAGCTTTTAAATTTCAGGTTTGCCACTCACTCCCTGTCTCCCTTATCCTCCCTGGGTCTCAGTTTCTTCATTTTTTTAAAACAGTGGGTTGAACTGCATAAGGTTCTTTCTAGTAATAAATCTATAAGTTGCCGAGTGCATATTTAATAAATATTTACTGAACAGTTCATTAGTACCCATCATATGAATCCTACTCTTAATCATTGAAACAATTAGTAAAAGGAAAATCAGATCATATTATTTTATTTTGTTTTAGGTTTTAAAATTACTTTTGCAAGATAATAGTCAGAAAAATGTTCTTATATCACTTCTGTGAGACTAACTGGAAACAAGCCTACTAGAAAATGATTTTTCTAGATCAGTTCCAAAATGCAGCATTCCATAGCTCCCAGATCTGCTTGAGGTTCCCTGAAGCATCTATAACTCAAACATGAACCAAGGGTCAAGGATAGCTTATCAAATATTTGCAGTGGTCACTCTCTGAGGGTGCCCTTGATTCCAGTAGTCATAGCCACCAGAACCCATAAAAGAATCTGAGAACACAAGAGAGAGATTATAAAGCTCATTCTTTCCATCAACCAAGGTTAGAAAAGATGTAAAGAGAAGAGAAAGGACATGTTGGTTACTGGAGAGATGAGAGTAACAAGAGAACTCCAGAATAACCA